>NC_081420.1:102492090-102792090 GCF_949786415.1 Peromyscus eremicus
GCCTACCTTAGCCTCTTGAGTTCTCTGAGTCCTGGGATGATAGGATGATAGATGTGTGTTTCCATTGCCGAGCAGAACTAATGGTGTCCTGTTTGCTTAGTGGTTGGTCCTATTCCCTCCCTTCCTTCCTTCCTTCCCTCCTTCCTTCCCCCTCCCTCCCTCTCTCTCCCTCTTCCTCCCTCTTTCCCTTCCTCCCTCCCTCCAAAACAAGGTTTCTCTGTGTGGCTCTGGCTGTCCTGGAATTCGCTCTTGTAGCCCAGGCTGGCCTTGAACTCACAGGGATCCGCCTGCCTCTGCCCCAGAGTGCTGGGATTAAAGGCATGTGCCACCACTGCCCAGTTTTGTCTCATTCTTTACTGGAGTTTGAAACCTATTTTTACTCCAAATTATTTTATTAATTTATTTATTGTATGTTTGTCCATTTTGTTTTTTGAGACATGTAGCTCAAGATGACCACAAAATTGCTATGTGGCTGAGGTTGACTTTGAATTCCTGGTCCTCCTGCCTCTACTTTCCATGGCACGGTGATGGTGGTCTCCTCCTCCTTCTCTTCCTTTCTTCTTTAATAAGCAGCTGGGGACTACAGGATTGCTTTGTATAAGCAAGATGTTACCAGATTAGTTCACCCTAACTCCATGTAGAGGAAAGAGGACAGAGGAATTGAAGCTGGGGCTCTTGGGCAGTAAGAACTTTAAGAACTCTGCTGGTCAGGGAACTGTAAGAAGTGGTAGATTATGGTTTACAAAAAGACTCTTTTCTCACCCTAAGATATTAACTGGACACATTTAGTCATAAGCGGAATGGGGCCTGAGGATGTAGCTGAGTAATGGTTGTAGGTTTGGTCCCCAGTACTGCCCGTCTCCTAAAGTAGGCAGTTATGTTTTAAATGTGTGTATATTGAGATAACGGAATATATCTGGTTTGGTTGAGAAGACTCTTGCTAGGTCATTGGGAGAGGTTCCTTATTTTGATGGCTGTTTATGTAGATTACTTTTTGGGGGGTTGGTGGTGATGGGAATTGAACTCAGGGTCTTGCACTTGGAAACTCTCTACCACTTGACCTGTACCACTCACCCTGTATAGATTATTTTCTATTTGCAAGTTTAGAAAAACTTAGGTGGGCTGGGTGGTGTTGGCACATGCCTTTAATCCCAGCAGGCAGAGGCAGGTGGGTCTCTGAGTTTGAGGCCAACCTGGTCTACAAAGCTGGTTTCAGGACAGCCAGGGCTACCCAGAGAAACTCTGTCTTGAAAAATCAAAAACAAGGAGAGAGAGAGAGAGAGAGAGAGAGAGAGAGAGAGAGAGAGAGAGAGAGAAGAATGAAAGAAAGAAAACATAAAAGGAAAAGCTTAGGTGGGCAGGGGACATGGGTGAGTTGGTAAAGTGCCTGCTACACAAGCTTGAAGATCTCAGTTTGGATCTTCAGAACCCACATAAAAGCTGGGGGTGGTAGCACACATATGTAACCCCAGTGCTGTGTTGTGTGTGTATGTATAAACTGGCAGATCCCTGAAGTGCACAGACCAGCCAACCTAGCTGAGTCAATGAACTTAAGGTTCAGCAGGAGACCCTGTCTCAAAATATGTGACTGAGTGACTGAGGGAAGACATCCACTGTTGACCTCTGCCCACTACCCGATGTGCATATATACACCTGTATGCAGGTACACCCACAATGACAAGTACATACCTCCCTTCTTCCAGTACACCATACCCATAAAAGAAAACAAAACAAAAAAAACGTAGGAGTCAGTACATTTGAGAGGAAGCTGTTTTGTTTTGTGTTCAGGGCTGTTTGACTGGGTGAGGAATCAAAGCATGTTGGGTTTGTTAAGTATGGGGTTTGTCCTCAGCATGTGGTAAAGGCCTTTTGTGCTCTTGTTTGCAGGTCACCTGGAGATGGGTGTGTGGATTATGCTCAATACAGAGGGAGGACTAGGAAGTGGGGCTTAGTCACTCCTCTCTGGGGAGCCGTGGATATCCAGGTACCAGTTGGGAGTCACAGGAAAGTACAAGAACTCATCGAAGGCTGTATGTGCTGGCACACATCGGTCAGGAAGCTGAAGCAGGAGGCTTGTGAGTTCTCAGCCAGCTTAGGCTATATAGTAAAATGTTCTTCAAATTACAAACAAATAGCCCCGCATGATGGCTCTTGAGTTTATCCTAGCACAGATAGGTGGATCTGTGAGGTCGAAGCTAGCCTGCTCTGGGGCTATGTAAGTGAAACCCTGTTTTAGATAAGCAAGAAAAACCTTCAGCAGGGATAAGAACTGTGATATGATGGATGCCCTGAGCCTCTGGCTGGTTGTGGGAGTGAAGTGCCCTCCCTTCTTGTGTCCTGGCAACTTGCCTGGAATTGCTGGGTGGGGTCCAGTGTCAGGCTGCTGCTTCAGCATTTATAAGTGGTGGCAGGCAATACTCTTTCATCCTAAAAGAAGCCACTGGAATGAAAAGGATCACCCTTGATCCTGGGCCAAGGAGGCCCTGGGGTTAGACCCTGCGGGCTGGCCTTTCCAGCATTGCAGAGAAACTTGCCAGGGCAGGTCCCATCATCTGTTGGAGGTCTGTCTCCTCTGGACCAGGCTTTGGATGTGAACAATAATATTAGCAGCTCTACCCTGGCTTCTGGGGAAGTATCACCAGACAGGTCTCTTTTTTCCATGGGAAACTTGGAAAGCTGTCCTCTGGTCCCATCAGAACATCAAGAGAACAGACTCTTTTGTGGCCCCCAGGCACTTTGCTCTTGGAGCTGTGGATAACCAAATGCCCTTGTGTTTTAGGCTCTCTCTGTGCTGGATGCTTTACAGGGAGCT
Source organism: Peromyscus eremicus (assembly GCF_949786415.1). Classification (NCBI taxonomy): domain Eukaryota; kingdom Metazoa; phylum Chordata; class Mammalia; order Rodentia; family Cricetidae; genus Peromyscus; species Peromyscus eremicus. Next base: position 102,494,903 of record NC_081420.1, read on the forward strand.
TCTAATTCATTATAACCGTGAGGCCCTAATAGTGCATTGTGTGGGTGCTCTGTGACAGGACTGAGTCTAGCCTGAAGGTAAATAGACAGTCTCTCCCCCTGTGAAATTTGCCCAGTAGGGAAGAAACATGTGTGTAGAAGCCTGCATTGGGCACTTTACATTTGGTAGGTTCCTTGACGGGACTGCTTAGAGTGTGATGAAAGTGTACTAGAGACAGGCCTTCTGAGGTAGCGGCATTCGGGCTGGAAGTTAAAGGATGAGGAGTCAGGCCAGGAGTGGTGATGGTAAGTGGTGAGGGAAGCTCAGCTGGGGAATAAAGTGTTAGTAGAATAAAGATCCTGATGGAGATGGTGTAAGAGCTGAGTTGTAAGGGACTGGGTGAGGCCAATGGGACTGGGCTATAATGGTGACGGGGTCCAGTAAGGAATGTGGATGTCTTGGGTGTTTTGAGGAAACCGTAATACAGCTTGGAAGGATGGGTACAAGGAGACCAGTTAGAACCTGTCTCAGTGGCCCAGAACTTCATGAAGTGACCTGGACAAGATTGATGAGGAGAAAATGGGATGGCTGACTAGCTCTTTGAGAAGTGATTGAACGGGACTTAGTGATTTAGAGGAGTGGACAGTTGGTCTGCAAGCTGTTAGCAAGTCTTCAGAGAGTTACTGACCATCGCTTTTAAAAATCTTTCACCAAGGCTGGAGTGGGGCTCAGAGGTTAAGAGCACTGGCTGTTCTTCCAGAGGTCCTGAGTTCAATTCCCAGCAACAGCCATCTATAATGAAACCCGGTGCCCTCTTCCAGCCTGCAGGGATGCAGGCAGAACACTATATGCATAATAAATAAATAAATAAATAAATAAATAAATAAATAGATAAATATTTAAAAAAAATCTTTCACTAAGCTTGGAGAAGTAGCTCAGGTGGTAGAGTGTTTGTTTGCCCAGCCTGCCAAATGTTTGATCCCTAGCACTGCAGAAACCCATGGGATATGGTGATGCATACATATAATCCCAGCGCTCTGGGAGCTAGAGGCCAGACAAAGCAGAAATCCAAAGTTATCTTGGCTATATAGTGAATTTTGAGGCACCCTGTGCGATGTAATTAATTAATTGATTGATTTTTATTTTATTTTATTTTTTTAAGACAGGGTTTCTCTTTGTAACCTAGGCTATCTTGGAACTCATGCTCTGTAGACCAGGCTGGTCTTGAACTCAGAGATCCGCCTGCCTCTCCCTCTGGAGTACTGGGATTTAAGGTGTGCACTACCACTGCCTGGCACATTTAAAAAAGAAAAATGCTTTTATTAATTAAAAAATGGCTGTTTTGATACTGCATCTCAGTGACATTAGAAACAGGCTGAGAGCCTGAGTGAAGCAGCTCTTGTCAAAGTCAGAGGGAGATGTTAATTTATGAAGCCCAGGTCTGATCTGCCCTTGACTCCTCCCACTGCTTCTCTGAACCTTGGAAGAGCTGATTGTGAGGAAGGGGTGTTGCAAGGGTGATGGACATCATTTCCTTATGATCTAGTGAGTGAGTGAAACCAGCCGGAACCAATAAGGGACTGACAGGAGCGTTCTCTCCTTTCCTTCTCTACCCTGGACTCCTCATTTCTCTGGTCCCTTTGGATCGACTGTCTTATATGAGGTACAGTAGCTGAGTGAGGGGCCTGCAGAGGTGGTGGCAGCAGTATTGGTCTTCCTTAAGAGGACTCTTGTGGCCCTCGAGTAGTTGGTTGGGCTTGGCCAGGTCCCGAAAAGGCAGTGTGAGGGCAGCCAGGGGAAATCCAACTCACTGCACTGATTCAACTTCACTTTTAAGCAAATCATTCCTCTAGAAACCTCTGTTCTTTTCTTAAGACTGGGCAGAGCCGGGCAGTGGTGGCGCACGCCTTTAATCCCAGCACTCAGGAGGCAGAGCCAGGCGGATCTCTGTGAGTTCGAGGCCAGCATAGGCTACAGAGTGAGTTCCAGGACAGGCGCAAAGCTACACAGAGAAACCAGAAAACAAAAACAAGAAAAACAAAAAACCAAAACTGGGCAGAAAGTGGACCTGCTTTCTCCAAATGGAAGTTTTCTCGCAAGGACCAGGTCCTCATGTGCTTCCTGCCTCTGCTGACAGCCCTCGAGTGACCTGTAGGCTCTCTGCTGACCTCGTCTCGTGCTTCTGCTGCTTTCTCCATTTTGTCCTTGCTTCGTCCATGGCCGCCTTACTGCCTTCTTCATCTTAGACCTCTGCTTTCCACTGTGTACATGGTGCCCCTGTTGCTTTGGGCCTCTGATTCTTCTGCTGACAGGACAGTTTCTTGTCTGCCTCTTCTTCAGATGCCTCTGCACCCTGCATGTACTGCACACCCTCATGGCTATGGGGCACCTCAGACATGCTGCTGACATCCCACGTCTGCCTTGCTCTGCAAAGGCCCTTCCTCTTGACCCCTAGTGCAGTCTGCTTGGTCCCTTCACTCTCACCATCTCTCTGATGTCGTTGTCACCATGCCTTGTGTGACTAACATTTATCATGTCCTTATTGTGAGATCTTTAGGACTTAGACTACATTGTATTTTTTTAACAGGGTCTCACTGTGTATCCCTGGCTGTCCTGGAACTCACTGTAGACCAGGCTGGCCTTGGGTTACAGAGATCCACCTGCCTCTGCCTCCTGAGTCCTAGGATCAAAGCGGTGTGGCACTGCACCTGGTTGTGGAGTGCATCTTTTAATTATGACTCATCCAGAGTGTGTACAGGGCCTTGCCCAATGGCTTTGGGTTGAAATTGTTCTTGTGCTTTGCTGTGCTTTGCCTCAACATGATGAACTTCGGTAAGTCACCTGTGGTTTTGGAACGAGTTTTGCATCAGGTCCTCGTGACCTGAGGCCAGCCTTCAGCTTGGATGAGCCTTAAGCACAGTGGCACTGAGTGTGATGGGCTCTTCCACCTTGTACTTAGGGGGCTCAGAGTCATTGACTCAAAGCTGGCTCACATGTGGTCATGTAGGAAAGGAAATCTTACATTAATTGATGGTGTGTATTTGTTGTGTATGTGTGAGGGCACGAGTGTGTGGTGCATGGAAGTCACAGGACAACCTGCAATGGTCAGTTCTCTTCTTCTACCCTGCCATGTCCTGGGGATCGAATTCAAGTTACCAGGTTTGATAGCAAAGCACCTTTACCTACTGAGACATCTTGTCAGCCTGAAAAATCTTGAGGGCTGTGTGGTTGACTTGTTTGTTTGTTTGTTTGTTTTCGAGACAGGGTTTCTCTGTATAGCTTTGGAGCCTGTCCTAGAACTTGTTCTGTAGATCAAACTGGCATCGAACTCACAGAGATGCACCTGCCTCTGCCTCCTAAGTGCACCACCACCGCCTGGCAATGTGTGGTTGACTTGTGAAACTGTGTGGCTCAGTGGCTAAGGCCATGGGTTGGGAAGCCACATTCTTTGTTTGTATTTGCATTCTTGCAGCTTGGTTGCCTAGAATGATTACTTAATTGCTTGGTTCTTTAGTTCCTCCATCTGTAAAATGGAAGGGATATATTAACATAAATATCTAGGGTGGTAGTTATAAGAATTAAAGATTAATTCTTCTTCAGGGAGGAACTAAGATAGGATCTCACAATAAATCCCCAGATGGCCTCAAACTGAATCTTCCTGCCTTAGCATCCCAAATGGTGCTATTGCAGGTGTTTATCACCACATCCTGAAGAATGAGTTTATTTCTGTAAAATACTAAGAGGTCTACCTGACACAAAAAAAGGGGTGCAGGAGAAGTATAGCTATTGTAAAGGTAAATTTCCTCTTCCTGAAAAAAGGGAGCATCTGTGCATTTAAAGTTCTCCTGTGTTTGTATATAGATTGGAGTTAGCTTTCATTGAAACTGTACTTTTTGAAGCTGGGCATAGTGGCCCATGCATTTAATCCCAGCATTCGGGAGATAGAAGCAGGTGGATCTCTGTGAGCTTGAGGCACCCTGATATACACAGTGAGATCTAGGACAGCTAGGACTACCAAAGAAAGAAAAGAAAAAAAAGAAAAAGAAAGGAAATTGCACTTTTCCCTCAAGTGCTAGTTTTCTGTATTTGAATGTAAACTGTCCTAGCAGGAGTGGTATTATGGAAGGCTGAGACCATGGTCAGGATGTTGATGCTACTAATGTGTTCTTGTAGGTTACTGGCTCAGTGGAGCATCTTTGCCTTCCAGGGTGTTGGGGCAGAGGGATGGCACTGTGGGACTGATGGGTGAGGATGATAACAGGAACACCTCCCCCATGAGGCTGTGCTGCTCAGTTTCTTGACAGCATGTGGGAGTGTCTTAGTTTGCAATGTCAGGAGTTTCTGTTGGAAGATGTGGAAGTTTTGTTTATCTTTTGCAAGGTGTTCTTTGGTCTCCTTAAGTGTGAAACCAAGGAACAGGTGTGGTTCCAAAATAAGAATGTTGGAACCCTGGGCTAAATGACTCAGAGGCAAGGCTGAGTGATCTATTGACAGGTGAGTGTAGCTGCCTGCTGCCCCACCCTTGCGCTGGAGAACTAACAGGAAAGGGCAGGGATCCCTAGATTGAGGAAGCTGGATGAAAAAAGCAGGATTGTTGATGGAGACCAGGGGTTTTGGGGCTTCTTCCATGCTTGGTCTTTGAGAGGTTGGGGGATAGAGAACTGTTGCTTCTGTGCCCCGCACCTCAGCTGGAGCCAGAGAAACTCACGCTGTGTCGAAAGGAGACCCATCTGTAACAAGCTAGGTTTCTGGCATGGTCCCACTTGCCTTTTCTATAGTAAGATGGCTGTTCCCACGGTGTTGCATATATTACCTTGATTGCTACAACCCCTCCGCAGAGAATACAGACCCACTGAGCCCTATTTTCCCTAATTGTTGGAAAGGAATCTCTGGAAGGATTATGGTTAGGGATTGAGAGGATGTCTCCTGGAGCAGCTGTTTGCCCAGGCCTGGGCTGGGAACTGAGATGGGGGAGGGCCCAGGGTGGAACAGTCAGTCGGCTTTGTCTCCACAGGATGGTGGAAAGTAACTGAGCACCTCTCCTCCTCCTAGAGTGCACCTTACTGTGAGTGGGCTCAGCAGGATGTCCCCAGCAGGACAGCTGCCTCTACTAGCTGGGCTAATAGCTCATCTGTCACATCTGCACAAGTGAGCCACTGAGAGCAGACTTCAGGGGTCTGTGCCAGGTTCATGTGAGAGGGTGAATAAAAAACAGGATGTTCAGTATCCTTCCTCCCTACCTTCCTAAGGGTGCAGCTCAAGCAGTGGGAAGGGTCTGAAGTAAATGCTAGTTGCAGATGGTGATATGTAGCAGACATTTTAGATATGGCTGGCATGTAGGTGGGTTTCTCATAGTCTGGAAATGCTGCTGTGTGTACCTGCCAAAAAGGAATTATTCTTTCCTACTTCATGTAAGCGGGATCCTTGTTGCTCATTAGTTGACGAGCACCCACCAGGTCTTTTGTTCAGCCATGGTCTCTCTGGAACATCTTTCCTCTCAGGAGCTAGTGATTCACAGGGTTTGCCACGTGGTGCTCAAGCCCTCTTTGAGGGAAACTGTGCTTCTCTCCACCTCTCTGAGGTGACCATCAGGGCCTCACTAAGTTTTTGGGTGCTCTTCCTTCTCACTACAGTGGAATCCCTGGGCACAGAACTGGGAGTCATACTTCCCCTGTTCGTATTGTAGTCCTGTACATGCCTCCTAAGCCATTGCTAGCTGAGACTGTTGCTCGAATTCCTAAATGGTCTTATAAAAAGGCTTTAGTTCCTGTCTCTTCACACCTTATATACCTTTCTCCGCCCAGCCGTATCACTTCCTTTTTAGTGCTGGGATTAAAGGTGTGTGCCACCACTGCCTGGCTCTGTTTTGTCTCCTAGGCTGAGTCAATCTCATGTAGTCCAGGGTGGCCTTGAACTCAGAGAGATCCAGATAGATCTCTGCCTCCCAAGTGCTAGGATTAAAAGTGTATGCCACCACTGCCTGGCTTCTGTGTTTAATTTAGTGGCTTGTTCTGTTCTCTGGTCTTCAGGCAAGCTTTATTTGATACACAATCTATTACCACATGAGACTGCTGGAGAAAAGAAGCTAATTGGTCGTTACCCGGTAGTTCAGTTCTATAGGGCATTTCAAGGCAGTCCTGCCTGTAAAAGGCATCAGTTAGGAAATTCTCTGAAGCCACTGAGCCGCTGCCCAGGACCAGGGCTATGAGAGAGAGGTTGGGGCTTAAAAGCCTGGTACTGCCTGACCCATTGTGGCCTTTCTTTCTGTCTCTCCTCTATCTGAGATGTCCTTGGAAAGTATCCTGAGTGGGAGTGATGAAGACGCCCAGAAGCCTTGGAGCTCTGGCAGCAGGTGCTACGGGCCAGTTCAGAATACAGGTGGTTTGGCATTGGATACCAGAGGCGGGGAATGGGTCAGAAATCCTGATGGTTCATGTGGTGGTGTGTGGTCCCCAAGGGAGGAGCATGGTTCAGGTGAGAGCCTCCACCTCTCATTTCCCTGCAGTTATGCTCAAGTCTCGGAGTGCCTGGTCCTGTGGCCCAGGTGAATTCCAAGGGCGACTGCCCTCCCCCACAGGACATGTGTGTTAGACAGCACATCAGTGCTGCTCGGCAGCCTTTTGAAGGCTGCTCAGTTAGACCTGGAAACTCTTACTACTGGACATTGGGGTTCGTTGTAGTATTCTCCTCTTTCATATATCCGTTTTTAGTCTCTATAAACGGAGGGTCACTTTGAGTTCTAGACTTGTGCTATAGAGTGAAAAGCTGTCTAAACAACAAATGTATTTTTCAGGCTGAGCACAGAGTACACTTGTAATTCCAGCTGCTTAGGAAGCCAAGGCAGGAGCATCAAGAGTTCAAGATCAGCCTAGGCAACATAGCAAGTCTTCATCTTAAAAAAAAAAAGAGAGAGAGAGAGAAAGATACTATATTTTTTTCAGGGCAAGTTGGGACCTTTGAGATAAGGGATCTTATGACAGTGAAAGGTCCAGTTCTAAAATTTGGGTTTGTTAGCCTTTGAAAACAGATTCTCCAGTATGCTATGATGAGGCTGGAGCCACATCAGGCTAGAGCAGAGTGAGGACCGGTTGCTGCTCCAACCCTCACAACCAGTGCTATATAGAGAGAGCTGTGTCAAAAGACTGGTGTCTGGGCCACCTTTGGGGAAGCCTTTTGTTCATATTTACCTACACCTCTTAGGATTTGGGGATGCAGGCAAGGTCCGGCTTCTTTCTGCTTTACCTACACATCATCCACCCATTAACACTCCCCAGAGCTTTGAAAGAAGCCTGTGGGAAATGAGCAGAAGCCAGACTCAGCCTTAGAGTCTGGGAGTTGAGGCCATAAACCCCCATTGTACAGAACAGTGCCATCCCTATTCCTTAACATGGTTCAGTGTCTGACAAACTCAGCTTTCCCAGGGACTCGGGTGTAGAAAAATAACTCACCCAGGTTAGGTAGATACCATTTGAGCCTAGACCTAGCCAGACCTAGCTAGACCCTCATGGACATTTTTAGGTCTTTCCTCAACACCAAGGATGATGACATAAACAAGATTTATTTCTTCCTTCCATTTTTAAAAATAAATTATTTTTATTTTCTGTGCACTGGTGTCTCATCTGTCTGTGTGTCTTTGTGAGAGAACTGGAGTTACAGACGGTTGTGAGCTGCCATGTGGGTGCTGGGAATTGAAGTGGGTCCTCTGCAAGAGCAGCCAGTGCTCTTACCTGCCCAGCCATCTCTCCAGTCCTACAATCTCCCTTTTTATGTAGGTGCTGACTATATCCTTCCTTGCCCTACCCATGGCTTCTAGTTGACTCCCAGGCCCTTTTCAGTGGGGGGTCCAGGAGCCTGTGGGAAGGCATACCTTACCCAGGGTCAGTAGCTACTTGCAGAGTTTTTGTTTGTTTTGTTTTTTTCTCTCCCTCTTGAACATGGTTTCCATGCAGAGCCCCCATGAAGATTCTGCCCCCTTTGTTACTGTTTCCCTTTCTTCTCTCAGCTACCAGAGGTTCGAGGGTGCCATGGCCCAAGATTCCCAAAGTTTAGATTAATGGCCGTGGGAGTGGTGTGACTGCAGAGTGCTGTCTGTGATGGATGTGTTCTCTGTCACCTCACAGCATCTACTGAGTGGAAACAAACCTCTCCTGCTCCCCCGTTAGTCATTGTTGATCTGTTGCCCACCGTGGTTCTGTCAGGTTTTTAAAGATAGGGTTATAGAGAAAGTACGTCTGCCGCACCTCTGAATGGAATGTCTCAGCACTGGTGACTACCCTTTTGGGCAGCCCTACTGTTGATGTCCCACATAACACTTGGCCCTTTTGGGCAGCCCTACTGTTGATGTCCCACATAACACTTGGCAGTCTTCTTAGTAGCCTGAGGCTTAGGAAACCCCCTGGCCAGCCCGCCCACCCAGCACATTCCTTTCCACAACAGGCCCTGAGGGTGCAATTCTGAGAGCCACTGGCCATGGCTCTTGAATGCTGTGTACTTTATAAGGGCTGTGGACAACGAGGAACAGAGTGGGCCTGGGTCTTCTGCTAGGGGACCTGTCAAGCTCTTTGTTGAGAGAGGTGGATGGTGACCCTAGCTTGCCACTGCAGGGCAAAAGGGAGCTAGAAGTCGAGAGCACCCAGGTGTGATTACTAAGCTAGTGTTCAAGGTGGTAGGAGGAAGGAACCTTACTAGAAACATTTCCTGTGGATCGTACCTAAGGCACAGTCCTACTGAATTATGCCATCCCTGAAAGAAATTCACTGAGTGAACTCGGGAGCTGAGTGGAAGAGTTGGGATTCCGACTCAAACACTGAGGCGGTAAGATTTCAACCCGAGAGTTTGAGATCAGCCAGGGCAACATCGTGAGACCCCGACCGAAGTAAAATCAAATCCTCTGACCCCAAAGTCCATTCTTGAGTGGGATGTGGGAAAAGAAATGGTTTGAAGGCCCAGGCTCAGGCTAGCTTTGTGGGTAAGGCATAGGCTGGCCCCTTTGTATGGGCAGCGTTGGACTGGGACCTAGTGGGCCCAGCCTAGGCCCTCTTCCAGGGTTTTGACCTAATACGCTGATGATGTGGTTTGGCAGCAGAGTCTTCTCCACTGTCAGTTACTTTAAGACTAAAGCCCTTGGTGTGTTCTGGTGGATGGCCATGGCATGGGTGGGCTCCCACAGCAAGCATGCTGGAGTCCTGGCACTCCCACAGAGAATCTCTCACCTCTGGGATATCCCATGCATGGTTTCTGGGGATGCCAAGACAATGAACCACTTCCTCAGCCACCCTGTACTTATGTGTTTGGTCTTCCCGTTTTGATGATGAGTCAGGGGAAATGGGTGGTACTGGGATTCCTAAACTGTACACATGGAGCCTCCTGAGCTGAATGTAGCTTGCCCTCCCTTTGTGTTACTGGCATCTGATAATACCTGATGTGTGGCAGGGCACCCTGACATTGGCTTTTCTGTTAGGGTGCCCATGTGATCAGTTCCCTTTGAGAGCAGCAACACCTGATTTCTTTGGAGAAGGAGGAATGGTGAGTTGGGTGGCATTCTGTTGGAGTGTTGTCCCTATTTTCACAGCCCCAGCCCATCTTTCTGAATCAGACCTAATTGCACGGGATTCCCTGCAGAGCCTGACCCATACAGTAGTGCCCACCAGCCCTCTATGACCCTTGTGTCCTGCTGTCCTTTGAAGCAGCTGTCTCTAGTCTTTGTTTTGTTTTGCGGTGCTAGGTATCAACCCCAGAAGGGTTTCAAGCATGTTAGGCAATCAGTCTACACTGACCTTCATGTCTGTGGTCTTGTAGTGGGAATGGCAAATCTCATTACCAGACACATACCGACTTTATACCAGACTCACCCAGAGAAGGATGAATGTGCATGCTGTTGGCTTCAGGGCACGAGTGGCAAAGAGTGTCCTAGTCTTAAGGAGAGGGTGCTGGGTAGGAGGGGGCTTACTTAGGCATGACTTCTGGTCCCCTAAATAGGAAGGGGACTTAGCACCACCATAGATGACTCTCAAGCTTCTAGGGACATTGCATCCTCTGCCTTGTTTCGTAGATGAGGAATGGAGAACCAGACGAATGAATCTGGTTGCTGGAGCAGAGTCATGTCTGCCACCTGACTGGGTCTCTTTCCAAAGTGCAAAAACAGCTTCATTGATAGTCTCTATATGTGGAGCCTCATGTGTGCCGGACAGATACTCTACCACTGACTCTACCCTCAGTCCTATTAAACATTCTTTGAGCACCTACACGAACCAGATGTTCGGTTGTGTGGACGGAAGGATGCTCAGTAAGGTTACTTTACTCAGACAACTTCGATTGCATTAAGGAGGAGAACCTGTCTCTGACCACCTTGACCCACTGACCTCTGGAAGGGCAAACAGGTGCCAGGTCTCAGGCACAGGTGTTCCTCGAGGCTCTCTCTATCTTTCGTCTCTGCTCCCTGCTTACTAGCTTTAGGCTCCTAAACTGACCTTCTCTATGAGGTTAGAATAATGGCTGGGAGGGATTTTGAGAGCTGCTGTCCTCCTAACTGCCTGTGGGAATTTGTTTTGCTCCGATGAACTAATTGTATTCTGCTCAGTGTGTGAGTGTTTGCCTGGATATGTGCTGTCTGTGTGGCACCTGCATGCAGTGCCCGGAGAGGGGCACTGGATCTCACTGCAACTGGAACCAGAGAGCACTGTGAGCTACCATGTGGGTGCTGACAATTGAACCCAGGTCCTCTGGAAGAGTGGCCAGTGCTCTTAACCACTGAGCCATCTCTCCAGTCTCTACCAGGTATTTCTTTCTTGTTTACTTACATGTCATCAGTCTTCTCTGTTCCTTCCACATTCCACATCACCCCTTGCAAACTCCCAGGAGTAGACTTTTGTTAATTATTCAGTGGCAGAGGGGATGGCACCTTGCCCTTTCCGGAAAGGAAAGTCCCGTGCTGTCTCTGAACCATCCTGCTGCTGCAGCTGCTATTCCCGAGGAAATACATAACATTCTGGGGTTTAAAAATATCTTATTTATAGTCAGGTGGTGGTGGCGGCACATGCCTTTAATCCCAGCACTCAGGGAGGCAGAGGCAGGTGGTTTTCTGTGAGTTTGAGGCCAGCCTGGTTACAGAGCAAGTTCCAGGACAGCCGGAGCTATACAGAGAAACCCTGTCTCAAAAACAAAACAAAACAAAAAAAAAACTTATTTATTTTTATTTTATGTATATGAGTGTTTCCCTACATGTGTATGTGTATCATGTGTACAGTGCCAGAAGAGGGGAAAAGATCCTTGGAACTTGAGTTATAGCAATTGTGAGCTGCTTTGTGGGTGCTGGGAACCAAACCTGGGTCCTCTGCAAGAGCAACAAGTTATCTCAAACGCTGAGCCATCCCCCCAGCCCCCCCCTTTTTTATTGTTGTTGTTGTTGTTATTTGAGACAGTGTTTCACTGTGTAGCCAGCCCTGGCTGGCCTAGAACTCTTAAATAGACCTGGCAGGCCTAGAATTCAGAGATCCACCTGCCTTTCTGCCTCTGAAGTGCTGGGATTAAAGGCCTGTACCACTACACTTGGCAACATTCTGTTGTCTTGGTGGTAACACAGCTGTATATACATTTGCTGAAATTAATTTGAATTGTACTGCTAAGATGGAAGAGGAGCCAGGAGTATAATCAGTATCATAATATGCTTAGTACAGGGGAGACCTCAGGTTCAATGGCCATCACACAAAAAGAAAAAAATACAAAGGAAGGATTTTGTCAGGTGAGGTTGAAGCAGTGGAATCTTAAGTTTGAGACTAGCATAGACAGTTTAGACCCTGACTTAAAATACAATATAAATTAATCCCAGCACTCAGGAGGCAGAGCCAGATGGTTCTCTGGGAGTTCGAGGCCAGCCTGGTCTACAGAGCGAGTTCTAGGACAGCCAGGGCTGTTACATAGAGAAACTCTGTCTCAACAAAACAAAACAAACAAACAAAACAAAACAAAACAAAAAAAACCAACAAAAACTAAATAAATAAATACATAGAAATAAAATGTAGAAAAAGAATTACTAGAGCTAAATGTTGAAATGCCTGCCTAGCATTTCTAAGAACCTTAGTTCAATCTCTAGTTTCACCAAAAAGAAAAGACTAAATTATTCCCAGTTAAAACACTTATACATATTTTTAACAGCTGAGCATGCTGGTACTCTCCTGGAATCCTAGCACTTGGGAAATGGAGGCAGGAAGATCAGAAGTTCAAGACTAGCTTCAGCTACAAAGTGAGTTTGAGGCTATGGTGGACTTCATTAGATACTGTCTGAAAAACAAAAACAGTGTAACAACCCACCAGGATAGACTTCTTAAGTTCTAGCCTCCTTCATGAGGCTTCCCCTTTTGCATTTGTTTTCTAGTGAGTCCTTTCCAGGTTTTGGTTCCTGCCTCAGCTCCTCAGAGGTGATGATCTGGTAGACTCTGTCAGAATGCGTGTGCAGCTCAGCAAGACCGTGCCCATAGGCAGCTCTGTGAAAAACCGTACTCCTGAGTGCTGGCTAAGGTGGAGCCTGGGAGTATAGCTGAGGCCTTCAGAGCCTTCTGTCAAGAACATTATTCTCAGCTGTTGCTGCTCTCTTCCCCACAGGTTGGGACAAACATTCCTATGGTTACCATGGCGATGATGGGCATTCCTTCTGCTCCTCGGGAACGGGTCAGCCCTACGGTCCCACATTCACCACAGGGGATGTGATCGGCTGTTGTGTCAACCTCATCAATGGCACCTGCTTCTACACCAAGAATGGCCATAGCCTTGGTAGGTGCATAGGAGACCTCGGAGGGTCTGGCCTGTGGAGCTACTTTGGTTGATGAGAAACTCAAAGGCAGGCCTTGAAGTCAAAGTAGTATCATGGAGCCTCTGTACAGCTCTGGGGAACTGCAGTCATTTCTAGCCATTGGAGCCCTTTCAGGTGAATGGAAGGCAACAGGGCATGCCCATTGTTAACCCGTCCCTTCAGCAGCATTATTGGATAAGCCCAGGGTGGTTGCTGAGAGGGGAACAGTGTTCTGGTCATGATCCTGTCTTGTCTTGTCTGTTGTACCTGATGGAGAAAAAGTTTGAGGACCCTAAGTTTAGTTATCAGTGGTTATGGTTTAGATCAGGGTCTGCATGTCTATACCGTGGCCCAGCCTTGGCCAGTTCTTCTGATAGTGGGTACTGAAAGTAATGGGGAGGGCTGCCAGGCAGAAGGTAAAGAGACAGGAACGAGTAAAGTAGGGCGGAACTCTGGCCCGTCCATGGTTAACATGAAGCAGCATTGACAGAGAATTGGAAGGATGGGCTGGAGAAAGGGCCAGGGGAAAAGGCAAGTATCCGGAGGTTAATCTCTAGTGATGGGTCTGAGAAATGGGAATGGAGGTCCAGCAGGATAGATGGGGTGGGTACACTTGCAAGAAGAGGAAGTTGAGGGAAGGAGCTGGACTAGTCGAGTGAAGGAATATAACAGTGGGAAAATTGGGGGTCTGATGCGCTCCTTGAAAGGAGCTGTTCTCTACATGTATAGAAACTCAACTTTAGAACTTGAGCTGGATGTGATGGTGAATGCCTGTAATTCCAGCACTAGAGGGATGGAGGCAGGAAGAGCAGAAGTTCAAGGCTGTCCTCAGCTGTACAAAGGGTTTGAGGCCAGTCTAGACTATAAGAGCACTCTACAAACAAAACTAGGTTTGGGGGACGAAAGAGAAAGAACATGCCAGATGTGACATATGCCTGAAATCTCAGCATTCAGGAACTGAGGCAAGATGGTTTCTATGAGCTAAAGGCCAGCCTGAGTTATGTAACTACTCAAGGTTGTCCTGTGACTTCCACACATGTGCTGTGGCATATGTGTGCCCCTATTCAAATGAATACATACATATACAAGATAAAGGGACTAGTAAATGGCCACACTGTCCCAACTTGGTCCTTACCTGCTGAGTTTGCCTGCCTTGCAAGGGCCTCTGCTCTGACCATACTCTGCTTCTCCCAAGAAGAGGACCTACAGCACCTTACTAACCAGGCCACCAAGCTTTGCAGAAATGGAAAGTGGGAGCCCTGGTTCTGCTGACTTTTGGGGCAGTAAATATCTGGCTACTGTTCCTACAACCTGTATGTGTAGGTGGAGTTTTCCTGTGCCAGCAGCTGCTCTCAACCACTCAGAGCCTTAATATTAATAATAAATGCTCGGCCAATAGCTCAGGCTTGTTACTAGCTAACTCTTACATTTTAAATTAACCCATATTTCTTATCTATACTTTACCGTGTGGCTTAGTACCTTTTCTCAGTACAGCATGTCCATCTTGCTTCTCTCAGTATCTGCTTGAGACTCCTGACTCCGCCCTTCTTCTTCCCAGCATTCTGAGTTTGGCTCTCCCACCTAACCTTATCCTGTTAAGCTATTGGCCAGTCAGCTTCTTTATTAAACCAATCATAGTGACATATATTCACACAGTGTAAAAGAATATTCCACATGAGTGGTTTTTCTAGGAGATGAGCCAGCCAGAATCAAGAGCCCTAAGAGAATTAGGTTTGCTATTGACTGGGGATGTGCAACTAGAGCCAACATTCTTCAGCCATTCTTCGTACACCACAGCCTAGAGCAAGCAGGAAAGGAAGATGGGTGATTGAGAACATGTCACAGAGGTAGAGCTTCCCCTGGTGCACATCTGGAGGAACTCTCCTGACCATCACCTAGTAGCAGTTGCTGGTGTCCCACTGGCAAGATCTCAGGAAGGTTCTTTGCTCCTCACTCTGCTTTCTGACTCCAGCTGTTTCCTCACTTTGGATTCATCTGCTGCCAGAATCCAAGGGCTCTTGTATGCTCTCATTGTGTGTCCTTTCACCTCCTGTCTATAGCCAGGCTCTGTCCTACCCCTTCATGTACTTGCCTTTCATATCCCTGTAGCTTGTCCATCTTGCTTACAGCATGGTGTCTGTTGGTGGATATAAGGTTGGGAGACTGCTGTGCTGTATCTATAGTACCTGTGTATTTAGTGCCTCCTTTGGGCCCTGTAGATGTGTGCTAGGACCACCAAAGGGCCTCAAACTCTTTGCTAGCTGGTCACCTCAGGCCATTTTTGGTATTTATCTGCCTAGTGAATTCTTTTTATGGACCCTGTGCAAAGACTTACTCTACGTGTTTAATTAAACTTGATGTGGTAGTACATTGCCTATTTTTTCTATCCTTTAAAAAAGCTTCTATGGTCTTATTTCTTAATATTTGATGTTAATTTCAAACTTCTGTTAACCCAAAGTATGATAAACAAGTATCATTTAATGAAGATATTCATTAACATATTAGAAGAGGAAAAAGCCAAGATTTGAGTTCTGCGTGTAGTTAAGCTTGCCTAGATAGACAGCAACCATTAAAAACCAGTTATGTGGTCTGGAGATGTAGTCCAGTGGTAGAGCATTTGCCTAGATTCTTCAAGATCCTAAGTTCAATCCTTAGTATCACAAAATAAGGCAAAATAAATACAAAAAAGCCAAAGAAAGAGGCAGTTAAGCTCCGTCTGGTTGCACAGACTGTGATCTCAACTTGTGGAGGCAGGGGCCTTGAAAGCGCAGGGCCAGCTAGGGCATCTTAATAAGAATCTGTCCTAAAATTAAAAAATGATACTTGCCTGGCCTAGTCAAGGCCCTGGCTTCCATCCTTAATACTGGGGGGAGAAAGAATCAGGTATGTTAGCTTGAAGCTCATGTTTTACCATCTGGTCCAGAAGTATATTTTTGAGACCTAACTGAAAATTAATAGGTCCTGTCTTTTACATTTTCTGGATCATGGAATTTCATGAAGTTTGAGTGATAGATGTTTGGTGAATCTTTCCATGTCATGTGCGATCTTATTATTAATATGCTTCAGCTCTAATCCCATCCACTTTAGGGAATTAGAATTACTATCCTACTTCTGGCCTGCCTGGTTCTTTTCTTCGTCATAGCACTCCAGCCCTGTGTTCCGTCATTCAGTATCTCTTGCTGTGTTCTGGGCACTTGGAGGGCCAGCTGGCGTATAGCTGTTTCCCCAGTCCTCTTATTGGACCTGGTTCCTCAGCAGCTATTTATAAGACAGTGGAGACAGAGGACTGATATCTGGTCCACAAGTGGTCTGTGTGCTTGTAGATTCTTCTTCATGTGGTCCTGTACTGTCCCATATGGTCTTCTGTTCTCAGCTTCAGGGACCCCAGACCCTGTTCGATCCAGGGTTCTTCTTATCAGCAAGTCTGGCTATCTTGTTTGCCTGGCTTTTCTTCCTGTGGGTCTACACAAATCTTACTATCATAGTGGCTTTGGTGAGGCTCACAGAGTCTCATCAGGGAGCAGTGTTTCCTCCCACAGTGCAGTAGAGATTAGTTCTTTTCCTTGTTGTCCTGAAAGCCCTTCGAGGACTTGTCTTTCCTGGTGCTGTTGGGAGGCAGAGTTGGGCAGGTCGAGTGGGTCAGCCTCTGTCCAGAGTGTGGCAGTTTTCTCACTGCATAGCCAGCCCACTGCAGCCAACTTGTACTAGACCTCGTGGTGTATGAAGCAGCTTTCATAGACTGTCTCATTTTTGTTTGCTTGTTTCTTTTTTTTCACTTGAGGTGAAGGGTTAGTATTACCCTTTCTTCAGATGGGCTAGAGCACTTTGGGTATCTTGCCACAGGTCACATGGCAGTAACTGAGAGCAAGAGTCCCCCTTTTAATGTCCTCTGAGCATCTTTCCGAGCCCGGGGAGTGAATAACATCTTAGATCTCCAAGATCTCCGAGGGCAGCTTAATGAGGGGCTTCTGGTGCTGTGACTCTGACCCTATATGTGAGGTTCACAAGTGGCCTTAGGCCAGTGGAGCATAATAAGGTTTTTGACTTTCACTCATTGAAGAGCAAAGTAGCTGTGCAAAGAATGTTTTATCTCTCTTTACCTTGGATTTTAGTCTGTGAACTAGTGTGAGAAATAATGTACACTTCCTAAGGCTGTCATCAGACTTCACTGTGCTGTTTGCCAAGTTTCTGTTTCCTTCTGGATGAGGGTTCAGAAAGTCCTTTGGGACCTTCAAGGAGTCAGTGGTTTGAATACCCCTAACGCCAAAAGCTGAGGAGTTCCAAGATGATGACGTGATGACAGACTATCCAAAAAAGCGCTCTGTGAGGTCTTGGAAGAGGCTTCCTTGGCTCTCACATTCTGATGCACTACTCTAAGGGTATTGCTCCGGTCTCCTGATAAGTTTAGGGTTGCATGACCTCCACCCTTACTGCAGCTCAAAAGTGAAGTCTCTAGAGATGCCTTTCCCACTGCTGCCAGGAGGGTTTGGAGACGCACAGGCCAGTGTCGGCCAGTGCTTGGATAATAAGGAACTTCCGAGGAGTTGGAACCAGATAAGCAGCAGCCACCCTCCCTGCCTGCTCTTCTCTGTCAGCCTGGACTGTTAGACTCAGACTAGGACTGTGTGCAGATCCACCACTACCAACATCTCAGTGACCAAAGCAAGGCCTTTAGCCTCTGGCGCTTCTTTTCCTTGCCTGTATATGGGAGAATGAACGGAACGCTTGGTCCAAGGAATTGACATGAGGAGTGGATCAGGTAATAGATGATACAGGGTAAGAGCACACAGGAGGTTTCTATGAAGACCTTTTAGATCAAAAGGCTTGAACAGCTTTAGATGACACATTACTAGGTAGAAAAACTATAGGCAATTAATTACCTAAGGTTCTGGTTTCCCTTTTGGTTGGATTATCCAGCAAGAGGAGGGCCAAGGCCTAAAACTACCAAGGCCTAGTACATGTTTGGCTACCATGTGCACCTCGAGTTGACAGAGGCATGGAGACCAAGGCATCCCTATCTGATGGCCTAATCACTGTCCTTTCCTCCCCGCAGGTATAGCCTTCACAGATCTCCCGGTAAGTACTACTAATGGGTCTTCCTGCTCCTGGGCTGCTGAGGGCTGCCTGGGGTGGGTGGTGGTACCTGCAAGTGCAGGGTGTGGAGTCTGGCCCTTTCCCCAAGCAGGGATGTGTGATGTGCTGCCAGCTTGAGGGTGCCAGTAGGGGTTACCTGCTGGCCGTCCTCTCTTCAGCAAGGCCTGGTCTTCCTCCACGTCTCTTAGCAGGTGACAGAAATTTGTGGCATTTTCTAAGGCAGTTGTGGTGGGTGGGGATAAGGGAATGGTGGTGGAATGAGGGTAACCCCATGGCACAGGCTGATCTGAATCCGATACCTGTGACTTCCAGCCAGTGAGCTGGGGTGTGGCATAAAGGGATTGCTCCTGAACTTTTAGGAACCAGGTCCTTATACAGGCCCATCAGAGATCCCTGAGGAAAGCCAGCACCCCTGGAAACTTTAGAATGCTTCCATTCAGGGTTCCCCGAAGCCTGGGAGATGAGTTGTAGAGGTTTTTCTCTTCTTAGAAAGGGATGGGGTTTCCTGTCAGCTTAGTTTGGGGCTCTGGGTCCCACCTTCTCGGTCCCATTACTTTACTGAGTGGTTCAGGCGTTGTCACATGCAGAGCCTTCACCCAAAATGTTGGGAGCCTGCATGGGTCTGTGTGCCCTGGCTGATTCTGAGAAGGACAAGTTTCTTGACTTTGGTGACTGCTTTAGGATCCTGGGTATCCCACTTTGCCCCGAGAAGTGTATTTGTGATCTGAGGGGCCTCTGAACCTTAACTGCAGTACCCACGGTCATGTTTGAAATTCCTGTCTATGTATCAGAATCTTTCTTCTACCTGGAGGCCCCACAAAGGGGCTGTTGTCCTAGGCAAAGGGAGCAGACTTAGAAGATTTCTGACTCTGGCTGGGGAAGCGTCTAGGTATGGAGACATGACATGAAGTGAACAGACGTGAGTGTGGACAGTGTGCTGTCACGTGCTGGAAAGACTGGGAAATGTCCCTGTGGGCTTTGCCTGCGGTGTAGAAGATGGAGGAGAAGAAGGGAAGTAGAGAGTCTGTGGGTTTAGACCTCATGGTGGGCTGAACCCCGTGTGCCCAGAAACATACGAAGTCCTTGTCAATGACCCGTCACCTGAGGGTGCAAGGTGAGAGGGCCAAGGGAGTCAGAGGTGGGGGGCACACCTGTAATCCTAGCATGTCGGAGGTGAAGGCAGCAGGGCAGTTCAAGGTCATCAATTACATAGTGAGTTTGAGGCCAAATGGGCTACATGAGACCCTATCCCCCCCCCCCCCCCCAGGGTTTCTCTGTGTAGCTTTGGAGCCTGTCCGGAATCTCACTTTGTAGACTAGACTGGCCTCGAACTCACAGAGATCAACCTGAGAGACCCTATCTTTAAAAAAAAAAAGTGGATAGGGGTTCCTGGGGAAATGGTGTCTAGTGGCATGGGGAGGAGGTGGGTGAAGCTTTGGGCATTGGCAGTAGGAGCCACAGGAGGCACTGAATGAGGACGTGACCTGACTAGAGCTGGTCCTGGAAGTGGGTAGTGTAGTATAAGCAGAGAGCTCCATACATCACTGGCCAGAAGGCCTCTGCTGAGTAAGCCTTTCACAGGAAGAGGAGCATCCCCTCTCTCCATTACCAGCTCTAGAAGCAACTCACCAAATCCTTCGGCTAGTCTCCTCTGTGTTCCTCATTTCCTATGTCACCCCATCCCCTCACGTACCTTTTCTTGGTGGCCAAGGCCATCCTTGGCCCTGCATCTCTTTCTGGGAGAAGCCATAGCCACCCTGTAGCACGTTTTTATTGGTATGTGTGTAGTGGTGTGCAGTCCTCTCTGCCACTGGGTACCTTGGCCAAAGGCCCTGGGGACACAGCGGCCTTTGATGCAGAACAGAAGACTTTCCATGCTGAGCCTTGCTTGCTTTTCTTTTTCTTCTCCCTTGAAGCTTTTGGTGTAGTTTTTCTGCTAGGGAGGTAGACAGAATGTGATTGATCCCTGCTGCCTCTGGCTTGCTACTCTCTTCTAGCCATAGGATTGGCTGGTGGGAATCATGGAAGTAAAGAGAAGCCCTGTAGCCCTGCTGCTCTCAGGGCCTTGACTGACATTCATTCTCCTCCTCAGGCCAACCTCTACCCCACCGTAGGCCTGCAGACTCCTGGGGAGATTGTGGATGCCAACTTTGGGCAGCAGCCCTTCCTGTTCGACATTGAGGACTATATGCGGGAATGGCGTGCCAAAGTCCAGGGCACTGTCCACGGCTTTCCCATCAGTGCCCGGCTTGGCGAGTGGCAGGCGGTGCTGCAGAAGTGAGTGTTGTCCCCTCTCCCCTAGGCCTCATGGTACTGTAGACCTATGCAGTCCTGCAGATGCTGCTAACAATTCCAGCTGCTGCTCCCCTCCCATCAGTGGCTGTCTCCCTCTTTGTACTTTGGAGCTAGTTAACCTTGCCTGGGACTGGAGAGAAGACTCAGTGGTTAAGAGCACACAGTGTACTCTTGTAGAAGACCTGAGTTCAGTTCCCAGCACCAGTGTCAAGTGGCTCACAACCACTTGTAACTTCAGTTCCAGGAGATCTGACATCTCCAGCCTCTCTCAGTTGCACAAACTGACACATACACTGAATACATACATATAATTAAAAATAATAACAGGTAAAAAAAACAAACCTTCCCCTCAGGCAGCTCACAAGGCTCCTGTGTGTAAGATCACCAGCACAGGGCAAGTGTGGTGCACGCCTTTAGTCCCAGCAGTCGGGAGGCAGAGGCAAGCAGATTTTTCAGTTTGAGGCCAGCCTGGGCTACAGAGCAAGTTCCAGGATAGCCAGGATTACGTAGAGAAGCCCTGTCTCAAAAAAACCATTAAAAATAAAATCTATATTGCCATACTTTGGCTTGAGATCACTTCCCAGGGTCAGCATCCAGCTAAGTATCCCTGTGTCCGTGGCAGAGCAATATCAGGAAGTCTTCCTTAGGATCAGCCTAGCAAGCTCCTTGGCTAGTTAATGTCTGAATTGTCTTGGAAGCCAGTGTTGCTGAGATCCAACAGGGGCCCAAGTTTGGGTCTTTATTTCACTAGCCAGCTGGGTGAAGCAGTGACCATTACTCATCCACCTGTTCGGAGGTGGATGTGAGCTTGGCTTCCAAGGGTAGGGAAGGGCTTGGCTTCTGCTAACCTTGATCATTGTTCTGCAAAGGCACCAGGGGGCCAGGGATAGGAGTGGGTTCTCATCCAGTCTCAGTTGGTCTCTAGCCCCCACCTCCCCACCTCCCCAAACACCCACCCTGGCCTTTCTTCTTAGTTCTCTTTCTCTTTCTCTTGTGGTACTGGAAATTGAACTGAGAGCTATGTGTATGCTAGGAAAGCACTGTCACAGAGCCACATCCCCAGTATTCAGCCTTCTTTTCTTGAGGGATTGACTAAGATAGACTTAAGGAAGGACTGAGATACAGGTAGGCAGACCTGGGAATAACAGCATAACTATCTCTGGTTTCTAGCCCAGCAGCTGAGAAGTGCTTCCTTGAAGGCCAGAGCAAAGCCATTCTCTACAATATACTTGCTGGTTGGGCAGGAGAAGAGACGGAGTTACTTTCAGGGTCGGGCACAGCACATGGATGTTTTGTTTATATGTATGTATCCATGGTGCCTGTATGTGTCCTATGCAGCATTTGCCAAGACCTGCGTATAATTTGTGTTCTGTTATTCACATAGCTTTATTTTATAAAATTGGAAATGGCTAGGTTATGTTAGAGATAGATTTGTCACAGCTTCATGTCTGACTGGCTTCCCCTGGTGAGACTCAAGTATTATCATTCTCCCCTTCTCTCCTCCCTCTGTGACAGCAGTAGAACCCAGGTCCTCATACATGCTAGGCAGCCACAGTACTGCTGACCTGAATCCCCAGCCCCTGTTTCTTTTGCTGGGATAGGTAACCCTTTTATAATAAAAAGAAATTTACATATATACAGGGCTAGAGAGATGGCTCAGAGGTTAAGAGCACTTGCTGCTCTTGTAGAGAACTGTGTTTGGTTCCCAGAATCCACATGACAGCTCACAACCATTTGTAACTCTAGTCGCACAGGATTTGATACTCTTCTGTATTCTGCAGGCACCAGGCATACACACAGTACATATACATACATGAAGGCAAACACTCAAATACATACAATAATAATAAAATAAATGCTTAAAATGACTTCCTTAGTGTCCTCTAAAGCAGTGTTTTTTGTTTTGTTTTTCAAGACAAGGTTTCTCTGTGTAGCCCTGCCTGTCTCGGAACTCACTCTGTAGACCAGGCTGGCCTGGAACTCAGAGATCCACCTGGCTCTGCCTCCCGAGTGCTGGGATTAAAGGCATGTGCCACCACTGCCCAGCTGTTTGTATTCTTATTTGTCACTTAAAACATAAGGAGACAAACAGCCAAAGCTGCACACAGCCTCAGAACATTTCCCATACATCTCCCATCCATGTGAGTCATAAGAGCTCATCTTTGTACATGTACACATATGCATACATATAGCACTGCTCAGCCAGCTTTAGGTGGGGTTAAATTGTTGTACATTATGCCCTTCCACAAAGATTGTGCTCCTGTTGGCCATGCCGTGCCTGTCTGTTCCCAGCAAAATCAGCCTGATATCATGAATTCTTGGGCGCCTGATACATGGCATGTCATGGAGTTAGTTTGGACCATAGATTAATCTCCTATTACTCTAGAGCAGTGACTCTCAACCTTCCTAATGCTGCGACTCTTAAGTACAGTTCCTCATGTTGCTACTTTATAACTACAAGTTTGCTACTGTTATGAATCACAATGTAAGTATCCGATATGCAGGATATCTGATGTGTGACCCCCAGAGGGGTTGAGAACTGCTGCTTGAGAGCCAGTGCTACCAGCTGGCAGGCTCAGGGGACAAGGATACTTCTGCCTAGTACAGGCAGCCCCGAGTACCACCCTGCCTTTCTCACTATTTGCTTAAGTTTAGTACTTCTGTCAAGTGTGGGTGTGCCGGGCAACCTCTGTATCCTGGCAACTGCCACACTGCCTGGCTAGCTGCCATTTTAGGCAGCCCTGAGGAAAGCTCATTGACCAGATCGGGACTTGCTGCAGTCTACTAGAAGGCAGCCATTTCTGTGAGATTGAGGGCAACATATCTCAGAGAGCTGTAGCCACTCCTGTGATCTGTGAGCACAGAGGTGACAGTCCCTCTCCTACCAACAGTATGAGTACTTGAGGGAAGTTTTCACTTTCTTCATCCACTTCCAGGTCACACCTCCAAGGTATATTTAGGGGAGTCCTCAGGGGTGCATATAGTCCGTCCCCCTTCAGTGCTCTATGGGAAATGTGGTTCTTGAGTGTTACCTTGAGCTCTTTTTTTTTTCTAGCATGGTCTCGTCTTACCTGGTGCATCATGGGTATTGTGCCACAGCCACAGCTTTTGCCCGAATGACTGAAACCACAATTCAGGAAGAACAGGCATCCATAAAGAACAGACAAAGTAAGGTTAAATTTTCTCTCCCTGTGGCTCCTTACCTGCCCCCGAATCAGTTAGCCTGTCAGAAGTCTAGTCCAACCCTGTCCTTAGCATCTTGGAGACCAGCTTGCGTGTTCAGTGCTTGCTCCTGTCCTCCATTCAAGATACAGCTGCCACATGGGCAGCCAGTGGCCCCAGAAGGTCTCAGAGCAGAGTCCCTAACGTAACACACTTGAAAGTCAGGTACAGGCCTGGTCCTGGCATGACAGAACTCTGTTCCTCCATGTTAGTTTCCTCTCCCTGCCCCCTGAACCCTAGGTTCTACTTGGCCTCCTATTCGTGACCTTCTAAAAGGAGTGTTTGCGTTTTACTACACCACCACCTTGTCTTTCCCATCACTTACTCAAGTTTAATAGTTCTGCTGGTTCTTGGCCAGAGAGAGGACTCGGTGCTCAGACTGGGTGAAGCTGATGCTCTCTGGCTGTTGTCATACTATCTCCCTGCTCCCTACCTCTGGCCCTACCCTTTGCAGACAACCTATTCTTTCTTGACCAAAGGCAGCTCTCCTGGTATTCTGTGTGTTTGGAACCCTTTCCTGGAAGGAGGGGTAGGATAGAGAACAGAACCCACAGAGTGTAAGATAGGAGGAGAGGAGAATGTGGGTGAGTGGATATATTTATGAATGTGCCTGTGAATGCCTACCTTTGTCTCTGAGCCCGTCATCTCCGCGTCTGTCTGTGTATGTGCATGTGTCTGGGTCTCCTAGAGAAGTTGTGCTCAACCAGACAGATGGAAAGGTATCCTATCCTAGACTTGGAGTCTACAAATGCGAGAGCTTCAGACCCAGAAGTCATTCACAGCAAGATGCATCAGGTCCTAGGGCAGGAGTGAGAAGGGAGTAGCAAGATGCTGATGGCCAGAGAAGTACCATCATCAGAGATGCCAGTGTGAGGTGGACTACCTCTTCTCCCAGTATGGAGCACACTGCAGCATCTACAAATTGTCAAGGTGTGGACCGTAGCCCAAGATCATGATCTCACAGCCAGGGTTCTCCTCACTAGCTAGCTCCCTGGCTTCTTGTGCCCTGCAGGAGCGGACTTACAGAACTTCACTACCTCTAGCCTGTGAGTTCTTGTTCTCCCCTCATATTCTTGAAGACTCCATGACAGCTGACCTAAAGCAGCCTCTGCTGTGGTCCTGGGCAACCAAGTTCTCTCAGCCTTTTCTGTGAGCTTCTCCAGCTAGCAGCATGCCAAGAGCCAGCCCCCCTGACTTCAGGCCAGGGATATGGAGGGGATCTCAGCCCTTACAGCCTTGTTCTTCTCTGCAGAAATCCAGAAGCTGGTGTTGGAAGGCCGAGTGGGTGAAGCTATTGAAACAACCCAACGCTTCTACCCTGGGCTGCTGGAGCACAACCCCAACCTGCTCTTTATGCTCAAGTAAGTCAGGTTTACAGTTCCAGAGCCTGGCCCTCGGCTTACAACAGGAGCCCACAGCCTGGGCCAGCCCAGAGCGTCAATGCTCTGCTCCCTTCACAGGTGTCGACAGTTTGTGGAGATGGTGAACGGCACCGACAGTGAGGTCCGCAGCTTGAGCTCCCGAAGCCCCAAGTCCCAGGACAGCTACCCTGGATCCCCCAGCCTCAGCCCCCGACACGGCCCTAGTAGTTCCCACATGCACAACACAGGTCAGCCATTCTTCAGAGTTCTCTGGGATGAGCTGGTGTGGAGAAGAATGGCCGCCCCACCTACCTTTCCTTGGGGCAGACTTAGGACTGACTGCTGGACTGGGTGGAAGGGAAAAGGCCACTCTGGCAATCCCGAGGGCCCCACTTGTGACCCGTCTTCTCTGACCCACCTGGCTTCTAGGAGCAGACAGTCCCAGCTGCAGCAATGGCGTTGCTTCCACCAAGAACAAACAGAACCACAGTAAATACCCCGCACCCAGCTCCTCCTCCTCGTCCTCGTCCTCCTCGTCCTCCTCTTCCCCGTCCTCCATCAATTACTCCGAGTCCAACTCAACAGACTCCACCAAGTCCCAGCCCCACAGCAGTACCAGTAACCAGGAGACCAGGTGCCTGTCTTGCTCCTCCCTCTCCACTCCACTTCTGTCCTGTGCCCACTGGACCCACCACTGGGCAGGCTCCTTTGAAATGCTGCCTCCTGCCCTTTACCCTCACGTCTGTTGTAGGTCTTGCCTGGACTGCAGCCTCTTTAAAGGTCAGGCCAAACACTGGTTCTGGCTTTTGTCCCTATTCAAGATATAGCTGTCAGTTCCCTTGACCCTGCCAGACTTGAGAACATGGTGGCCTACACAGGGACTCCTTCTCCAAGGAGGCTGGGCCTATTAGAACCCCTAGGGTCTACAGTTCAGGAGTTATTTTTATGAAATCAGGCTCATGGATAGCCAGGTGGTCTGGGCTGTAGGCCGCAGCTCCACATGGCTTTCAGCAGGTCCTGAGCATGCCTAAATGCTGACCTTAGTTTGGGTCCCTGTCAAGGCCTCAGAGACACCCAGTCAGTTCAGTTGGTAGGGATGAGAGGGATATATTGAAGAGGTGTGTCAACTCAGAAGAGAGCTACCGAGAGGAGTCACGGGCAGCTTTGGGACAAGAGTAGGAATCCCGTAACAAACACCTGTGGTAGGGGCTGAGTTTCGGAGCCTAGAAGGTTTGGGTTATCCATCCTCTCATGCTCCTGGCAGTCCTTCAGTTTGATGCCATGGTAGGACCCATTATGGTCCCTCAGGTAAACTCCTTCGGTTTACCTGAAGCGATGGTAAGCAAAGCCTGGATAGAGGCCCAGCTCATCTCCACTCTTCTCTACAGTGACAGTGAAATGGAGATGGAGGCGGAACATTATCCCAATGGTGTGTTGGAGAGCATGTCCACGCGCATCGTCAATGGTGCCTACAAGCACGAAGACCTGCAGACAGATGAGTCCAGCATGGGTAAGTACTGTTCCTTAGTATGACCCAGCCCCTATGTTCCATGAGAGGGCCACATACAGTCCTAATGCCTACTTCCTCTTAAGAGGGCTAAGATGGCAGGCTCTGGTAGCCTGAGAGACTGCAGCTGGACTGAGTCCGCCACTCTTAGTCATTCCTGGATGTGTCCTTGAGGTGGCTTCCAATGTGAAGGAAGGGCCATGTCTGCTGCCAAGACCCTTCAGAGGCCACAGGGAGTTTGCGAATGTGGCCCTCATCAGCTCCGTGCAGGGTGGGAAGGGGGTCTGTGTACCAGCTGGACGGAGCTGCTCCATCTGCTTGCTCTCCTAGCCCTTGTCTGCCTTTGGCAGGAGCTGTAGCTTCACGGGTCCCCCTCTTCTCCCCTCTCCACCCTCTAATGTGTTTTCTGCTGACCTCTGGGTGCAGATGATGGGCATCCACGGCGGCAGCTCTGTGGGGGCAACCAGGCTGCCACAGAAAGGATCATCCTGTTTGGCCGAGAGTTGCAAGCATTGAGTGAGCAGCTGGGCCAAGAGTACGGCAAGAATTTGGCCCACACGGAGATGCTGCAGGTACAGGATAAGCCAGGTCCTCACGCAGAGCAGTTCCCCATTTGATGCCGGGGCTCCGGGAACATCTAGGGGCAGTAGTAATAGGCCAGAACGGGCTCTAGTTATGTCTGCAGTGGAATTTGGGGTGTTTAGGGTGTTCCCCCCATTCCAAGATCTAAAGAGGGTATATCTTTGCCTGACTCTATAGTCCAGGTATATTGAGCTCTCCCTGGGCCCCATGCAGTCTTCTGACCTCCTCTGGAGCTACGGGAATATGTAGAGTGTGCTACATTCCTCTCATGGATGCTCTGTCCCTTAGGATGCCTTTAGCCTACTAGCGTATTCAGACCCCTGGAGCTGCCCAGTTGGCCATCAGCTTGATCCCATCCAGAGGGAGCCTGTGTGTGCTGCTCTCAACAGCGCCATTTTAGGTGAGTGCATCTAATGAAAGCAAAAGTTCACCCATGACTGTGGGTGGCCACCTTCCTTCTTCCTAGAAATAGCATCAAGGTTGGCATAGGCCTTCATAGGGAACCTGACCCTAACTCCCTCTGCCCAACTGAGTTGGCCGCTAGTTCATGGCCATGGGCCAGGCCAACTTACTTGCTCTAGAGAAAGCCAAGGTCCTCAGATTCCTATCATGAATGCAGGGCCATGGCCGGTGGCTGGAACACTCAGACAGTAAACACTGTTCCAAGAGTTCTGTCCATACCTCTAACCTCTAGGGAACTTTGACCTGTGCCCAAGTCCTTGACTAGGCATTGACCATGTCTTATAATCTCCTCCACAGAGTCTCAGAACCTGCCAAAGCAGCCGCCTCTGATGCTTGCCCTGGGCCAGGCATCTGAATGTCTGCGGCTCATGGCCCGAGCAGGCCTGGGATCTTGCTCTTTTGCCAGAGTCGATGACTACTTGCACTAGCTGACCTTCCTGGCTGGCTCTGTCTGGCCGCCCTTCAGCCCAGGGCTGGAGCAACCCTGCCCTCCATAGGCACCTGGTACAGAGACCTGGAAGCCATGGGCAGAGTCCCACTCCTCCTACCTGGCCGGTCCTCCCTGCCTCCATCCCTCCCTCCACCCCTCCCTCCCTCTTTTCCTTGTCCTCTCCTTCTCCCTCTCCCTTCCACGTGCAGCGGCCTGTGACACAGTATTGGCTGGTTACTCATGTAGCGGCTTCTCCTTTAAAGGAGATTTTGTTTTGAGAAGAGGTTGGGTTTTTTTAATCTTTTTCTTCCTCCTGACTGAGCCACCAGTGTGTATCTCGGGAGAGTTTGTGCTGAGCTGGTTTCTGCTGATTTAGTAATGAAGCCTATCCAGGTTGATGATAGCGTATTATTTTCATAAGTAAAAAACAAACAAACAAATGAGATTATATATATATATAAAAATATATATATATTAAAAAAAGACACAGTATTTATCGTAGTACTAGTGGTCCAGCACCTCTTGGGTGAGGCTGTCCAGACACCATGTGTTTTTATTTGAGTCCAACTCATTAAAAAAGAATCATCTCTTGTCACTTCAGTCAAGTGATTTGTTTATTTTAGGCTCCCCTTTTATTGAGCCACAGGTCCAGCTGAGGCTGCTTGGTGGGCAAGGTCAGGCTAAGCTGCTTTGCAGCATCCCAAGAGGTATGGGTCTCTAGGCCCCTTATAGGTAGACAAAACACAGAACTGCAGGTTCAGGGATTCAGGGAAGTGAGGTGGCCTGGGGCACACAGCAAAGCAAGGGAACACAGGGTCCGTAGCCAGCACGCTGTCTACCACTCTACCCTGCCTCTCACTGCCTGCCTTGCCCCTCTCTCCCATCTCAATGCCCTGCCTTCCCTTGTTAAGATGGCCAAATAATTCATTACTCTCAGTTGAATGCCTGGAAACTACCTGCCTTCAACCCAAGAGCTGCTGTATGCCAGGCTGCCAAGAGGAAGACTCCATTCCCAGGACAGAGGCCCTTAAGGACAGGCTGGCTGCTTTCTTCCTGCCTGGGTCTTCACCATCACTGCCCAACTCTGATGGGATTGATGCTTCCTGTGGAGAAGTTGGTACCTCGTGGAGTCTGAGTCTCGGACCATTGGTCCAGAGTGGATGGAGCCCTTGGCTTCCTGGTCCAGACTTCCCTGCAGCTGTGGGAGGCTGCTCCCTGCAGCGTGGCCCCGGCGATTCTTAGGAAGAGGAGACTCCATGGGCCTTACAGATGTCCCAGCAGCTGTTTGACATGGGATCCTCACAGCTGGTGGGACAACACCACACCCTACCACCACAGGGCTGAGATGCTGCCAGGATGTGGGTGGGCCATCTGTGGAGGGGACTGTCTGCCAAGGAAGAGTTGGGTCTATGGAGAGGAGACCTGGAGGGGCCAGGATCTCCTTACCTGCTTCACAGGGTGAGTGAAAAGCCCAGGCAGCCTCTGCAAAGAGTAGGTCCAGCTGTGGCAAAGCTACAAGTGGCCTTCCAGTCCCCTTGGCATCTGGGCTGGGTGAGCTCATGTTCTGTTGGTGGACACAGAAATCAGTGGTAGAGCTCAAGATGTTCTGTGCCTACTAGGCCTCACCAGGCCCACAGCTGGACAAAAATAAGTTAGGCCAGCTGTCAGTGAGGGGCCAGGGCCCTGACTGAAATCTTCCAAACTTTTGCTCTGGGGGCTAATCCTACAGGCTACTACATTTTCTTGGTTCCTGGCAGGGCCTTGGTTAGCAGCTTGTCAGGAGGGTTTGTCCTGTGTAAAGGAAATTTCATCCTGTCCAAGACTAGAACACCCAAGCTCCAAACTCAGGTTGGAAATATCAGGCTGTTACAGTGGTTGGCCTAACGTTTGGATGTGAAAACCGGTGGCATTTGCAGAGCGGTGGAGTTTAGAAAAAGTCTCCACCAGTCCTCTCCTTTGCCAGTTAAAGAAACAGGCCCAGGAGATTAAGTGACTTGGCCAAAGCCACACAGCAAATAGTGGCAGAGCCAGGACTAACTATTCCTGTGGGTTCGACAGTCCTGTCTAGACCTAAAGCAAAATGGCAATGAGCTTTGTGAGGGTCAGGTTGGCATGACTTGAGCAGTGCCTGAGCAGCGGGTACCGTTTGGAGTGTGACGAGAGTGGGCATGGGTGCTTAGACTTGGGTTGTGGAGCGGCTGAGAGGGCCTTGGAGGGCTGTGTGCTGCATGGGGTTGTGTGTCTACCTGGCTCGCACTCAGTACCCACGGCCACCTCCCCGTTTTCTGTGCCTTATCTCACTGTTTCAGCTGAGTCCAAGTTGTTTACTCTGTTCCTCTCCAGAGGGGTTCTCTGTCCTAGTTGGACAGCTCACTTTGGGGACATAAGCCTTTGCCTCACAAGCTGTGGGGAGGGCCAAAATCAAGCTGCTGGAGCCAGTTGTTAGTCCAGTCCTGCTGCCAGAGGAGCCCCGTATGTACCCCCATTCCCACTAGCCTGTTTCCAGGAGCCTGGAGTGGGGAATAGTTCTTGGATGCAGCTTAGTAAAGGGCTGGACCTGACCCTTGTGGGCAGGAGGAGGACCTGGCTGTGTTGGGTTGTCCAGCCCTTGGGGAGCAGCATTCCCTACTCATCTTCCCTCTGTGGCACCAGATGGTAGCTCCTTGCAGAGCAAGGACCAAGTTGGCAGACCACTCAGAGTCAAAAACTCACCCCCACCCCTTCCTCGTGGGTCAGTGGCTGAGTGTAGGCTGGCAGAACAAGGATATCACACGCTAGGGAAGTAAGGACTGCCTGGCTACCCGGCATCTTCCCAGCCCTTAAGCACAAAAAGATGAGGCAGAGGACTGTTGGGGCTGATCGTTCCTTTGGTTGCTCACAACTCAGGTATGCATGTCATTTGGCAGCTGGACAGCAGAGCCCTATTTCACCACCAATCACAGGCATTTGGACCTGTGGCCAGATGGTGGCTTCTGGCTGTCCCCAGTGCCCCCTCTTCGCATAGGTTCCCTCCATTATCAACTACAGCTGAAACAGGCATCCTCCACATTGTGCACACTGGTTCTGCCTTTGTCCTTGCAAGCTGATACTCGGCGTTAGCATGAAACTTGTGGTGTGAGAGGGTTGACAGAATTCTAACACAAACATCCTATTAAATTGTACTTGAGATGAAAAAATTCCTGTTGTATTTTGACAGAATTATTTTTATTAAAATACACATCCATGAGCAATTGTGTCTCATTTGTTTGGTCTCACTAGGGTCGATGGGCCCCTACCTCTTAGTCCCTCCTCAAGGACTTGAAACTTCATCTTTGCAAGACTCCAAAAAGCACAGGGACTTTAGCTAGTTCTCTCTTCAAACAGCTTTCATCTTCGACAAGGAAAACAACAGATCTAACTTCAGAAGAGTGGGCTACAGTGTCCTTTTTCCTCCACAGGAGAGCCCCCACATTGGTCATCCAGTACCAAGTGGTCAGCCCTGATCAGAATCATGCACAGAAGTAACATGATACGGACTGAATGGATTGTATTTACACACACACACACACACACACACACACACACACACACCAATAATAAATAGGGGCCATGAGCCCGATACTCAGGAGGCAGAGCCAGGCAGATCTCTGTGATTTCGAGGCCAGCCTGGTCTACAGCACGAGAGCCAGGACAGGCACCAAAACTACACAGAGAAACCCTGTCTCGAAAAACCAAAAAGAAAAACAACATGAAATCAAGAGATCAAGGAGGGTGCATGGAAAGGATTGAAGGGACAAAAGGAAAGGGATAATGGATTAAATATTTAATTGAAGCTGGGTGTGGTGGCATTTTCTTTAATCCCAGCACTTGGGAGGCAGAAGCAGGCGGATCTCTGAGTTTGAGGCCAGCCTGGTCTACCGAGAGAGTTCCAGGACAGCCAGGGCTGTTACACAGAGAAACCCTATCAAAAAAAAAAAAAAAAAAAAATTAAAAATGTAGTGTGGTGGTTGGATGTAATAGTGTATATCTTTAGTCTGAGCACCAAGAGGCAGAGGCAAGCAGATCTCTGCTTCAAGGCCAGGCAGGCCAGGACTACAGTGAGCTCCTGTGTCAAAATAACAAAAGTGTGGGCTTCACTGGTTGAGAGAGCATTTGGTGCTGGTCGGAGAACCTGAGTTCAGTTCCCATCACCCACATCAGGTGGCTAAGCAGCCACCTGTAACTCCAGCTCCAGGAGGATCTGACACCTCTGACCTCCCAGGGCACTGCACTCAGGCACATACCCACATTCAGATATAAACCTACACTTAATTTTAATAAAAATAAATCTTAAAAGGAAAATAAAGGGGTGTAGCATATACTCAGTATTGACAGGAAATGGATTCCAAGAGACTGCTTTCTTTTTCACATTTCAAATTCCTCTGGTGTTCAAATTCCTCATATAAAATGGTATATAATATGACCTACCCTACATACATCCTGTTTATACATAGATGTACTTTTTGCCCCCCTCGAGACAGAGTTTCTCTGTGCAGCCCTGGCTGTCCTGGAACTCACTCTATAGACCAGGCTGGCCATGAACTCAGAGATCCACCTGCCTCTGCCTCCTGAGCGCGGGGATTAAAGGTGTGCGCCACCATACCCGGCTTAGATACACTTTTTAATATTTGTGTGTGATGTGTATGTGTGCAGGTGCACTTCCCCTTGTATGCATGTATGGAGGCCAGAGACTGTTGGGTATCTTCCTCAATTTCATTCCACTTTTTTTTTCTTTTTGCTTTTTTGAGACAGGGTTTCTCTATGTATCCCTGGCTGTCCTAAAACTAGCTCTGTAGATCAGGCTGGCCTCGAACTCACAGACACACAGATCTGCCTGCCTCTGCCTCCCTAGTGCTGAGATTAAAGGCGTGCGCCACCACCACCCAGCTCTTCTTTACTATTTTTAACTATGTATATGAGGTGGGGGTACTTGCACATACCCCATGTGGTGCCTGGGGAGTCTAGAGAGGGCACTGGATCCCCTAAAGCTGGTGTTAAAGGCAGTTTCAACTACCCAGTGTGTGTGCTGGGAACTGAACTCCAGTCCTTTGCAAGAGCAGTGCCTGCTCTTAACTGCTGAGCCAGAGACATAGTTCCTCCACCTTAATTTTTTTGAGACAGGGTCTTTCTCTAAACTCAGAACTCACCAGTCTGACCACACTGGCCAGTGAGTCCTTGAGAGCCTCTCCTTCCTGCCTCCCAGTGCTAGGGTTGTGGTTCATGTGTTTGGTGCCTGATTATACGTAGGTACCAAGGACCCACATCCAGAGCTTCGTGGCCGCACAGCAAGCGCTTGACCCACTAAAGCATCCCTCCAGGCCCTGTATGCAGCTAAAAAGAAAACGATTTTCTTCGAGGGGTGTGGTGGTACATAATTACAATCCCAGAAACAGAGAGGTGGAGACAGGAGGGTCCGTACTTAAAGTCCAGCCATCTTATATAGCTGTGAGACCAGCTTGGCCGACATGAGAACCTGTCTCGAAAAACCAAAGCACACAAAGATCTCACTGGCCCCTGGTTGGTTGGCTCCATGGGTATAGAATGCAAAAGCCAACTATATATTTTGAAGGCATTCACCCCAAATGTTGCAACCAGAGTTAAAGGTTCTTCTTTTGAGTGCTAGGAGCAAAAGGATTAATGGCTCAGTTAACCATGGAGACCAGGAGACCAAAGATTGGTACCAGTTATCATATTCTTGGCTAAACTTTTCCTAATTATCCCTGACTGGTTGGCATAGAACCAATGTTTCTTCCAGTGTCATACAGAGACCTCCTTGTATCATGAAGAGGAGATCCAAACCTCTGAAAATCAGTCTCTACTAGGGAGACTACCTGGGTTTCCAGAGGTAAGGAATTTTTCAGATAGTCTAGGTCTGTGTCTACTTGGGCATTGAGTTCCTTGAAATTTTTATCTCCCACAATTAGGGCTCAAGTACCAAGTGCTGCAGAGCCCATCCCAACATGCCTGCCCCCGCCAACGGGGCAGAGAATGGGGACAGCTTACCACACAGAGGAAACCCAGAATCTAGATTAAGGTGGACCCTATCCTCTTTTTTTTTTTTTTTTTTTTTTTTTTAATAGACGAACACTTGTGGTGTAACAAACACAGACACAAAGGAGTGGGGTTTCCTCCAATGTAAACAATTTACAAGATGCATACTTGATTAAGCTGTTAGTGGAGTAAGCCAGATAGTCTCTGGGGCCTAAAATACACCCAACTGCCATTCCTGGGGTTAATCTGCTGTACCTGGCTACAGGAATTTGCATGGAGGGAACTATCTGGGAGTATCTTGGTAATATTGAGCAGGCATCCTTCCTTGGAAGTCCCATAGGGTGAGCATAGGTTGGTCCCATTTATAGTTGTCAGGATTAGAAGGGGAGCTTTTGGTTTGATTAGTTCCAAGCCCAACATACTACAGTGGGTCTGGGGTCTAGGCATAGCCAGCATTGGTTTAATAGGAAAGGGCTCCTAATCCGATATAATAGGAATAGGTTCACATATGTGAATGCTTGGTCATTAGAAAGTGATGCTATGATTCCACTAAAATCAGGCACAAAACAAGGCTGTTTACTCTCCCCATATTTACTCAACATAGTACTTGAAGTTCTAGTTAGAACAATAAGACAACAAAAGGAGATCAAAGGGATAGAAATTGGAAAGGAAGAAGTCAAATTTTCACTATTTGCAGATAATATGATAGTATACATAAGTGACCCCAAAAATTCTACCAGGGAACTCCTACAGCTGATAAACTCCTTCAGTAAAGTAGCAGGATACAAGATCAACTCAAAAAAAAAAAAATCAGTAGCCCTCCTATACACAAATGATAAAAGGGCTGAAAAAGAAATCAGAAACATCACCCTTTACAATAGCCACAAATAATATAAAATACCTTGGAATAACACTAACTAAACAAGTGAAGGACCTGTTTGATAAGAACTTTAAGTCTCTGAAGAAAGAAATTGAAGAAGATATCAGAAAATGGAAAGATCTCCCATGCTCGTGGATAGGCAGGACTAACATAGTAAAAATGGCCATCTTACCAAAAGCAATCTATAGATTCAATGCAATCCCCATCAAAATCCCAACACAATTCTTCACAGACTGGGAAAGAACAATACTCAACTTCATATGGAAAAACAAAAGACCCAGGATAGCTAAAAGAATCCTGTACAATAAAACAACCTCTGGAGGCATCACCATCCCTGAGCTCAAGCTCTACAATAGAGCAACAGTGATAAAAACAGCTTGGTACTGGCATAAAACTGACATACGTGCTGAGTGGTCATGATGCATGTCTTTAATCTCAGCACTTGGGAGGCAGAGGCAGGAGGATCTCTGTGAGTTCGAGGCCAGTCTAGTCTACAGTGCAAGCTCCAGGACAGCCAGGTGTGGTATTGTGTTCCCCAAAATATTGTGCACCCTAATAAACTTATCTGGGATCAGAGACAGAACAGCCACTAGATACAAAGGCTAAAAAATGGTGGCACTCACACCTTTAATCCTAGCATTCCAGAGGCAGAAATCCATCTGTTCAAGGATACAGCCAACCATGATGACTCATGCCTTTAATCCCAGAAAGCGAGCCCTTAATCCTAGGGAGTGATGGTAAAAAAGCATTTGGCTGGTTAAGCTTTCAGGCTTTGGAGCAGCACAATTCAGCTGAGATTCATTCGGGATGAGGACTCAGAGGCTTCCAGTCTGAGGAAACAAGATCAGCTGAGAAGTTGGCCAGGTGAGGTTAGCTGTGGCTTGTTCTGTCTCTCTGATCTTCCAGTGTTCACCCCAATAACTGGCCTTGGGTTTGATTTTATTAATAAGACCCTCTAAGATTCATGCTACAGCCAGGGCTACACAGAAACCCTGTCTCTAAAAACCAACCCCCTCAAAAAAAAAAAAAAAAAAGGCCAATGGTAGGAGGTTGACCTAATTTTTACTAATCTCAGGCGATATATTTAAAGTTTCTTCTAAGGTCGTGCTTATCCTTTGTACCTGTTCTGAGTTCTGTAAACTACAGGTACAATGTATTTTTCACTCAACATTTAGGACCTTTGTCAGATTTAAGGAAACTATGGCTATGAAGGCTGGGGCCATTGTCGGACTGGGAAAAGGGCAACCCAAATCTGGGCATTAATTCTTGGAGGAGTTTCTTGGTGACTGCTGAGGTTGTCTGCACTGGGGTGGGATAGGCTTCTACCTATCCAGAGAAGGTGTCTACGAAAACTAACGAATATTTGTATCAAAGAACTGTGGGCTTTCTCTCTGTAAAGTTAACTTCTCAATGTTCTCTGGGGGTGCTCCTCGAGTGCAGGTTCCTTCCCAGGCTTTTTTCCCCCTCCTTTGGGATTCATTTGTGTACACTTGCACACGTGGACACAGTGTCTCTGACAAGATTGTCTAGTCGAAGGATGTCGTATTTGGGCCTGAGTAACTCAGCAGGTTTGGATGCCCCCAGGTGGATGGCCTGGTGGAGTTTGGAGCCGGGAGTATTGTCCAGCAAGAATCAGCTCTTTGTGATCTTCCTTTTCTGTCCATTTGGTTTCTTTCTGTGTATACTTTTGGTGTTGGAGCAATTCGGGTTTGGACAGGGTGGCCACGATCTGAAGCAGCCCCACTGGTTCTGGGCAGCTAAGTCTGCTGCCCCATTTCCTTGGGCATCCAGAGATTCCCCTTTTTGATGTCCTTTGCAGTAGATAGTGGCTACCTTATTTTGGCACAGCTATCTGGTCTCTACTAGGGCCAGGATTTCTTTGTTTTTAATTTCCTTTCTGGTTGAGGCGAGGAGCCGCCTTTCCCTATAGAGGGCCCCACGGACATGGGCTGTGGTAAATCCATAGCAACTGTCTGTGTACACAGTGATGGCTTTGCCTTTCCTCCAGCAAAGCGCCTGGGTTAATGCCAAAAGCTCAGCCCTTTGTGCTGAAGTCCATCATCTGAGAGACTGGGCCCAATCTGTCCTGTCCTAGGTGACAACTGTAGCCCCACTGATTCCACTTTGAACAAAGCTACTCCAATCAGTGTACAGTACCTCTTCTGGTTCTGTTTTGTTGGGTCTGACCAATTGCACCACATCAGTCAGTTCCAGGCAATAGTGGAGAGGCTGTGTTGGGTTATTGTATGGCAACAGGCTGGCTGAGTTGATGGCTAAAGTTTTACAGAATTGGGTATGGGGTTGGTCTAAAAGAAGTGTTTGATAATAAGTTATTTGGGTGTTAGACATGTATCTCACAGGGGCTTCTAGAATGTTGTGAAGTAATTCCAACAGAGAACAGACTCTTCTCTTTTTAATTTTATTTTATGTATATTGATGTGTTATCTGCATGTATGTCTGGGCACCATGTGTGCATGGTGTCCCTGGAGGCCAGAAGAGAGTGTCAGATCCCCTGGAACTGGAATTAAAGATATCTGTGAGCTGCCATGTGAATGTTGGGAATAGAACCCAGGTCCTCTGGAGCAGCCAGTGCTTGTTTGTTTGTTTTTATTGAGACAGGGTTTCTCTGTGTAGCTTTGGAGCCTGTCCTGGATCTCGCTCTGTAGACTAGGCTGGCTTCGAATTCACAGAGATCCATATGGCTCTGCCTCCTGAGTACTGGGATTAAAGGCGTATGCCACCACTGCCCAGCTCAGCCAGTGCTCTTAACCACTAAGTCATCTCTCCAGGCCAATACACAGAATTTTTTTTTCTTTTGGCTTCTTTATGACAGAGTTTCTCTGTGTAGCCCTGGCTGTCCTAGAACTAACTCTGTAGACCAGGCTGGCCTGGAATTCAGAGATCTGCCTGCCTCTGCCTCCTGAGTGCTGGGATTTGCCCCGCTCCCATAGAAACTCTTAAAGCCAAATCCAAAGTCTATATTGCTGGTTGGCAACTTGCATGGGAAACCTGCCCAAATCATGCAGCTCCAAGACTCACCAGGTTTTTGCCTTTCATGTACAAAACCTACATCCTAGTTGACACACTTTGGTTAGCATGAACTGTTAGCAAGAAGTGAAACTACAGAAGCCAAAAAACAAAGGTTAGTACATCTAGGGACTTTCCCAGATCCTGGAACTGTGGATTAGATCTTTGATAGATTACATCTTTGTTTCCATTTTGGCAGATATTGGGAGTATGGTCTGGGTTTTAAGGTCAAAAACGATGTTCCTAACATGGCTTCAGTTGTACTAAGATCTCAATGTGTGGACCATTCCCTGGGCAGAGGATCCTGAACTATATAAGATTGAGTGAGCAAGTTGGGCAGTAGCATGAATACATTCCTCCTTGGTTTGGTTTTTTGTTTTTATCTGTGTTTTGCATTTTTGTTTGTTTGTTTTGTTTTTGTTTTTCGAGAGACAGGGTTTCTCTGTGTAGCTTTGCGCCTTTCCTGGAACTCACTTGGTAGTCCAGGCTGGCCTCAAACTCACAGAGATCCACCTGGCTCTGCCTCCCGAGTGCTGGGATTAAGGGCGTGCGCCACCACCCGGCGTGTTTTGCTTTTATATGTCTGTGTACCACCTGTGTGCCCGGTGCTCTTGAAGGTCATCCAGTCCCCTGGAACTAGAGTTATGGATAGTTGTGAGCTGTCATATGGGTTCTGGGAACTGATCTCAGGTCCTTTGTAAGAACAGCAAGTGCTCTTAACCTCTGAGCTATCTCTCCAGCCCTGTTCTTGAGTGTAATGTGACAGCTGCTTCAAGTTTCTCCTACCTTGACTTCCCCATAATGATGAACTGTAATCAGGAATTGTGAGCCAAAGAGACTTCCTCTCTTAAGTTGTTTTTGTTGGGGTATTTTGTCACAACAGGGAAAGAAACCAAGACACCTCACATTTGAAAATCCCTTGGTTCAATCAACAAAGAAAGAAAAAGGAAGTTAATTTTCTAGGCTTGCCTCCTATCCTTAAAAGGTAAGGTTACTGTGGAACCATTAGAACCATACATAGCATGTATGACTAGTGCTCAGTCCTTCCATGAGTCTTGTGTGATGCTCTCCTGATTCTATAAAACTAGGGGTTTGTGCCAAAAGGGGATACAGTAAATTATGCTGGTGTCTACAAGATATAGAGATAACAGAGATAAAAGCATGAAGTAGGATGCCACCAGTAGGCCCTAAAAGCCAGAAAGGCTGGGAAATATTTAGGAGATAAAAGT
Organism: Peromyscus eremicus; assembly: GCF_949786415.1. Taxonomy (NCBI): domain Eukaryota; kingdom Metazoa; phylum Chordata; class Mammalia; order Rodentia; family Cricetidae; genus Peromyscus; species Peromyscus eremicus. Next base: position 102,533,767 of record NC_081420.1, read on the forward strand.
TGGCACAAGATTGGTGAAGAAACAAGGTCAACAAGCTTTGGTTGGCGAGAGTGACTATGGTGATGGTTAATGATACTACAAAAAGAAGTGGGTGGTGGCTAAGTCACCAGAGTGAGGTTTGCTGAAGGAACCAGACTCACATCTCAAGAGACATGTTCTTGGAAAAGGGTTTTTTGGTGGTCTATAAATCAGGAAAACTCCTGGATGTTGATAGTGAACGTTAATCACTATTTGTTTGTGTGTGTTTTGAGACAAGGTTTCTCTGTGTAGCCCTGGCTGTCTTGAATGGAACCTTGTAGTACAGGCTGGCCTCAAGATCTACCTTCCTCTGCCTCCAGAGTGCTGGTATTAAAGTTGTGTGCCACCAGCCCAGTAATCACCAGTTATTTAAAAGCTCTAGAAGTCCTGAGTTAAAGTGTGGGGCTTAACACTCATTTTTCCCAAATTCTTTGCATTACTAGAGAATGTTTCACTCAGCAGCATCTTACAGATGTTTTTAGTTTTATCTGGCAGTGCTGAGGTGTAAACCCCAGGCTCTCACAGATACTAACTAGGCAAGTGCTCTACCTCTAAGCTACACTCCAGCACCTTCAATTCTTAAGGAATAACTAATGTAGAGGAAGAAAACGGGACATCAGATAAGCACAAAAGTAGCTTTTGGTAGTCACAACTGGGCTGTGTGCTAACGGCATCAACTGGGTAGAGGCCAGGGATAATGCTAACCATCCTACAGCAAACAGCCCTCTCCATCTCTGCCTAATAAAAAACTACCAGGCTTCAAAAGTTAGTAGTATCACTGCTGGAAAAACCTTGATCTAGGAGAATTACCATAATCAAGGACTATAAATGCAAGCTGGGTGGTGGTGGCACGTGCCTTTAATACCAGCACCCGGGAGGCAGAGGCAGGTGGATCTCTATGAGTTCAAGGCCAGCCTGGTCTACCGAGAGAGTTCCAGGACAGCCAGGAAACCTTATCTAGAAAAAAACAAAGAAAACAAATTTCATTAAATAGAAAATACATCCACTTTTTTAACTCTGATCCTTTCTGCCTCTACTGAACAGGAGAAAACGGCCCATTTGAAGAAGAAGGTTCGAAGTTGCGATTTCTTTTCACCCTGGAAGCTGCTCAGGTGCAGAGACATATTGGTAATGGTGGCAAGTCTTAGAACTGGTAAAAGGGTCACAGAACCACCTTCAGCAGGCATGTTCCTTCATCCCAGCCTGCTGTGGGATGAGGACTAGGAGCCTCCCCTTTTGCAGGTGAGAAGTAGCCAAGAGACTATTCCCATATAGAATAAACTCCAGTCACATTCTGCAGAGCCAATTTCACCCTAAGGTCTACCGGCTTCACTATAATAGCAGTCTGGTAAAAACAAAAACTAAGGGTAGTCTCATTACAAAATCTATTTCCTTGAGAGAACACAGGCTCCATAAGGAGGTCAAGGGAACTTGAGGTCACAGTGTAAAAGAGAAATGACATTTAAGGAACAATCAAAGAACACCCAGAGGAAGAGACCAGACAGACACCTGAGCCAATAGGAAGGCCAATCATTCCGAGTCAAAAAATCCGACCAGTTGGAGATACCTAGGTCACTGTCGAACAGGAGACCTTTCTTCATTCCCGGAAAACCTCTAAAACTCTACATTCTTGACGCCAGTGGGCAAACTCGAGAGTTTCCGAGGCTGGAAGCCCCTAACATCAATACCTCTACAGCAGAAACCCAGAGAGCAACCGCTTCCCGGCGCGTTTCATAAGCACCGCCCCAAGGCACGAGCATGCGCAGCTCTCCATCCCGGCCCCTCCTCTCGCGGGTCCACCCCCGTCACAGAGCATGCGCTGTCCTCCAGCCGCCCCGCCCCTCCCTACCAGAGCCCCCTGTTCCTTGGAAACCGGGCGGCGTGTTCCCGGTGTCGGTGCGCTGGATTCCGGTGCCCGCGCATCCGGACAAGCCTCCCTCCAGGCGGACGGGCGGCCTCCGAAACCCGTCCGGATCTATGGTCTCGCGTGCGGCTCTGGACGGGCGATGCCAGCGTGCCAGGTGAGAGGCAGCCGGCGGCGGGTGAGGGCGAAGGAGGGCATGGCGCGGCTGGGAGCGGGCGCTGGCTCGGCCTCTGCCGCCGCCCGGCTCCTGAGGTTGGAGGCGAGTATACGCGGGGCCCCGGCTGGAGGAGGCCTGTGCTAAATGCTGTTATGTGCAGTGCACTGAGTACGAGGGTCGTCCTGGGGTTCGTTTTCCCCACCTCAGAGATAGGACCTGGGCATTTGGACGCCGAATTTCGGATCCTGTAGGATCTTGAACCTAACCCATCCCTAGACAGATGTGAAACCCTAGGCTGCCTCGCCTAGTGCGGAGCAGACCGCTCCATACCTGTGTGAGGATGGGTGCTTTGTGGATGAGCATTTGTGAGGTGTGGGGACTTCAGACAAAGGACTCGTCGTGAAGCTGGTCCATCCTCTTGCTAAATGAGATGGGATTTTCTTGCTGCAAATATATAAGAAACTGGTGTTCAGGTAGCGGCTTGAAAACAGGAACATCCCAGAAGTGTTTGGTTTACCTTGCCAGCCCCGAGTGCAGTGTCCTGGTTGGTTCTGGCCTACTTTTGTAGCTCAGGAAGAAAACTGCTGAATTTGAGGAGACAAAAGATGAGATGAGGTGTTTCAGTCAAGGCTTTATTACACCTGAATGGTGAGGGAAGATGTGGCTGGGAGATGAGCGTTTTGTGAATGGGTATGTGAACAGTTTACCTTCCAGACTGCAGCGGGATCTGAAGAACAGGGCAGAAATGTAAAGGTATAAAGCTGCGTTTGGTGGACAGCAAGGAAGTTATCCTACGTCTGTGTCCGTAGTTCCCAGTGTCATGCTAAGGACAGAATACGTAAGGAAGACATCAAAACCCAGCTCAGGCACCACTCTTACGATCTGTGGGCACAAAGATGGAAGACTGTTCAGTTGAAAGAAACAGCCCTTAATCTAGAAAAAAAAGATCGAGTGATAAGGAAAAGATGACTGTCTTTGAGTAGGGGAAGCTAGATTCATTTGTGATAAGGAAACTCATTTTCTTCTGAAAAACTGCACCAGAGAATACAAGAGTTTCAGGACACCCATTTTACAGAAAACAGGAGAAAATTAAGGCTTTAGGGCTATGAATTTAAAACATGTTTTGGGGCCAAGAAGTGAAAGATTTTTGTACACAGTTCTGTTGGTAGAATCCCTATCCCCCACCTCCCCAGAAGGATTTTTCTCTGTAGACTGGACTGTTTTGGAACTCGATCTGTAGACCAGGTTGGCCTGGAATTCACAGAGATCTGTCTGACTCTGCCTCAGCCTAGAGTGCTGGGATTAAAGTCGTGTGCCACCACATCCAGCTGGATTGACAGTTCTACAGAATCCGTGTTTTATAGGTGAAAATTCTGTTATAAAGAATGTTCTGTTACCATGTGGTTGTGCCACTTTTCCTATGAAATTATTGGTCTGGGTCCAATCCTTTATTTATTCAATTTATTTATTGAGATTGGTTTTCTTACAGCCCAGTTGGCCTCAGACTCAACCGTGTAGCTGAAATGACCCTAAACTTCTGATCTTCCTGCCTCCACCTTCCAAGTACTGAGAGTGCACTACCATACCTGGTTTTATAAGGCACCAGGAAATGAACCCAGGACCTTGTGCCTGCTAGGCATGCACTGCATGAACTGAGCTACATCTGTAATCTTCCATTAAAAATATTTTTTTTTCATTTTATTTATCTTGTGTGCATGAATATGGAGGTCAGGGACAGCTAGTCCTATCATGTGGATCCTGGGGGTGGAACTTGGGTGTCAGGCTTGGCAGCAGGGTAGTTTTACTTGATCAGCCACCTCCCTGGCCTGTGGCCTGTGTGTGTGTGTGTGTGTGTGTGTATATGTGTGTGTGTGTGAAGAAATTCAAGCTGGGTGAGGCTGGTACCTGCCTGTAATCCTAGCACCCAGGAGGTAGAGGTAGGAAGGTGGCAAGTTCTGGGCCAGTTTGGACCACATATTAAGATCATATTTCAAAACTGCAAAAAGGGGCCAGAGAGATGGCTCCATGGTTAAGAACACTTGATGTTGCTGGGCAGTGGTGGCACATGCCTTTAATCCCAGCACTCGGGAGGCAGAGCCAGGCGGATCTCTGTGAGTTTGAGGCCAGCCTGTTCTACAGAGTGAGTTCCAGGACAGCCAGGGCTACATAGAGAGATCCTGTCTTGTAGAAAAAGAACACTTGATGTTCTCACCCAGGATGGGTTGGGTTCCCAGCACTCACATGGTGGCTTACAACCATCCATAAATCCAGTTCCAGGGAGTCTGGCACTCTCTCTTGGCCTCCTTGGGCACCAGGCATGCACATGGTATACATATATACATGCAGGCAAAACATTCACAACATAACAAAATAAATCCAAAACAGAAATATTAAAATAAACAAAACACACAAATATCAGGTAGTAGTGCATGCCTGCAATCCCAGCACTCGAGAGCTAAAGGCAAGATTATTTCTGGAAGTTCAGCACCAGACTGATCTTAGTAGTATGAACCTAACATAAAAAATAACAAACAAACAACATCAACAAAAGCCTAGAAAATTCAGATATATGATTTCTGTAGTAATTTAGATCTCAGAGTGAGCTCTTATCTCAAACATATGCAGCCAGGCATGGTAGCAAACACCTGGCTCTAATCACAGCACTCAGGAGTAAGGGACAGACTGATCTTTGTGAGTTCAAAGTTCTGAGACAACCAGTGTTACATACATGATTGAGACTGTCTCAGTAAAACATACACACATGATTTTTTTTTTTTTTTTTTTTTGCCAAGATTTCACTCTATAGCCCAAGCCAGCCTGGAACTTTCTTTTTCTTTTTTTTTTTTTTTGGTTTTTCGAGACAAGGTTTCTCTGTGTAGCTTTGCGCCTTTTCCTGGAACTCACTCAGTAGCCCAGGCTGGCCTCGAACTCACAGAGATCCGCCTGGCTCTGCCTCCCGAGTGCTGGGATTAAAGGCGTGCGCCACCACCGCCCGGCTTAGCCTGGAACTTTCTTAGCTATCCTCCTACTTCAGTTTCCCAAGTCAAGACGCACCATACCTGGCATAAGCAAATTTTTTTAAAATTTTGCATGCAGGTGTGTGCCTGGTGCCATTGAAGAAGAGAGTGTCAGAACCCCTGGAATTGGATTTATGGGTGGTTTGGGGAGTAACAAATGCTTTTAACTGTTGAGCCATTGCTCCAGTTCCAAGTATGAGGGTTTTTTGTTTGTTTGTTTGTGTGTTTGTTGTTTTTAGGATTTCTTTTGGGGGGCTGAAGAAATGACTCAGCGGTTAGGAGCACTGGCTGTTCTTCCAGAGGACCCAGTTCTGAACCTCAGCACCCACATGGCAGCTCACAACCATCTTGTAACTATAGTTCTAGGGGATCCGATGCCTTCTTCTGGCCTCCATGAGCACCAGGCACATACATAGTGCACAGATGTACATGTAGGCAAAACAGTCATGCACATAAAATTTTAAAATTTTGGAGCTGGAGAGATGGCTCAACAGTTAGAAATCTTGAAAAATAACATTTAAAAAAGAGATTTATTTTGTGCGTGCGTGCGTGCGTGCGTGCGTGTATGAGTATGAGTGTTTGCCTAGATGTATGTATATGCACCATATGTGTGCCTGGTGCCCATGAAGGTCAGAAGAGGGTGTTAGATTTCTTGGAACTAGAGATACAAATGGCTTTGAATTGGCATGTAGGAGCTAGGAACTGAACCCAGGTCCTCTGCCATAGCAATAAGTACTTTTTTTTTCTTTTGTTCCTCCCCCCTCCCCCAGACAGGGCTTCTCTATGTAACAGTCCTGGCTGTCTTATAACTCAATTTGTAGACCAGGCTGGCCTCGAACTCATTGAGATCCGCCTGGCTCTGCCTCCTGAGTGCTGGGTTTAAAGGCGTGCGCCATTACCGCCAGGCCAACAATAAGTACTCTTAACTACAGAGACATTGTTATATTGGGATGTGTAGGTAGATGTGGCTTCATTGTGCTTCATGCGTTTGTGGGGTTTTTTGTTTTGTTTTGGGGGGTTGTTTCGTTTTTGAGTTCTGCAATCAGACACTTTTTTTTCAGAGAAAGGTGGACTTACAAGAGACTCTCCAGGTGTTTCTAAGTTACTATGGCAACGAAACCTTTGACAAATAATTGCTTAGCACACACTCCATTTTCAGGGTAAGTGAGGGCAGCTATCAAGTCTGACCTGCAGTAAAGTAATCACCAGTGTTTGACAGTTCAACCGCAAGGAACTCTTCCAGATAAACCCATAACACTAACAGAGTCTACTTTCACTGAACTGACTTTCTGGTTTTCTATAGGAGAAATAAAGGGGCATGCAGTTCCATCTGATAAAGTGAGTCTGAGATACAGAGGTCAGTGGCTAAAACAGGAACCAGCCAGGCCTAGCAGCGCACACCTGTGATCCCAGCCAGCACGTGAGAGGCAGAGGCAGGTGGATCTTTGTGAGTTCCAGGACAGCCACAGCTACATAGGTGGGACTCTGTCTCAGAAAAAGGAAGGAGGGCAGGCAGGCAGGCCAAGGAAATCAGATACCCCCAATTGGGCAGGGCCAATGGCCTCTGTGCCTTTCTAGAGCTTGAAAACTTATTTGTACAAACTCACACTGGGATGATTCTTAGACAGAGCCACAAGTGGAGCTAGAAAGCATTCAAGAGAAAATTAAATCAAAGATTTGGTATTATTGAGAATTTGTATGTAGTATAATAAAAGGATGTCACTTGTCTTACATAAAACGTCAGTTTTGTGTTAATCCACTTAAAAAGTAAAAGTCTAGGAGTTGGGGCATGTGGCTCAATGATGGAGTTTTTCTGCATATGTGTAAGACCCTGGGTTCAGTACTCTGCAGCAAAACAAAACAGTTTATGTTTGAAGACAAAAAAATCCAAATTACTTAAAAATTTAGATGTCATGTCTTATTCCATTTCATTTATTTTTCTTGTGCTGGGCATTGTTCCTCGGGCCTCATGCATGCTAGGCAATGCACTGCCACTAAGGTATACTCCAAACCCTCAGTTTCTTAGTTTTTTTGTTTTTTGTTTTTTTTTTTAAATGTGAGTAAAAGAACAACAGGGGGGCTGGAGAGATGGCTCAGAGGTTAAGAGCACTAGCTGCTCTTCCAGAGGTCCTGAGTTCAATTCCCAGCAACCACATGGTGGCTCACAACCATCTATAATGAGATCTGGTGCCTTCTTCTGGTGTGCAGGCATGCTTCCAGACAGAACACTATACATAATAAATAAATAAATCTTCTTTAAAAAAAAAAAGAAAAGAACAACAGGGTACATGTGGGGTTGTAATCCCAAGTGGAGGCCTGAGATGAGAGGATTACAAATTCAAGGCCTTTGTGGGCTACAGAGTGCGTTCAGAACCAGCCTGGACTTTGGCAAGACCTTCTATCAAAATTAAAAGTGAAAGAGGTCTGAGAGTTCAGAGACAACACTTGCCTAGTATGCACATGTCCTGGGTTCAGTGCCCAGTGCCATCAAAAAAGGAAAAAACTATTGAAGTTATCAAAGTTAAAATAAGAGATATGAGAGAAAATCAAAGACTTCCCCATACTATTACAAAAAATTTTTTTCTTTTGATTTTTATAATAGCCCTGGCTTGCGGGAGGTGGTGGCACATGCCTTTGATCCCAGCACTCTGGAGGCAGAGCCTGGCGGATCTCTGTGAGTTCAAGGCCAACTTGGGCTACAGAGTGAGTTCTAGGAAAGGCACCAAAGCTACACAGAGAAACCCTGTCTCAATAATAATAATAATAATAATAATAATAATAATAATAATAATAATAGCAGCCCTGGCTATCCTGGAACTTTCTCTGTAAACCAGGCTGGCCTCAGAACTAACAGAGATCCTCCTGCCTCTGCCTCCCGAGTGCTGGGATTAAAGGTGTGCACCACCACACAGATTTTATGTTTTGGGTTTTGGTTTGGTTTGGTTTTAGGGGTACTGGACATTGTACATGCTAGGCAAGTGCTTTACTACTGAGCGATGCCATCCTAGTGCCTTCTTGGTTTTTATTGTTAGACAACACTCCAAAGCAGAGGATAGTCCATGTGATTAGTTTCTTCTGCAGCCCCATGGTGGCTCATGCTAGAAAATGATTGTCTCTGAGAGGAGCCAGTTTGGGAGTGGCTCTGGGAACCTGGTGAGTTGGTACATTTGACCTGCTAGGTCTCCTCTGGTCGTCAGAGAAGGGGTCAACTGTACTCCCTGTTTCTTTTCAGCCTTTTGCGTTTATATTCCTGTGTGGAGTGTTAGGAGATCCAGCTTGTGTTTGGGGGCAGTGGAGTAAATACTTTAATATATTATTTCCTTATATGATATTACTTTCAAAATAGTTTCGTTGTATTTAAATGTTTTAAAAAGTGTGCCTAATGCTGGGCGGTGGTGGCGCACACCTTTAATCCCAGCACTCGGGAGGCAGAGCCAGCAGGTGGATCTCTGTGAGTTCGAAGCCAGCCTGGTTTATAGAGCGAGATCCAGGACAGGCACCAAAACTACACAGAGAAACCCTGTCTCGAAAAACCAAAAAAAAAAAAAGGAGTGTGCCTCTGTGTGTGTGCGCGCACGTGCGTGCCTGTGTGAACGTGTGAGATGTTCATGTATGGGCACACGTTACAGCATAAGAAGTCAGAGACAGCTTTTGGAGTAAGGTCTCTCCTTCTACTTTTATGTGGGTTCTAGGAATTTAACTCAGGTCATCAGGCTTGTATAGCTCTGGTTTACCCACCGAGCCATCTTGCCGGGCTTGACTTGATCATGCTGTCTTAGTTAGGGTTTCTATTGCTGTGATAAACACTATGACCAAAAGCAACTTGGGGAGGGAAGGGTTTATTTGGCTTATGCTTCCACATCACAGTTCATCAATGAAGGAAGTTATGCAGGAACTCACACAGGGCAGGAACCTGGAGGCAGGAGCTGATGCAGAGGCCATGGAGGGGTGCTCCCCATGGCTTGCTCAGCCTGCTTTCTTACAGAACCTAGGCCCACCAGACCGAGTTGGCACCACCCTCAATGGATTGGTTCCTCCTACATCAATCACGAAGAAAACGTCCCACAGTCTTCTCTACAACCCTGTCATATGAAGGCATTTTCTCAGTTGAGGTTCCTGTCTTTCAAGCCTGTGAAGTTCATAAAACTAGCCAGCATACATGCTATTTTATTTTAAAATTAGTTTATCCTTCTTTTAATACTTAGGATTCCTAATATTTCTTAATAATTGATTGCTATCCAGAGAACATTTAAATGCATTTAAATAACCACCAGATTATAAAGAAATGTTATCTTCAATGTATTTGTAAGTATTAATTCTCAGGGACTTAGTAGCTGCCTAATACTGAAAACTCAGTTTTTGTCCTGAAAGAGTGTACAGTCTCAGGAGTGAATAAGATATCATTTAAACAGGAACAGAAAATTCTAAAATACTTAAATGAATGAGTGTTTTCAGTTAGGCACATCCTGTGTATAACCTGTATTTAGAGCTGGCCCTTCACTACATAGCAACAAAATAAAAAGGGGTGGTGTGGCGAAAAAAAAATGTGACTACATTAGTTTACATCCCATAGTTAACATCTAGAGCAGTGGTTCTCGACCTCCCTAATGCTGTGACCCTTTAATACAATTTTTCATGTTGTGATGACCTCCAACCATAAAATTATTTTTGTTGCTACTTCATAACAGTGATTTTGCTACTGTTAGGAACCATAATGTAAGTATCTGATCTGCAAGATATCTGATCTGCACCCCTGTGAAAGGGTCGTTGGACTTCCCAAAGGGGTCATGACCCACAGGTTGAGAACTGCTGAGCTAGAGGCTAGCTCCAAGCATAGTTATGGCCCAGCTAGTAAGCAGATTTTTCTTAGTTATTTACTTCAATTGTGTGTGCATGTGCATGCATGTGGGCATGCGCTTGCCACAGTGCAAGTGTGGAGGGCAGAGGACAACTTGGAGTTGGTTCTTGTATTAACTGAGGGTTTTGGCACCAGATTTATAAACTGAGGACATGACTGCTCCAAGGTATAGTTGAGGAGAAGGTTTTTATTGTAGATATGAGGGAGAGTATAGTCAGAGGTGTGGGAGCCCATTTTCAGCCATTTCCTCGTGGCTTTACCCAGCATGTCTGCATAGAGAGGATGATTGGACCATGGGCCCGAGTACAGGTGTCTGAGATGGTCTGCACTGGGAGGAGGTCTTTTGCTCCACCCCTTGGCGTCTCTGTAAATACCCTGGGGCTGAGACAGTCGGGCCGTTGGAATAGGTTCACAGGCCCTCTCGAGGCTATCCTTTATTTTCTATCTGTTTATCTCCGCAAGATTCTCCGAAATAAATCCTTCTATCCAATATTTCCTGCTGCTCACACTACAGAAAACTCTGGGCAGCTGTGGGGTTGGTGGGTAAACGTCCCACACAGAGGCATCTGAAAGAGTCCAGAGCAGAGAGAGAAAGTAGTAGACTAAACGTGGCCAGCCGACTGGAAGAGAGGAGGAGAAAGAGAGGAGGCCAGAAGAGGAAGACAAAGGAGAGAGAGCATACCCAGATAAGAAGGTTGTAAGGGAATGAGAATCTGGGGAAATTTAGGGGTGAGAAGACGTGGAGGCCAGCGAGCTTTGGTATGCTGATAGACACCACAACCTTTTGGACCTGATAGTTCTCTCCTATGTGTTGGTGCTGGGGATGCAACTCAGGTCTGTGAGCCTGGGGGTGAGTGCTGTTACCCACTGGGCCACTTTGCTGGCTCTGGTGAGCTGATTTCTGCATTTCCAGAAGTGGGTGTGGTGGCTCATGCCTATAATTCCAGCAATTGGGAGGCTGAGGCTGGAGGATCCCTGTGAGTTCAAGGCCAGCCTGGTCTACAGAGTGAGCTTCAGGCCAGCCAAGGCTGTGTATTGAGATTGTCTCAAAAGCAAAAACAAACAAAGTGAAAACCTTAAGGCTTATGTCAGTTAGTCTGTCCATTGAAAAAGCATCATAAGTAAAAACTCACCTTGTTCTTGGCACCACAAGTAAAACCAAACTGTGTAACAAAATTGTGTCTAGGGTTTGAGAGTTTGCCCTCAGTGCCTTAAAGACAAACCAGTGTTTGTTACTACATGGCTTGCCACCCTAAGGCTCCCAATCATCAGTCTCTCTCTTCAGCTAGAGCCAAGCAAGAAATGGAAACTGAGCTCCAGGGACATGGCCTGTTTGAGTCACTTCTGTGTGCCCCAGGTCCTGACATGCCTGACTCCTTGTGACTAAAAATGGTAGGAAATGAATGAGGAAAGAACTCTGGTGACGGCATGTTGTTGGGGGGAGGGGGGCACAGGAGGAGCTTCGGACTTGAGGGAAAGAGGACTTCTGGTGGACAATGCTGGTCGTCAGCCGGCGGGAATTTCCAGCAGACCCTTAGAAGAACGGAGCATGAGGTGGAGTTGAAGCTGCTTTTCCAGGGCTGGAGACTGGAAGTTAGGAATGTCTTCGTGGAAGTCATGATGAAGTTGAGGAGGGATTAGATTAAATTTTTGGAGAGAAAGGGTTGAGAATGTTCCTAGGCTGGTGCTAGCCTGGTACTCACTATTGAAGCACTATCAGGAAAAATATGTCACTGTCTCTCTCTCTCTGGAGAAAGTGCCTCCTGTCACGCAAGTTGCCCTCTTATTTGCTATGTAACCAGATTTTGATGAACTTTGGACCTACTTGCCTCCACCCGCTAGAGCTGGGATTACAGGTGTGGGCCATGTCATAGGGATTATAGAGTGCTGGAGATCTAACCCCGGGTTTCAAACGTGCTAGGCAATCGCTGAACCAGCCAATCTACATCCCCAGTCCCTCCTGCTGCCTGCATGTGTTTGTATGTCTGAATCTGCGTGTCTCTGTGTCGTGTGTGTGTGTGTGTGTGTGTGTGTATGCGCCTGTGCTTTAAGACAGGATCTTAGTTGTTGCCCAGGCTGGTCTGATAGTTGCGATGTAGCCCCTCCTGGCCTTAGACTCTGGGCTTGATGGCACTTGCTGACAGGTCACTTGCAAGGCAGTTCTCTTGCCTTGATTCCTGAGTGCTGGGATTAGTCATGTGCCACCATACTCAGCTTATTGTGGCTGTATTTTAAAGAGCCAGTTAGATGGCTCAGTGGGTAAAGTCACTGTTGCTAGCCTGACAACCTGAGTTTCGAGTCCTAGTACCTACACAGCAGGAGAGAACCAACTCCTGCAAGTTGTCTCTGGCCGCCACAAGTGTGCACACTAAATAAACAAACAAGTAAATAAATGTAACTTAAAAGAAACAGTAGCCAGGAGTGGTGGCACACACTTTTGATCCCCCGCACTCAGCAGCAGGCAGACGGATGGATCTCTGTTAGTTTGAGGCCAGCATGGTTTACAGAATGAGTTCTAGGACAGGCAGGGCTACACAGAGAAACCCTGTCTCGAAAAAACAAAAAAGAAACAAAAATCAATAAAGATCTGCTAGAGCTGGCAGAGGAATGCTTTTCTTACCAGCTGAAGCTTTGTAACTTAATAGCAAACTAAATGCACCTATGGTGTTACATTTACTTCTCCTTTGTGACCCAGTTAGCTGACCCTCTGTGCATGGGGTAATTATGCTTCACAGAATAGGTCATTAGGCTGGTCATTGGAGTCCTGTGTACAGTGAGTGGAGAGGGGAGCAGGCTGGTCATTGTCCTGTGTGCAGTGAGTGGAGAGGGGAGCAGGCTGGTCATTGTCCTGTGTGCAGTGAGTGGAGAGGGGAGCAGGCTGGTCATTGTCCTGTGTGCAGTGAGTGGAGAGGGGAGCAGGCTGGTCATTGTCCTGTGTGCAGTGAGTGGAGAGGGGAGCAGGCTGGTCATTGTCCTGTGTGCAGTGAGTGGAGAGGGGAGCAGGCTGGTCATTGTCCTGTGTGCAGTGAGTGGAGAGGGGAGCAGGCTGGTCATTGTCCTGTGTGCAGTGAGTGGAGAGGAGAGCTGGTGCCTCTGTGCTCTGAGGTGGTGGCTGCCTGGCAAGTGACTGCCCTGAGGGATGGCTTCTCTTTCCTTTGTCTTGCTTTTGGTTTTGCTCCCAGTGGGAAGGCGGAAAAATGTGACCGCGTCATAGAGTCACTGAAGGCACTGTTCAAATAAGTAATATTTATGGAAACAAATTGGTAAGAGTCAACCAGTACCTCTTTCCTCCTCTTCCCCTTCCTTCCCTTTACAGTTCTTTTCCACTCCCTCTCCTTCCATGTACTCCCCTTCCCTTTGCTTCTGTTTGTGTGTGTTTCTGTCTGTCTGTCTGTATCTGCACATGTTGTGGTGGTGAGAGGACAACTTCTATTGCTTGTCTTTTCTTTCCACCATGTGAGTCCCAGATAGCAAATTCAGCTTGTCCTGCTTGTCAGCAAGTGCATCAAGCCCCGAGCCATGTCACCACCACTGCTTTTGTTGTTATTGTTTGTTTTGTTTTTCGTTGGGTTGTTTTGTTTTTGAGACCTGTTCTCTATGTTGCTCTGGCTAGTCTCCATTGGCCTGCCTGTCTTCCAGAGGTCAGAATTAAAGGTGTGCACCACCACACCAGACTGTTTCGTTTTTGTTTGTGTTTTATTTGTTGTTGTTTGTTTTTTTTTTTTTGTGTGTGTGTGTGTGTTTTGAGACAGGGTTTCTCTGTGCAGCCTTGGCTGTGATGGAACTCACTTTGTAGAACAGGCTGGCTTTGAACTCATAGAGATCTGCCTGCCTCTGCCTCCCAAGTGCTGGGATTAAAGGTGTGTGACACCACCGCCAGGCTCCTCCTCCTCTTCCTTCTTTTCTGGTCTTGCTGTGTGACCAAGGCTGACCTAAAACTCAGTGATCCTCTTGCCTTAGCCTCCCAAGGACTGGGATTATAGTTGTGCATCACCATGGCCAGCTTTATCTCTTCTTTCTTTTTCTTTTTCTTTTTCTTTTCTTTTCTTTTCTTTTCTTTTCTTTTCTTTTCTTTTCTTTTCTTTTCTTTTCTTTTCTTACTCTCCTCCCTTTCTTTCCTTCCTTCCTCCCTCCCTCCCTCCCTCCCTCCCTCCCTTCCTTCTTTTTTTCTTTCTTTCTTTTTTATTTGGTTTTTCACGACAGGGTTTCTCTGTGTTGTTTTGGTGCCTGTCCTGGATCCTGCTCTGTAGACCAGGCTGGCCTTGAACTCACAGAGATCCGCCTGGCTCTGCCTCCCGAGTGCTGGTGGTGTGCCACCACTGCCCAGCTTCTTCTTCTTCTTCTTCTTCTTCTTCTTCTTCTTCTTCTTCTTCTTCTTCTTTTTTTTTTTTTTTTTTTTTTGAGACAGTTTCTTTGTGTAGCCCCTGGCTGTCCTGGAACTAGCTGCACCTGGCTGTCTCTTGGTTTTCAATCAGAACATAATTGCCGGTGAAGAAACATTCTCTCATCTCCCTGAAGGCATTCATGTTAGCATTTCAGACTTTAGTTGTCAGGGAGTCATGACCATGCTGTAGCTAGTCCCTTGGCTGTGAATTTGTTGTTCAGAGCTTCGAAGCTGTGTGCTTGCCCCTGGTCCCAGCTCTGATAACAAGGTGTGGTTGTCTTTGTTCTTTGGGGTCAGCCCTACAGTTTAAGTCTTGTTAGCATGTCTGCCATGCTGCCTCAATTCTGGAATCAAAGGGATTATGAGAAAGACTAGGGGACAGTCAGAGGTACCTTCCTAATTTAATTTTAGCATGACTGTTGCTAAAAGTCTAATGGTACCTAACAGGTTCCTAGTTTCTGCAAAACAAGGTAGCCTTTACATATTTTATGTTTTTATTTTCCTGTTTGCTCATGTTGGTGCTGAGGATTGAACTTGGATTCATTACATGTAAACATGGGCTCTACCGCTGAGCTACACATTTGTCTCTATTTTTTTTTTAAATCTCTTTTACTGTCCTCGAGAATTATGCTATGTTCAAGATTCTTTTTCATGGCATTCCATAGGGGAGAATTCCACAGTATTAGTTAAGTGAGATTATATTCTCCAGGTAGTTTACATTCTTTAAATACAAAAACAAAACCAGACATCTTAATTTTTTTTTTTTATTAAATACAGTTACTTATTGTGGTTTGTGAGTGTGTGCACACATGCCACATTTTTATGTGGAGGTCAGACGACAACTT
Source organism: Peromyscus eremicus (assembly GCF_949786415.1). Classification (NCBI taxonomy): domain Eukaryota; kingdom Metazoa; phylum Chordata; class Mammalia; order Rodentia; family Cricetidae; genus Peromyscus; species Peromyscus eremicus. Next base: position 102,548,910 of record NC_081420.1, read on the forward strand.
GCCAGAGTCAGGTCTCTCCTTCGGCCATGTGGGCCCAGGGATTGGTTGAACTCAGGTGTCAGGCTAGGTGACAAGCACTGTTACCCACGGAACCATCTCACCAGCCCAGCTTACACTCTTAAGATTTAAAAATAGCCGGGCGGTGGTGGCGCACGCCTTTAATCCCAGCACTCGGAGGCAGAGCCAGGAGGATCTCTGTGAGTTCAAGGCCAGCCTGGGCTACCAAGTGAGTTCCAGGAAAGGCGCAAAGCTACACAGAGAAACCCTGTCTCGAAAAACCAAAAAAAAAAAAAAGATTTAAAAATAATCATTATCTAAAGTCAGAAAGACAAGGAAAATCAGTGTGGCATCCTCACAGGCTTGGGCCTGATTTGATTCCTTCATTCTCGTGTTCGTTCAGTGACTGGGTCATTCCGCAGCCCAGCTCCTTGTCAAGCTGTGCTTGGAGATAATACAGCAGTGTGTGAGAGAAGCTGTGTCCTGCCATTCTGACTGCTAGACAGTTGACATGTGAACACATGAGAAAGCCAGAATCACTCATCTCAGCCCAGGACACGGGTTCTCTGAGAAGTGGTGCTTGAGGGAACAACGGACAGTTCCGAGGAGTTAGCGAGAAGTTAGAAAAGGCCTTTACAGACAAAGTACGTGCAGAGACCAGTCTCAGAGGAACTGTAGACAGTGGCTACCTGGGGGCATGCATGTGTAAGGCAAAGTGGGAAGGGAGAGAGATGGACGCGCCTGCCCCACTGAGCAGCTGTGTTGTGAGCATTGTCAGGAAATTTGGGTCCTAGGGTGCTTCCCTTAGGCTGGGGAAGTTAATGTTCAGGACTAGGAAAATACTGGGTATCTTTGGAGATCAAAGTAGTGGGTGATTTCAAGTGACACCAGGATGTCCAGTTGATGGGGTGTGGTGACAGACTGTTGTGGGGGCAGGGTGGGGACAGGGAGGCTTCACTGTTGCCATGTTTCTTTTAAACTGGTTATGTGTGAATCAGCATTTGTTGAGTCCACTGTTTCTTTCCTTCCTTTTCTGTTGGTCTGTGGCCTTCGACTGAACACAGCCTCCATGCTGTCTACTGTGGTCCTCCAAACTTTGACTTACAGTATTCTTTTCTGGTAAGAGAGGGGAGCTTAGCTGCGAGGAGAACTAAGGTGTGGTTCCTGGGAAGGAGGGTCAAAGTTGTAGAGGAGGTTCTGGGTTAAGGACACCACCCTCTTGAGAGCTCAGGTTGCCACAGAAGACACGGGGCAGGCAGCTCCTCTTCCTGGTCCTCAGTTTGCTGTCACCTGGTGCTTGTTTTCTTTCCTGAACCACTAAACCAGATTCTCTTCCAGACTAAAGGACATAAACTGTGTGAGAGTGTGTGTGTGTGTGTAGACACATGCGTATGGAGGCCGGAGATTGACAACAGCTGTTCTCGTTTACTATCCACCTTATTTTTTGTGACAAGGTCTCACTGAACCTGGATTTCACAAATTTGGCTAGACTAGCTGGTCAGCAAGCCTAGGACCTTCCTGTCTCTGGTTTCTCAGCACTGGGACTCACAGAGGGGCACAGTGGCACTCCCCAGCTTTTTACATGGGTGTTGGAGAACTAAACCCAGGTCCTCGAGGATATGCAGCTAGTACTTTACTGACTGAGCTGTTTCTTCTTGTTTTGTTTTTCGTGGCACTGAGTATTTGGGTTGCAGGCATGAACTACCATGCCTAACTAGAAATCTCCTTCCCCCTCTCTTTTCCAGAGGGGCATAAGTCTCGGAACTCTCTCTCTCTTTCCCTTTCCCTCTCCCCTCCTCCCTCCCTGTCTCTCTCCCTCACTACCTCTCCTTCCTTCTCTTTCTCCCTCTCTCCCTCTCTTTTTTATAGGCAAGGTCTCATGCAGTCCAGGCTGGCCTAGAATTCACTGTGTTGGCAAGGGTAACATGAATTTCTGACTCTTGTGTCTCTGTCTCCTAAGTTCTAGAGTTAAGCTGCCACACCTGGTTTGTATGCAGTAATAGGTAGGAACAGAACCTGTGCCTCATTCATGCTACTCAGGGACTCTGCCAACTGAGTAGCAGCCCCAGGTCTAATTTTGTAGCTAGAGAGCTATTTATTACATATGTATACATATCCCAAGACCCTACTGAATTACATGTAGCTTTTCTTTTGTTTGTCTTGGTTTTTGGATAGGGTCTCAATATGTAGCCTAGATTGGCCTGGAATTCAAAATTCTCCTGCCTCAGCTTCTCAAGTGCTATGATTACAGGGATGAGTTACCATGCCCATCTCTATATACATTGTTTTAGATTTATTTATTTGTTTACTTGGGTTTTTGTTGTTTTGTTTTTGAGGCAGGGTCTCACTAAGTAACTCCTATTTAGACTAGGCCTGGGAACTCACAAAGGTCCTCTTGCCTCTGTCTCCTGAGTACTGGGATTAAAGGTGTGCACTACTACATCTGACTACATTTATTCATTTTACGTGTGCAAATATTTTGCATGCATGTGTGTATGTCCACCATGTTGCCTGCCTGGTGCCCTTTAAGGTCAAAAGCGGGCATTGTCAGATCCCCTAGAACTGGAGTTATAGACAGCCAGTTGTAAGCTACCATGCGGATATTGGGAATTGAGCCCAGCCCCTCTGCAAGTGCTCTTAACCAGTGAGCCATTTCTCCAGCTCTCTAGGTACAATTTTTATTAGCTCAGTAAGTGTGTCTTGGTTTCTTGACTATGCAGGAACAAGGTCTGAATCTTTCTTTTTTCCCCCCCAGAGCATATTTATCAAACATTTGTTATATAATAAATATCAGTGATAAACATGGGAAAAGGCCAGGCGGTGGTGGTGCATGACTTTAATCCCAGCACTCGGGAGGCAGAGGCAGGTGGATCTCTGTGAGTTTGAGGCTAGCCTGGTCTACAGAGTGAGATCCAGGACAGCACCAAAGCTACACAGAGAAACCCTGTCTCGAAAAAACAAAACAACAAAAAAAAAAGAAAGAAAGAAAAAAGAAAAACATGGGAAAATAGACCTCTCCAAGCCCCAGGCCCCCCAATTACTTGTTCCCAGGGAGCATAAATTCTCGCAGGTTGGCGGGTAAAACAACAACAATATAACCATAAACCTGTTCTTATAAGACTGTGTTTAGAATCTTGGGAAACATCACTAATAGAACACTTGCCTATCTTGTATGAGGCTTTAGGGCCACTTCCTCAGTAGTAAAGAAATTATAGAAAAAAAAAGACCATATTTGAGTAGAGACCTGAAAGGAAGGAGGAGATGTGTGGATTTCTATACAACAGAGCACATCTCCAGTGTATGGTCCTAAGACAGGAGCAAGCCTGGCTTGAGATACATACAGCAGTGAACCATTTTATCTGGCTTGGTGTATAAGGTCAGAAAGGTAAAGTAGGCAGCAGGTAGGGTGTAGGGCTTTGTAGGTCAGTGGAAGGATTTCGCTCTTACTCCACATGCGAAAGCCTTTGGTCCGTAATGTGATCTGAATTACACTGTAATCAGGTTACTCTTGGTACTGTGTGAGTAGATTGGGGGTGTAATATGGGGAGACGGTAGAAACTGGGAACCAGTTAGGCTGTTGCAGTAATGTAGGAGGAACGGTCTCTTGAACTTAGGCGACGGTGACAGAAAGAGGAAAGTACTTAGATTCAGGGTGAAGTCAGAAGGCAGAGAGTTGGCCAGAGATTTGTGACGGGTCAGATACCAAGTGTGAGAAGGAAGCAAAGAGAACTCCAAGGTTTTGGCATGAGCCATTGGAAGATTTGTATTACCAATTTCAGTGATGAAGCCACCCTGGGAGGAATAGAAACAGTGTTTTGTTCTGGACCTTTTAAGTTTCAGATGCCTGTTAAGCATCCAAGTGGAGATGTCAGATAGGTGATTGATTATACTGGTCTGGGCCTCAAGCAGAAAGGATCTAGCTGATGATTTTAGGAGTCACTAGGGAATGGATGGTATTTAAAGTCACGAGACTTGGTAGACTCACCAAGGGAGTATAAATAGAAAAGAGAAATGGCCTGAGTAGTTGCATTGGTTACCAGGAGAAGCTCGCAGAAGGGTCTGAGGAGTGCCTAGAGAAGTGGGCTGGGTAGTCACCTTGGTTACCAGAGAAGCTCGCAGAAGGGTCTGAGGAGTGCCTAGAGAAGTGGGCTGGGTAGTCACCTTGGTTACCAGAGAAGCCAGCAGAAGGGTCTGAGGAGTGCCTAGAGAAGTGGGAGCAAAGTCAGGAGACTATGTTCTGGAAGCCAAGAAAAGAAAACTGTCAAGGATGGTGGGAAAGGCCATCAGATGTTGCAGACAGATGTAAGAGGGATGACTATGAGAATTGGCCCCTGTATTTAGCAATATTTAATTGTATGTGACAAATATCCGGCAAGTTTAGGTTTTTATCCACCTAAACCAAATGTGTAGTATTACATATTGAATAATTGCAGTTCAAGGTTCAGGACATCTTGTTGTTGTTTTTTTCTTTGTTTTGTTTTGTTTTTTTGAGACAGGGTTTCTCTGTGTAGTTTTGGTGCCTGTCCTGGATCTTGCTCTGTAGACCAGGTTGGCCTCGAACTCACAGAGATCCACCTGGCTCTGCCTCCGGAGTGCTGGGATTAAAGGCGTGCGCCACCACTGCCCGGCCATTTTACTTGTTTAACTTACCTCTTTCAGACCCATTCTAATTTGAACACATGTGATGTGTTGAGGCTTGGGCTTCTTTGGGCGGGGAAGCTTTTTTGGGAAGAACATGTGTTCTACCACCGAGCTACATGCTACACCAAAGTGGTTCCCCTCCTAAACTAGAAGCCAAACTAGTATTGTGTGTAGGGCAGGGGTTGTTTTTCCAATGTCTTCTACCTTATTTTTGAGACAGGATCTCTCACTGACCTGAAACTCACCTAGTAAGTTAGGCTGCTCTGTGGCGTGTGTGTGTGTGTGTGTGTGTGTGTGTGTGTGTGTGTATGTGTGTGTGTGTGTGTGGCGTGTGTGTGTGTGTGTGTGTGTGTGTGTGTGTGTGTGTGGCGTGTGTGTGTGTGTGTGTGTGTGCGCGCGCGCGCGCGCACTGGGCTTGAATCCAGCATTTTAATAGCATTGAGCTACTACTGTGCTTTTATTTAATATTCACTGGACTGCCAGGATTGGATTTTTCATCACATTCAATCCCGTGTAGATGATGCCTTTCTCTTAAGAAACTTAAAATATAATACATAAATATCATCAATGTTCTTCTTTCCTTCCTTCTTTCTTTCTTGTAACTTAGATTGGACTTGAACTTTCAGTCCCCTGCCTTACCTCCCAAGTCTTGGGGTTAAAGGTGTGCACCACCACCATGCTTCACTCATTTAATCCTTCTTTATGTGACAGCAGTTTTATCCTACAGTACCTTGTTCTCCTTAAGCATTTACTTCAGATTGTCCTGACTTGCTTATGTGGTTACTTGATTGTCTTACTTAACTCCTGCTAAGAGCAGAAGCTGTGTCTGGTTTTTATCTACCAAAGTATCTTGTTCTCAGCCTACTACTCCTGGCCTGTGGCCGTGCTTGACAAATGTGTTTTAGTGAATCTGTTCGCATAAATTACAGGTGTCATTTTATACAAAAACACCTAAAACAGCTTCTAATTAGCTCAGCTAATATCACAAGTGTTTTAAGATGAGATTGAGTGTAGTAGAATATTTTAACCTGTGTTACTTTTGTTTATGTTGCATTTGTTTAACTCTGTGAAGCTGTGTTACTGTGCCTGTCTGAAACACCTGATGGTCTAAAAAGAACTGAATGGCCAATAGCAAGGCAGGAGAAAGGATAGGCAGGGCTGGCAGGCAGAGAGGATATATAGAGGGAGACATCTGGAAGGAGCTAAGAGCTAGCAGCCAGAGAAGGAGGAGGACTCCAGGGTCCAGGCATCCAGCTACACAACCAGCAAGCCACAGAGTAAGAGTAAGATTTACAAAAGTAAGAGAATGGGAAAAGCCCAGAGGCAAAAGACAGAAAGGATAATTTAAGGTAAGGAAAGCTGGCTAGAAACTAAGCCAAGCTAAGGCCAGGCATTTGTAATTAAGAATAAGCCTCCATGTGTGAATTCATTTGGGAGCTGGATGGCGGGCCCCTCAAAAAGAACCAAAGACAGCCATCAACAATTGAGGGTCTGTCTCCATGCTGATGGGCCCTGACCTCACACTTTTGAGCTCAGAGCTTTACCTTGATGAATTTGTCGCCTTAACACTTGCTGAGATACCTAGATACTGGTTCTTAGCTATAAGTCATTTCTTTGGAAAAACTATTCTCTCAACTCTCATTGTCTCTGTACTGATTTATTGGCCTCTAAAGTTAGCTTCCATGGCGTTTTCTTTGTATTATAGGAATTAATTTTTAATTCCAGCGCATTTACACATCTGGAATTGCAAAGGGTAAACAGGTTGCTCTATGTCCTTAGATACCTGCTTAGGAAGGTCAGCAGTAAAGACAGGAGCCACATACAGAGGCACACACCTGTAATCCCAGCACCCAGAAGCCTGAGGCAGGAGAACTGTTCTGAGTTTGAGGCCAGTCTGAGATACATAGTGAGATCTTGTCTCAAAAAACATTAAAGATGAAAATCAAGGAGTAATTCACATACAATTGAACACACAGATCTCCAGTACTCAGTTGCTGAGTTTTGACAATCATATATATCACCATGTAACTATAGAATCTCAAGAAGACATGCTGTGTAGCCTTTTAACATATTTCCTTGTGTTCTTTCCTGGTTAATTCACCCTAACCTCATCTACCACCATTGGAGCTGTTGGGCAACTGTTATTGTAAGGTTTGTCTGTCTGTCCTTCAGAGAACTGGAAATTTTTTTTGAGGTTTATTTTATTTTTTATTATTATGTACACAGTGTTCTGCCTGCATGCCAAAAGAAGGCACCAGATCTCATTATAAATAGTTGTGAGCCGCCATGTGGTTGCTGGGAATTGAACTCAGGACCTCTGGAAGACCAACCAGCGCTCTTAACCGCTGAGCCATCTCTCCAGCGCCGGTTGTCACTCTTTTCTTTGCTCAGAGTTGAACCCAGCCTTATGCAGATAAGCAAGTGTTCTAAACCTTTTTTTAACCTTCACTGTTCTAGGGCTGGAGAGACAGCTCAGCTGTTAAGAGTACTGGATGTTCTCGCAGAGAACCTGAGTTCAATTCCCAGCACCCACATGGTGCCTCACAGTCATCTGTAACTCCAGTTCCAGGGGATCCAACTCCCTCTTCTGACCTCTGTGGGCACCTAGCACACACATATACATACAGGCAAAACATTCATACACATAAATCTTTAAAAAAAAAAGGGGGGGGGGAAAGACTCCAGATGTCATTTAATGGGACAATTCTTGCCTGGCATGTGAAAGGCCATGAATTGGATCCCCAGCACTAGAAAATAAAATAAATGCAGGCTGGTAGAACACTTAGTGAAGCCCTGAGTTCAGTCTCCACAACTGACACCATTAGAAGGAATCCAAGCTGTTTAATAGAAAGTGTAATGTACAGTAAGAACAGAGCTTGTGTGTAGTCCTGGGGCCTCCACTTAATTAGGCTATTGATAAACCGGGTGGACAGGCCAGAACAGGCTGGACCGTGGGGTGGAGCCTGTGAAGGTTGTAGGAGTTTAGTCCATATGACGTATATTAGGTAACTTCTTACTGTATAACCAACAGCCTCAAAATCCAAGAACTTAAGACAAATGTTTATTTCTCCTGCTTCTTGGGGTGGTCTGGTCTAAGTCAGTTCAGATGGAACCTGATGGCCTGGCATGATCTCACTCACATAACTGGCACTTGACTCAGTGTCAGCTGAGGTAGTGGGAATAATTTGGTCACGTCTCTCATGATCCCAAAGGATGGTTTTGTGCTTATCTGATGGTCCCAGATATCTTAAGAGTAGTAAGACCTACCTTAACACACAGTATTTTTCAAGCTTATGTCATACTACTGTTGGCTAAACAGTATTATTACTGAGATCTCTGTCTGGACTCTCCCCCTACTTGCCTGGTCCTTTTGATCTCCATTGTAAGAATTCAGACAAAACACAGAATGTAGTGTAGAAGACAGGCATTTTATTGCAGAGTAATAAAAAGAAACCATTGCAGAGCCAAACACTCTCAAGGGGTAAGAGTGGACAGTGGGCAAAGAGCCGTTGTCCCCATAGTTTAGGCAAGGTTTTTTGTTTTTGTTTTTGTTTTCGAGACAGTGTTTCTCTGTGTAACTCACTCTGTTGGTCTGGCTGGCCTCGAACTCACAGAAATCCACCTGCTTCTGCCTCCGAGTGCTGGGATTAAAGATGTGAGCCACCGCTGCCCAGCTGAGGCTAGTTTTATAAGGGCGGACAGCTTTCCTGAGGGTCACTGACAAACCCATTTGGATGGGCACTGGAGGGGCCAGTGGGGTGTACTTGGTCTTTATCAGGAAGCCGCTGCTGAGTAGCTATCTTAGTTCCTGCAGGTGAACCCAATCCTTTGATACTCCTGTACACCTTCTTCATCTACAGAGTTCACACTTGAGAGCCGTGCAGTTGAATTACAAACAAAAAACCTAAAATACAAGCAAAACAAACAAACAGCTCAGTATTTTAATGATTGATTTTATGCTGATCTGCTTTCATAGCTCTCCTTGGCGGCCTGTGGGCATACCTGGGACTTCTGGAACTGGGTTTAGTTATCAGTTAATGCCTTCCAGGCAGTTCAGCATACCGTGTCTCTTCCCAGGGCCAAGCGTTATGACTCAGGTCCCATTTCTCTGTCTAGTTACTGAATCCTGCTCTTTCACTCTGGTTTTACAAGCTGTTGACTGAGAAATGCGTCCTAATGTCTTTTCATCCTGCTGATGGCTGCCCAACAGTACAGCTGTCTCAAGTCAGCGTGGGCCGTGATTGCGTGCCCACCACCTAGCACAGTCATGGGTGTTCTGTGGGTGGAGGAGTCCTGAGGACATAAGTCCATCTGAAGAGGAATGCTCAAGCTGAGGGTGGTGGCTCATGTCTTCAATCCCAGCACACAAGAGGCGGAGGCAGTTGAGTTGCCATTCTTGTTGAGATTCTTGTCTCAAAAAGAGAGAGAGGAAAGAAGGAAACCTTGACTAAAATGTCCTGCGAGACAGAAGCGGCTGCCATTTAAGAGGAGCCTTGACATGAGTGTGATGGAGGACTTTATTATCACTTGTCTTTCTCATCAATTTAGGGCTCTTTCAGCACTTCCTCCAGGAAGGCTTCCTGTTCGCATGCCATCTCCAGCCCTGTAGTTAGTGGTGTTTTCCCTGTGCTCCATACAAGTATCCACTTAGTATAACTTGTGTGTGTGCTTGTGTGTGTGTGTGGGGGGGGTCTCTTAGAGCCCAAGGCTGGCTTTAATATATAGCTGCTCTGGCCTTGAACCCTTGATCCTCCTTGAACACCTGAAGTCTCCACTTGAGCTCTGTGACTACAAGCATATGCCACTGTGCCCTGTCATACCTTAAAATAGATTCACTTAAATGCCTGTCTTGTCATGACATGGTGTTCCCTGAGGCTATGGATCATGTCTGATTATGCTGCAGGAAGTTGTTGTGTGTTCAGATATTCTCCTGGCAATAAGAAAAAGTGCTCTTGACTACTGAGTCTTCACTGTAGACCCCCTATTTTTATTTCTCTTTAAAAAAAATCCCCAAGTTGGCCAGGTGGTGGCGGACACCTTTAATCTCAGCTCTCGGGAGGCAGAGGCAGGTGGATCTCTGAGTTCGAGGCCAGCCTGGTCTATCTAGTGAGTTCCAGGACAGCCATGGCTACATAGAGAAACCCTGTCCTGGGGGGGAAAAAATCCACAAGTTTTAGCAAACTGTACCTTTTATTTTTATCTCACTAGATAAACCTCTATGCAAGGAAGTATGGGGAATACAGGATTTAGCTTTACATATTACAACCCCAACACTATAAAGAACAAAATTACAATAATTTAATTTAACTTTCACAGTTGATTTTATTTTTAGTTTTAGAATCATGTAACACTTCATTCCTTAAAACAGGATAAGTGTTTCAGTGAGCCAAGAAAAGGTTGGTTTCAGAGTTTGCGAAGGGCTGAAGGAGGCCAGAGAGATTACTCCATGGTTAAGAGCACTTGCTGCTCTTGCAGAAGACCAGGGTTTGGTTCCTAGCAGCTGCTCACAGCTGTTTCTTCCCCCACCCCCAGACAGGGTTTCTCTGTGTACCTTTGTGCCTTTCCTGGAACTCACTCTGTAGCCCAGGCTGGCCTCAAACTCATGGAGATCTGCCTGGCTCTGCCTCCCGAGTACTGGGGTTAAAGGCATGGGCCGCCGCCGCTGCCACCACCACCACCACCACCACCACCACCACCACCACCACCACCCGGCCACAGCTTTTTCTTAACTTTAGTTCCAAGCATGCAGATTTTGCATGTGCATTAGAACAGGCAAAACACCTATAAACTTTTTTCTTTCTTTCTTTTTTTTTTTTAATTAAAAAGACTGAAGAAAACAAACTAAAAGCAAGAAGTTTTTTACTTTCTTTGTAATCACTGAGGTTTCCTTTTTTACATGAAGGTTGAGCAGAGAAGTCTTTTTCGCCATGCTAGTTGACACCGGTCTTTTGGGGAAATTTACCTACTCGCTCTCTAATATCTGAGAAAGTCGGGTAACGGTCTGGTTTAAACTCGGGGATATGTAACATGAATGAAAATGATTAACTCGCAAAGGAGGTATAAAATGTATGGGGTTGAGAGACATAAAAGCTTAAATTGCTTATCTAGGAGAATGTTTTGAGGTCTAAAAAGGTAGTTTTGAGATGGTAATACAAGATGTGATAGAAAATGGTTTAGGTATAAAATTTTGGACTAAGATAGGATAGATAATACAGTACTTTCTTCAAATTTGCCAAATACAAATGGACTGGACATTATAAATGTAATTCTTACCTGTTCAAGAATAATTGTTCTTATTGCATATAGTTTAGTTTTACTGTGTTAGAATTAAAACCTTTTTTTATTTAGACAAAAAAAATATGATAATAACTTCAGCACGAATCCATTTTGACTTTTACCTTGGTGTGTTGCGACCTCACATTACAATAGACAAAGAAGGATTCACAGGCATCTTCTGACCTAAGGCCTCACTCCTATGTGAGCTGCCTAATGAAATCAGGCACTGACTCAGAATCTGTGACTTTCGAACAGCGAGAGAGAGTGTTCTTTCCTGTCACCTTCATGGCTAGACTTTGTCAACTCAGAACCTCCTGAACTGTACAACCCACGGATAGGGCATGAGTTAGCAAATCTCTTGTTTAAAGGGCCAGCTTTAACTACTTTAGGCCGTGTGGGCCACTGTGGCCTGTTGCTCCTACTGAGCTGTTTGCTGTAGCTTAGAGCAACAGTAATAGAAAAGGTAAAGGGGGGTGGGGGCCGGAGAGATGGCTCAGATGTTAAGAGCACTGGCTGCTCTTCCAGAGGACTCAGGTTCAGTTCGACCATCTGTAGTTCCAGTTCCAAGGGATCCGACACTCTTCACTGACCTTCACAGGCATGAATATGGAGCGCAGACATACATACAGAGGCCAGAAGAGCGTGTCATATCCTCTGGAACTGGAGTTACAGACAGTTATGAGTCACCATTTTGGTGCTGGGAATTGAACCTGGGTCCTCTTCGAGAGCAGCCAGTGCTCTTAACTGCTGAGCCATCTCTCGACCCCCACCTCCCCAACATCTTTTTAAGACATGACCACTATGTAGCCCTGGCTATCCTGGAACTCACTGTAGATCAGGCTGGCCCCAAACTCACAGAGATCCACCTGCCTCTCTGCCTCCCAAGTGCTGGGATTAAAAGCTTGTGCCAACACTCCTAATATTTTGAGGGATTTTGTTCCTATAATTATGAGAAGTGTTGGTCTGCAGCTCTGTGTTGATTTTGGTGCCTCCTCTGCCCTTATTAGCTCCTATTGGTGTTTGTCTGTTCCGTCCACCGTATTCCGGCCATCATCCTTCCTTGTCTGTGTATGCATGTGTGTGGAAGCCAGAGGATGATGTTCAGTGTTTTCTTTGTTTTCCACCTTTTTTATTTAAAAATTATTTAGCTGGGCAGTGATGGCACATGCCTTTAATCCCAACACTCATGAGGCAGAGGTGGGAGGATCTGAGTTCAAGGCCAGCCTGGTCTACAGAATGAGTTCCAGGACAGCCAGGGCTGCACAGAGAAACCCTGTCTCAAAAAAAAAAACAAAAAACAAAAACAAAAAAAAAGAAAAAAATTTTTAATTTTTTGTGTATAGTGTTTGCCTGAATGTGTGCCTGTGCACCATGTGTGTGCGGTGCCTGCTGAAGACACTGGATCCCCTGGGACTGTAGCTACAGATGGCTGTGAGCTGCCATGTAGGTGCAGGGAATTGAACCTGGGTTTACTGGATGAGCAATGAGTGTTATTAACTGTTGAGCTATCTCCACACACCATATATACACACACACACACACACACACACACACACACACACGTCCTGGAACTTGCCTCGAGAAAGATCCAATTGCCTCTGCCTCCTGAGTGCTGGGATTAAAGGTGTGTGTTACTATATATATATTTTATATATATATAAAATATATATAGCCTAGCTATATATATTTTAAACATTTAGTTGTGTATGTGCACACGTGTACAAGATAGTTTTTATGTCAACTTGACACAAGCTAAAATCATCTGAAAGGAGGGAACCTCAATTAAGAAAATACCTCAATTAGATTGGGCTGTAGGCAAGCCTGTAGGGTATTTTCTTAATTAGTGATTGATGGGAGGGCCCAGCTCATTGTGGGTGGTGCCATCCCTGTGCTGGTGGTCCTGGGTTCAAAATGAAAACAAGCTGAGTCAGTCATGAGGAGCCAGCCAGTAAGCTTCTGCATCAGCTCCTGCCTCCAGGTTCCTGCCCAGCTTAAGTCCCTGACCTCACTGCTTTGATAATGAACTGTTACATGGAACTGTGAGTGAAATAAACCTTTTTCTCTCCAAGTTGCTTTGGTCATGGTGTTTCATTATAGCAATAGTAATCTTAACTAAGACAACACATGTGCATATACATATAGGTATACATATGCTGTGACTCAAGTGTGGAGGTTGAGGACAACTTGTGGGAACTGGTTTTCTTCTCCTACTGTGTTAGTTCTAGGGATCAAACTCAGGTCTTCAAACTTAGTGGTAAGAGCCTTTACCTGCTAAGCCATCTCACCAGCCCCTCCACTTTTATGTTTTCTTCTTTTTCCACGTGTATGAGTGTGGGTGTGTGAGCTTGTGGTTGATAGTGGAGATCTTCCATTTCTCTTTATCTTATGCTTTGAGTCAGGGTCTCAGAACTCACTAATATGTCTAGTCTTGCTTGCTCTGGATATCCTGTCTCCATCTTCCAAGCCTAGAATTACAGGTGGATAGCCATGCCCATCCGGCATTTACATCAGCTCAGTAGATCCGAATTCCTGCTTGTATAACGAGTGCTATAACCACTGTGCCGTGTCTAAGCCTTCTACCTTAATTTCTGAGGAAGAGCCTGCCACTGAACCCGGAGCTTTCTGATTCAGCTGGACTAGCTAACCAGGAAGCCCCAGGGATCGATCTTTCTTGATTTCTGGGCGTTCCCTGGCTTTTTGTGGAATACTAGGGATCCAGCCCCAGGTCCTTCTGCTTTTGTGACAAGCACTGTACTCACTGAGCCGCCTTCCTGGCCTTCCTTGTCTTTTGGTATTGTAACTGTTTCTTTTTATCATGTGTCTCCTAAATCTATTCCATCTTCATCTTTGTGCCAGCTTTAAAAAGGAAATCAGTGGTACTTAGCTGCTTACAGGAAACAACCAGTACAACATAGATCCTGCTAGAACCGTGTCTGAAGGAGATCACAGGATAAGTGCCTTGACCTTCCTGCTCTCAGATTTCTTCTAGGGACTCAGAAGACCTGGAGTCTTGCTCCTTAGAGACTGGCCTTCTGAATCCGAGGCAGCAGGGTAGACCAGGAGGACTGAGCAAACCATCTGCCAGAGTCCATCCTTAGACTGTGACTTGATGCCACCAGCTCTGACCTGACTCGCCATCCCTGAACTCAGGGTTTTCATACCCCACAACCCCCTGTTAAACTTCCCATGAAGATGTGATACATAAACAGATTGTGTTGGCTGAGTGATAGATCTGAGGCAAGCGGCAAGGTTGGTGACAGAGGAACTTTTCTGGCTGATTGTTTGATTTGTGTGCGGAGGGTGGTGCCCACATCTGAGCATGTGGCTGTGGAGGCCACAGAAAGATGCCAGGTGGCCCTCTATTACTCTGCACCCTATTCCGTTGAGACAGGGCCTGTCACTGGACCAGAAGCTCACCATTCTGGCTAGATTGGCCAGCCAGCAAGCTCCTGGGAACCACCTGTCTCTGCATTCCAAATGCTGGGGTTGCAGGCTCACAAAGCTGCACCTGGCTTTTACATAGGTATTGGGGATGTACATTCATGTCTTCATGCTTATATTCTTATATTGCAAGCACTTTTACCTCCTGAGCCAGCTCCATAGTCCCCACTATTTATTGTTTTTAATTGATTTTATTTTATGTTCATTGGTGTTTCACCTCATGTATGTCTGTGTGAGGATGTCAGAAGGCCTGGACCTGGAGACTGGAGTTACAGACAGTTGTGAGCTGCCATGTGGGTGCTGGGAATTGAACCCAGGTCCTCTGGAAGAGCAGTCACTGCTCTCAACCACTGAGCCATCTCTCCAGCCCCCAGTCCCCACTATTTACTTACTTATTTATTTGCTTCTGCTGCTTCTGAATATTAGACATCACTATTTGAGTTGGTTATTTGAAAATGAAATTTTGTCCAGTGAGATGACTCAGTGGGCACAGGCACTTGCTACAGTAGCATGATGACTTAAGTTTGGTCCCCAGAACCCATGGTGGAGAGAACTAACTCCCAAAAGTTACTCTCTGACCTCTACATGTATGCCTTGCTATGTGCTTGTCTACACTCAAACACATACAATAATAATAATATTTTAAATTCAGAAAAGCGTGCAACTTTGAGCTGGTTGTAGTAGTGCACTTGGTGGGTACAAGTAGCAGGAGTTCAAGGTCACCTTCAGCTACATGATGAGTTAGAGGCTAGCCTGAAATATATGAGATGGTGCTTTTTAAAAAAATGATTTCACTGCTCTCTGCTTCCTGACTGTGGACTCCATGTGGCCAGCTACCTCCTGCAGCTGTTGCCTTATGCCGTGTGGACCATCCCCTAGAACTGTAAGCAAAATAAGCCCTTTCCTTTAAAAACCAGCAAACGTAAAACGGTGAATCTCAACATAGATCCCTGTATCTCACTATAGCTTCTTTCTTACTGACAAGTCATTGGTAGGCGGCTTCTCTCTGTACATGCCCGACAACAAATCTTTTTTTCTCTTTTTAAAAATGTTTAGTTAGCATATAAAATAATGGGGTCAGTTACAGCATTTTCAAACATACATACATTATACTTTGTTCATGTCATAACCCTCCACACATACAGAGAATGTAAGTCTAAAGATACATAATCTTTTTAAAAAGCTGAGCTGGCTACATATGATGGTGCACACCTGTAATCACAGCTCTGGGGAGCTCAGACAGGCGCTTTGCTGTGAGTGTGAGGTCAGCCCGAGTTACATAGTGAGTTCTAGGCTATAGTGTGAAACATCGTCTCAAAAAAACACAAAAAACAAAAAACAAACAAACAAACAAACAAACAAACAAAAAAACAGAGGGAGGGAGGGAGGAGAGAAAGAGAAAGGGGGTGGAGAGAAAGAAAGTGACCAACTCACTCGGCCACCCGAGTGAAGGCCACCCAGCTGTAAGTGGCAGAGTCAGGATTTGAAACCCTGCTTCACCTCTGTACCACCTTCCTGTCACCTAATACTTGTCCTGTGCATTCCTGACATGTGGTGATTGGAATTCACATGAGCTAGATGAGGCTGGATTTGTTTAGATCTTCAGGGGCATGTGAAAGGCATATGCCAAGATTCTTCAGACAAAGAGTAAGAAATTTAGGGATGAGAAAGAGTAGCCACCAAAATAAACCAGGCAAACTAGCTGTTCCTGCTTGAGCAGGAAGTCAACACCCAGTCACCCAGCTTGCTTAGTTTCATGCCGTTTAGTTTCCGCAGAGGTCGGTGGTAGTAAAACAGGTTCTTAAAAAAAAAAATCTCCACTTTGTTACTTTACACCACCAGTGCTTCAGAATGTGTATATCCCTGGGCAGTGGTGGTGCATGTCTTTTAGTCCTAGCACTTGGGAGGCAGAAGCCAATGGGTCTCTGAGTTCAAAGCCAACCTGGTCTATAAATTGAGTTCCAGGATAGCCAGGGCTACACAGAAAAATTCTGTTTCAAAAAATAACTAACTAACTGACCAACTAACTAACTAGAATGTATGTGTATATTATTTATTTACATATATACCATAAATAAATAGATAAAATGTATGCATATATTATTTATTTATATATTTACTATATGACTAGAGTAGTTTGGCATGCAGTGTGAAACAGGAGGAAATGTGTTGTCCTGGACATCATTCTAGAGAGGATATGGACATCCCTGGCTTTAGTAATTAATGGTCTGCAGAGCCAGGCATAGTGGCTTCAACCTTTAGTCCCAACACGAAAGGCAAAGACAGGTGTATCTCTGTTGATTTGAGGCCAGACCGGTCTATGTGTTTAGTTCCAGACACATAGGCCTTCATAGTGAGTAAATAAATAGGGTAAGACAAAATCCCAGTGATAGTGCACAGGGGCAGCCGGGCTCCACATCCACAGTGGGCACAAAAGATAGTGCAAACCGGGCTGAGAATACACTTCAGTTGGTAGAAAGCTTTGTCTGGCACACCTGAAGCCCTGGGTTCATTCCCTAGCACCTAAAAGCAGGTGTGGTTCATAGGTTGAGGCCACCCTTGGATACACAAGACGCTGTCTAGAAATAAGTAAATAAACAAATATCCTAATGACACACACACAAAACAAACACTGAAGGGTCTGCAGCTGCCAGCTCCTAAGCCATGCTTGTTTCAGTGGCGCACAGAGGCTCAGACATCCTGTCAGCAGTACAGGATGCTGCAGGGCTACCTTGTGGACCCAGCACTTCCCTCCGCTTTACAGTGAGTGTGTGGTAAATGAGCTCAGGTGGCTGAGGCCCCTGTGCCCTGTGCCCAGTGTTACTTATCTAACCTGTCATTTTTATTAGCTACCCTCGTTTTTCAGTCTTTTTGTTTGGGGTTTTTGTTTTGTTTGTTTGAGACAGAGTCTCTATATAGCCCTGGCTGTCTTGGAACTCAGTATGTTGACCAAGCTGGACCCAAACTCACAGAGATCCACCTACCTCTGCCTCCTAAGTACTGGGATTAAAGGAGTGTATCATCATGCTTGGCTTTCTTTTTCTCTCTTTTATTTTTTTTCACTCTTTTTTGAGACAGACTTGTTTATGTAGGTCAGGCTGGCCTCACATGCACAGTACTCCTTCTGAGACTTCCAAGTCCTCCCCCTCAAATATCTGATTACAAAAAAAAAAGGAAAAGAGAACAATTTCTTTTGTTTTTTTTTTTTTTTTTTTGGTTGGGGACTCGAACCCTTGACCTCACGGATGCGTGGCAAGCACTCTACCATTAACCAGCCTCCACCCTAACGCTTGTCTTCACTGTGCTGCGCAGCAGCTGCTTCTCCTTCCTTGTGCACTGACTGCTTTTATTCCTCCTTTCCCTGTCGTCGTCGTCGTCGTCGTCGTCGTCGTCGTCGTCATAGCGAAACGCTGAGTGTTTACAGCCGGAGAGGGCTTCACGGGCTGGGGAAATGACTCGGGAGTGAGGAGCATGCCTGCTCCTGCAGAGGACCTGGGTTCCTTTCCCAGCGTCCACACGGAGGGTCACGCTGCCTGTAACTCCAATTCCAGGGGATCCAGTGCCCTCTTCTGGCCTCCACGGTTTCCTGCACATGGGTAATGCACAGACATATATTCAGGTACACACACACACACACACACACACACACACACACACACACACACTAAATACTCTTTAAAAGGAGAAAGTTTAAGATCAATCTTTTTGTTTTTGTTTTTGTTTTGTGGTTGAAGCCTTGAAGGCTAAATTACTTGCCCAGGATTATACAGACATTTTAGCAGAATAAAGATTTGACCCCCACTTTTCTTTTGTTTATTTGTCTTCTTTTCTCTGTGTCTAACAGGTGACTGTGTGGTATCTTTCAGTGTTCCAGGAACAAGATCCTTCATCTTTTTAGTTTGTAAAAATACTTCATTTGTGCTTTGGGGGCAGAGAACTTGTTGCTTCCAAGTTACCCAAGAACGTAGGTTCCACTGAGTGTGATCTCCACCACTAACCGGTTTGTTTCTTACTGTTTTAGGAGCCATGTTTGATCAGGACTCTGGGAAGGTCAGCTCCGTTCTGGAGACCCTTGTAAGGAGATGAGTTGTTGAACAGAGGCCAGGATGAAGTTGCTGCCTGGAGTGGGCGTGTTCGGGACTGGCAGCTCAGCCCGGGTCCTAGTGCCCCTGCTGAGGGCAGAGGGGTTCACCGTGGAGGCCCTGTGGGGAAAGACCGAGGAGGAAGCAAAGCAGCTGGCCGAGGAGATGAATATCACCTTCTACACCAGCCGGACCGATGACGTCTTGCTGCATCAAGATGTAGACCTGGTGTGCATCAACATCCCACCTCCACTCACCCGGCAGATATCCGTGAAGGCTCTAGGTATGCACCTTCGGGCCATAGCAGGCAGATTATGTTTTCTTCTGGGCAGTCCTCCACAGCTCACTGCCCTCTCCTAGGCCTGGGCATTCCTTCTGTGTCTGCATCTGTAAGTAGTAGTACTCTGGGGCAGGGCTGAGGAAGGGAATGTTAGAGATTCTAAAAGCTCTAAAGAGGAAAAAAGGGTTCAACCTTCTCTACCCTCATTTACTAGGAGCCCTCTGAGCAGAAACTCAGCCCGTCAAGGAGACGGTTGGACTTCTTGACTCTCGGGTCTGCGTCTGGGAAGTCAGCATTCCCTAGACCCTGCGACATCAGTTGTGATTGATGTGTTTGTCCTGCTGTTCTGTAGCACACAGCACCACAGGAAGGAGAGGGGGCTGTCTAGAAGGCTGCTGTTTCCCATGCTTTGTCAGCCCTTGACTGTAGGAGCACCACCCTTCCTGGTGCTGAAATCTCATATTGCCAGACAGCAGGAAGGCTCTCTCTCTGTCAGCCCTGGCTTTCCTGACACCAACCACAGGACCTCTTGCTCACATTTCCACTCTCTTGGGAAACTGGGCTCTGGGCCCTCTGACCTCGGCTGGGTGTGGCCTGGTCAACTGATCTTCAATTCCTAGTGACTTCCTCTTGCCTGTGAACTATAGACAGATGTACATATCTTGAGACAAGATTTTACCTAGGTAGCCCAGGCTGTCCCCCAACTCAAATCCTGCCTCACCCCTGAGTGCTGCTCCTGGCTTTTCTTTCTGTTATTGATCTGTCTCTCCTACTCTTTTTCTTTGTGTGCCTTTTGTTTTTGGGGTTTCTTTTTTTGTTGTTTTTTTGTTTTTTGTTTTTTGAGACAGGGTTTCTCTGTGTAGTTTTTGGTGCCTGTCCTGGATCTCGCTCTGTAGACTAGGCTGGCCTCGAACTTACAGAGATCCGCTGGCTCTGCCTCCTGAGTGCTGGGATTAAAGCCATGCGCCACCACCACCCGGCCTTTCTTTTGTTTTTAATTATGGTTCCAAGCTTTATAACTGCAGTCTTTTTAGAGGTGGAAGAAGACAAGACAGTCTCTTAGTCAGTAGCTGTTGGAATAGTGTAATTTTAGCTCAGCTCCTTTAGACCTGGACCATGTAAGAAGTTTTCACACTTACTTAAAGCTTCCATTTAACTAAGCCTATATGGTAAGCACATAAAAGGTTCAGAGGGTGAAAAACAGTATTGTAAGACACACGACACTGACACAGACTTGCAGATATAGACACATGTGTCACAGACAGTAGAAATCACAGTAACACATTAAGAAACTGTTATTTGCTGGTCTCTTTATTATTGAATTTTCTGATGATGGACTTTAATGCTTGTTGTGATAAATGTTTTCACATGAATGTTTGAGTTGGTCCAGAGCTTTATTCAAGGCTTCTATTCTGATGTCTTCTCAGACTTCTCATGCCAGTTAGAACCAGTGAGGCCTGCGGGTGCCCTGAGCAGTGTCTAGTCAGCCCCCGTTGTGTGCTCTCACTTTATTAGTGAGAGTTCTCAGAGAACCTTCAAGTTCCCCCCACACTGCAGGAGTCCCCGCACAGCACCACCAAAGAAGCGATGTCATCTAGGACAGTTGTAAGAGCAGAACTGTCAGCAGGGCGGTGGTGGTGCACGCCTTTAATCCCAGTACTCGGGTGGCAGAGCCAGGAAGATCTCTGTGAGTTCGAGGCCAGTCTGGTCTACAGAGCGAGCTCCAGGACAGGCACCAAAACTATACAGAGAAACTCTGTCTTGGGAAAAAAAAAAAACAAAAAACAAAAACACACACACACACACACAAAAAAAAAAAAAAAGAGTAGAGCTGTCATTTGTCAAGCACCTCAAACGTGCTGTCTCTGGGTGGACCCCACACTGTGGCTGGGCCAGCTTCCTTGGTGGTTCTCCTGCACACTGTGATGAAGGGTCACAGACCCATAGTGATGTCTTTGTTGTCAATTAAAGGATGTGGTTCAGTTGGTAGTGTTTGCTTAGTGTGTATGAAAACCAGGGTTCAGTCTCCAGAGCCATAAAAGACTAAGTGTGATGGTATGTATGTACCTGTAATCCCAGTGTTTGGGAGGTAAGGCAGGAAGACCAGATCAAAATCATTTTTGACTCCATAATGAGTTCAGGGGCAGCATGGGATACATGAGAAACTGTTTAAAAAAGAAAAGTAAAGCCAGGCAGTGATGGTGCACGCCTTTAGTCCCAGCACTCGGTAGGCAGAGGCACGTGGATCTCTGTGAGCTCAAGGCCAGCCTGGTCCACAGAGCGAGTTCCCGGACAGCCAGAGATGTTACACAAAGAAACCCTGTTTTGAGAAAACAAAACAAAACATACAAACCGAAAAGGAAAAGGAAAGAAAGGGCCAGTGAGACAGCCCTGTGGTTAAAGGCACTGCTGCCAAGGCTGACAGCCTGAGTTTGATCCCCTGAACGCACATGGTGGAAGGAGAGACTGACTCCTCA
Source organism: Peromyscus eremicus (assembly GCF_949786415.1). Lineage (NCBI taxonomy): Eukaryota > Metazoa > Chordata > Mammalia > Rodentia > Cricetidae > Peromyscus > Peromyscus eremicus. Next base: position 102,570,104 of record NC_081420.1, read on the forward strand.
AAGCTTTCCTCTGAATCTGAGGCCCACTGGGACTTGGAGGTATAGCTCAGGTAGAGCTAGTGTGCATGAGGCTTTGGGTTCAATACCCAGTACCCCAAACAAAAGAAAAAGAAGAAAATGCAACTGAGGCCCAGGAATGTTACTTGGATTTTTTCTAAGTCTTGGACAGTAGGCAAAATTGCTTTTCCTTCCCATTAGAGTACTTTTTGTTGTGATTTTGTGTTTGTGGTGTCCATGTTACATACTGTGTGTGGGAATGCATGTCCCTTCATGCCATATATAGAAACTAGAAGTTGGGCTGGAGAGATGGCTCAGAGGTTAAGAGCACTGGCTGCTCTTCCAGAGGTTCTGAGTTCAATTCCCAGCAACCACATGGTGGTTCACAACCATCTGTAATGAGATCCGGTGCCCTCTTCTGAACTGTAGTCATACATGCTGTATACATAAATAATAAATAAATCTTAAAAAAAGAAAAAGAAAAGAAAAAAGAAACTAGAAGTTGATATTGAGTAATTTTATTTTTAATTTACAGGAGTGGGGGTGTTATGTGAATGCAGATGCCCAGGGAGGAAGCCTGTCAGATCTTCCTGGAGCTGGAGTTACAGGCAGTTATAAGTGGCCCACATGGTTGCTGGGAATTGAACTTGGGGCTCTCCAGCCCTATCTACCTTATTTTTTTAGACACTGAACCAGGAATTCACCATTTCAACTAGACTGGCCAGCCAGTAAACCCCTGGGGTACATCTCTCTGTGTCCACTCCCTGCATCCTAAGCCCTGGGGTACCTCTGTCTGTGTCCACTCCCTGCATCCTAAGTCCTGGGGTACATCTCTCTGTGTCCACTCCCTGCATCCTAAGCCCTGAGGTTATTGTACGTGCTACAGGGCCTGGTTTTTACATGAGTGCTGGGAATCCACTCAGGTCCCATCCAGCCTGCTCCCCAGTCTGAGTTATGAAAGAGGATAATGAGTGACTTGTTTCCTAGTTCTAATTCTGCCAAGGAGTTTTCATATTTGGTGATGAATAAGTGCATAAAAATATATGTCATAGTGAAAGTGTAAAATCCAGTGTGACGCTCCACAGCTTCAGAATGGCGTTATAATTATATAGAAATTCACTGAGATATAGACATCAGGTCTGGTTGATTTTGGTGTGTTATTTAAAAGGGTTTTGTTGTTGTTGTGAAGTAATAAAGTTTATAAAATTAATTAAAGTTAAATATATATGTATGTCTATATGTATTTTACACATACACAGTAAGTTTATTAATTCTTTTCTCATGGGCTGTTATGATAATAAAAGATCGCTCTCCAAGCAGACTGACCCAGATAATTTAATTTCAAGAACTCCAGTTCCTTAGGAAGCTTCCCTGAGCCCAGGCCAGACCAGATTCCTGCTATGTGGTCTATACTTTTACCGTATGGTCATATGAACCCCTAAAGTATAATTTTTCAAGTTAAGTCCATGACTGATACTGTGTTACCCCAGTGCTTGACCCAGGACCTAGCATACCTGGGTAAATAAGACATTTAGTTTCCACACATGTAGTCTATTTTGCTGGTGTCCAAAGAGCTATCAATGGACCTGTGACCAGGAAAAAAATGGAGATTGGCTATAGGCAAGAGTGAGAGCTGGTTTTCAAACTTGTATTTCTAGTAGCTGGGCCAGGTGTGGTGGTGCACACCTTTAATCTCAGCGTTCAGAAGGCAGAGGCTGACAAATATCTGTGGCCAGCCTGGTCTACATAGGAGTTCCACGACAGCCAGGACTACATAGAGAGACCTTGTCTAAAAAAAAAAAATCAACACAAGGGCTGGAGAGATGGCTCAGCGGTTAAGAGCACTGGCTGCTCTTCCAGAGGTCCTGGGTTCAATTCCCAGCACCTACATGGCAGCTCACACCTGTCTGTAACTCCAGTTCCAGGACTTCTGATACCCTCACACAGATGTACATGCAGGTAAAACACCAATGAACATAAAATAAAAATAAATTATTTTTAAAAATTTGCCGGGCGGTGGTGGTGCACGCCTTTAATCCCAGCACTCGTGAGGCAGAGGCAGGCGGATCTTTGTGCATTCGAGGCCAGCCTGGGCTACAGAGCAAGATCCAGGAAAGGCACAAAACTACACAGAGAAACCCTGTCTCAAAAAAAACAAAACAAAAAAAAATTTATTTCATGGGTGTGTTTGTCTGCGTATATGTATGAGCACCACATACATGCCTGGTGTCTGAGGAGGCCAGAAGAGGGAGTTGAATCCCCTGGAACTGGAGTTACAGATAGTTGTGAGCCACCAGGTAGGTGCTGGGAACTGAACTCAGGTCCTCTGCAAGAGAAGCAAGTGCTCTTAACCACTAAGCCATCTCTCCAGCTCCATAAAACCTTTTTTTCTTATTTTGTCTTTTTTTTTTCCAGAGCTGAGGACTGAACCCAGGGCCTTGCGCTTGCTAGGCAAGCGCTCTACCACTAAGCTAAATTCCCCAGCCCCTCCATAAAACCTTTTAGTTAAAAAAAGAAAGTAAGGGAGCTGGAGAGATGGCTCAGTGGTTAAGAGCACTGATTGTTCTTCCAGAGGACCCGGATTCAATTCTCAGCACCCACATGGCAACTCACACTGTAACTCCAGTTCTCGGAGACCCGACACCCTCACACAGACATACATGCAGTCAAAATATCAATGCACATAAAATTAAAAAATAAGAAGAAAGTGGGAGCCATCGAGATAGCTTAGTGGGTAAAGGTGCTTGCCATGCGGGCTTGGCAACCTGAATTTGAGCTCTGGAACCCACATAAAGGTGAAAGGAGAGAGCCAACTCCACAGAGCTGTCCTCTGGCCAACATGCACCAATGGACGTGCACCCACATGCACACTGTGAATACATGTGCGAACACACAATAATAATGAATAAAACTGTGTGTGTGTATGTGTATCTCCTGGATTTTATTAAACATAAGACATGAAAGTGATGTTCTTCTTGGGCTCCCTCTCCACCCTGCTATGTGAATCATTTACTCCCGGGCCTGTCTCAGTAGGGATAGGAAGATGCCGGTGTCCTAAGCCCAGCCTGTGAACTTAGTGTGTTATCAAGGAACAAAGAAGTGTTCTGAAGAAGACTGGGGCAGCTCCTGTGGGCCTTGTTAAGGGATCTATAGCTAGAAAGAGGCTTATAGCTTAAAACATGTTTACCCTCGCCGGGCGGTGGTGGCACACGCCTTTAATCCCAGCACTCGGGAGGCAGAGGCAGGTGGATCTTTGTGAGTTCGAGACCAGCCCGGGGTACAGAGTGAGTCCCAGGAAAGGCGCAAAGCTACACAGAGAAACCCTGTCTTGAAACACACACACACACACACACACACACACACACACATACACACACACACAAAATGTTTACCCTCCAGAAAACCTGAGGTAAAAAACAAAAATCCCAAAACAAACAAAAGAAGAAAAAAAAGAAAAAGAAAAGTACCCAGGGACTCTGTCTCCTGCCAGGAAGCAAGTGGCAGTTTTCATTCAATAATGTCTCTTTTGATGTCCTGGCAGGAGAGCTGGAAAAACTGAAGCATGTATTTTCAAGACAACCCAAGTCTAGGGAAAGTTGAAGTTTGCGTGGTTAGCCTGCAGGAGCCCGATCACATCTGAATACTTTCCATTTCCATGCTAAGACTCCTGGGTCCTATGTCTCAGATCTTTTCTGCTGGAAATGGAGTTTTCTCCTCATCCTCCTCCAAACTCACTGCACTCTTATGTGTCTATCACAAGCCGAACCGTGTATTACTGTAATAGGAAGCTTCTAGGAGGTCAGAACTGCAACTGTCAGTGGGGTTTTGTCTCTAAGAACCTAATTATACCTCACTGGCCAGCCACATGTGTTTAACAGCCAAATGGCAATTACTTCTAGCATTGTGATTCTCCTGTCCCTCATCTAGAAATCGTAAATGTGGGGGAGCATTAGAGACCCTCCAGAAGCAAGGTAACAGCAGCTGGGACTCCTTTCCCTCCTGCAGGGCCGCTATGCAAAAGCCTGGCCAGCCTGCCCTGGGCATTCTGTCCCCTGCCCAGACATGTGACAGTTGCGGTGATGCCATAGGGTGCTGTCTACGTGTGCTCTAAGTATAAGTGCTCTCGGTATAGCACTGAGGTCCGTCATCCCGAGAGTTCAGGCCCGAGACCCGCATATGTGCTGATGATAAATGTTCTGTGCACTTCTTGAGGGTCAGGGTGGTTGGGATCCGTGTCGGAAGTAAAGCTGGCAGGATTGCCAAAAATATCTTCTCTGCTGTGGCCTCTGTGAGGGCGTGAGCTCCCAAAGAGCTACACAGAGCCCATTTCTGTGAGAGGCCTAGTGAGCAGTACTAATATATTAAGGAATATGATATTATAAGTTTGAAGGTAGCCTGGCTTACAGAATAAGACCCTATCTTTACCCGCCCCCTCCCCCCCCAAGAAGAAAAACATTAGACATGTTAAACACAGAAACTATTTGCCTGGAAATTGTAGCATTTGTGGGCATCTTAAAGTCTGAGCTGTAGGAATCCCTTCTGCTGTAGTGAACAGTCACCCTCTCCTGTGATTGGTAACAGTGAGTCACTGGCAGTTTGCCAAGCCAGGCGCCTTGCCTAGGTTACCTCAGTTCATCCAGGCGTCCTCCCTATAAGGTGGATCGACTCAACCCACCGTAATAAAGCAAAGCTCTGAGAGCTGGACAGAAAGCAGGTCATTCTTTGTGAAGTGAGAAAATTTTGATGACAGAAATTTCTGGTCCCAGTGTTTAAGTTTGCTACTAATAGTTGGCACTTTCTTGCTATTTGGCTGACTGGAGGCCCATCCATCATGGGAGACATCAGTCATTTTTATAGTTTCTTTTCTTTTTGTGTGTGTGTAAGATTTATAGTCAGTCCCACATAAAGCTAAGATTTATGGTAACCAGTTTTTGTGGTGAAAGATGACTAGATGAGTTTCCCTGCTGAGCCTATAGGGACAGAATCCACCCATGAGGACAGTCTGTGCCCCGGAGTGAGCCACCGGAAGTCATCTGCATCCCACCCTTGTCTCATCTGAAAACATGCAGGGACTGAAGGAGTGAGCACTAGGATGCTTGCAGATGTGCACAGCCAGAGGAGAGGTACAGTGAGGACCCAGGAGAGGGCCATCGAGGTTTGGGGGCTGCCCCTCCAACCAGGCAGGCAGTACCTGTGGAGCCAGGTTAGTACAGATAAAAGATGATCTTCCATAAGAAGCAGGAATATAGCTGGGCAGAGGCAGGCAGATCTGTGAGTTCAAGGTCAGTCTGGTCTACAGAGTGTAGTCCCTCTCAAGATTTCCCTTACTTTGATGGTTATCCAGTTCTGCCTGTCAGCTTCCTTGGTACTAATAATCACTGCCCTAGCCTAACTGCCAGGCTCTTGAGCAGACCCACACCATCTCCAGTCAGCGGCTAGTACAGGCTGAGCAGAGGAGGGACCATGGTCAGGAGAAAGAACTAATAGAATTGTGTGCTTTTTTAGTGCCTGGGGTTGACCCTAGGGCCTCAAGCATGCTGGGCAAGAGCTGGTCCTAGTCCTCTTTTACTTTTTATTTTGAGACTGGGTCTTTCCAGGCTGAAATTGAATGTATAGGCCAGGCAAGTTTTTACTTTTAGAATTTATTATTATCAGCCGGGCATGGTGGCACATGCCTTTGATCCCAGCACTAGGGAGGCAAAGACAGATGATCTCTGTGAGTTCAAGGCTAGCCTGGTCTACAGATTGAGTTCCAGGACAGGTAGTGCTACACAGAGAAACCCTGTCTCAAAAACAGACAAAAATTAGCCGGGCGGTGGTTGTGCATGCCTTTAATCCCAACACTTGGGAGGCAGAGGCAGGTGGATCTTTGTGAGTTCGAGGCCAGCCTGGGCTACAGAGCGAGAGATCCAGGAGAGGTGCAAAGCTACACAGAGAAACCCTGTCTCAAAAAACAAACAAACAAACAAAAATTGTCATATATGTTTGTGTGTATGTGTGTGCGCTCACAGACTGAATCTTATGTAATCCAGGCTGGCCTCAAACTCCAGATCTTCCTGTCTCCATCCCACCCACCCGTCCAAATGCTGAGATCACAGGTATATTGCACCTTGTCAGGCTTGAGAAGTAAAATTGTGTTGTGGTAGTGCACACCATTAATCCCAGCACCTGGGAGACAGAGGCAGGCAGATCTTTGAGTTGGAGGCCAGCCTGGTCTACAGAATGAGTTCCAGACAGTCAAAGCTACATAGAGAAACTTGTCTCAGGAAGAAAAAAAAAAAAAATTATTTTTCTCCCTACGAGGCAAATCTTACTTTGAAACTTTGAAGATTTCCCATTGTCTTTTATTCCTAGGGATTGGGAAGAATGTGGTATGTGAGAAGGCAGCAACATCAGTAGATGCCTTCCGGATGGTGACAGCATCTCGCTACTACCCACAGCTGATGAGCCTGGTGGGGAACGTGCTGCGCTTCTTGCCTGCTTTTGTACGCATGAAGCAGCTGATTGCAGACCACTACGTGGGTGCGGTGATGATCTGCGATGCCCGCATCTACTCCGGGAGCCTTCTCAGCCCCAGCTACGGCTGGATATGTGATGAGCTGATGGGTGGTGGGGGCCTGCATACCATGGGTACCTATATTGTGGACCTGTTGACCCACTTGACTGGCCGGAAAGCCGAGAAGGTGCACGGGCTCCTCAAGACCTTCGTGAGGCAGAATGCCAGCATCCGAGGCATCCGGCACGTCACCAGCGATGACTTTTGTTTTTTCCAGATGCTCATGGGTGGGGGGGTGTGCGGCACAGTGACACTCAACTTCAACATGCCAGGCGCCTTTGTTCATGAAGTCATGGTTGTGGGCTCAGCGGGACGCCTTGTGGCCCGGGGAGCTGACCTCTACGGGCAGAAGAACTCTGCCGCACAGGAAGAGCTGCTGGTGAGGGACTCGCTGGCTGTGGGTGCAGGGCTCCCCGAGCAGGGTCTCCAGGATGTCCCGCTGCTCTACTTGAAAGGGATGGTTTATATGGTGCAGGCTTTGCGCCAGTCCTTCCAGGGCCAGGGGGATCGCCGCACCTGGGACCGTACCCCAGTCTCTATGGCTGCCTCATTTGAGGATGGACTATATATGCAGAGCGTGGTGGATGCCATTAAAAGGTCGAGCCGATCTGGGGAATGGGAGACTGTGGAGATGCTCACAGAGGAGCCAGATGCCAACCAGAACCTGTGTGAAGCACTTCAGCGGAACAACCTGTGAGCCGACACATGCTCTTCCTCCCACCGGACAGAGGGACCAGGGAGGGGACTGGGAACTGTGATTGGCTATAGCAGAGACAGTGTCTTTTAATAAATCAGCTTGGGCCAGGGCTAGGAGCTGATTGAAGGTGGCCCGCAAAAAAGCCCATCCGTCCGTTATCGACTCCTCAGACTGGCAAGGCAGCAGTGTATGCAGGATAGGGCTGTGACCCGGCCCCTTGTGCTTCTACCAGTGAGCAGGGCCAGTTGAAAGATCAATCTGTAGGCTGTTCAGCCTGACTTGTGGTCTGATAGGATGAGAAAGCCCAACAAAAGGAACCAGCTTGGTTGAGTCCTAAAGGGAGACGGCAAGAAGCCTTGCCCATATTGGACTGGGGCATCTCAGGACTGGTGAGGACAACAGACCATCCCTTAGGGGTCTTCGCCCACCCTCCCGTGTGATCAGATCCTTTCAGCCCCCTGGCAGGCCCTTCCCACAGAAAAGGAGATTTCTGTATTATACATAGGGAGGAAAGCCCCTGGCTTGGCAGAGAGGAGACAAAGGGCAACTGTAGAACATCTGAGAAATGTCAGTAAATAAGCCGGAAAAAAATGTGACATCATGGTGTGTGGCCGTTTGTTTGGGGCTGGGTTTCTTTAATCATGGAACACTTGTGTTTTGCTGTACATTAGTTGTTGTCCCCTTTCTCATGGACTGCAGAGCAGCTCGAGCTAATGGCTCAGCTCATGGCTGAGTCCCAGAAGTTCTCCAAATATCCTTAGTAGACAGGGTGTGAGGCTTCCTATTAGGCTGCTGCCAACCCTGCCATTTCAAGAAGATAGGAGAAGAGCCTGGGAACCTTTGGCTGGAGGTCACGGAAAGGTGGGGGTTTTTTTTTTTTTCTGTTTTTTTTTGGGTTTGTTATTTATTTATGTGTATGTTGTGTGTGTCTCTCTCTCTGTGTACACATGAGTGTAGATACTCAAAGAGGCCAGAAGATGGCATCATATTTCCTGGAGCAAGAAGTAGTGAGCTACCTGACGCGGATGCTGGGAACTGAACCTGGGTCCTCTGTAAAAGCAGTAAGCAGTTTTAACTGCTGAGCCATCTCCAGCCCCAGGGTTCTGTTCTTGAAGCCATGTGTGGCTCCTGGAAAGCCCTTGGGGAGGACCCTAAGGAGGAAGGGGCCTGAGCCACCCTCTGGAGCAGGAGCAGGTTTAACTACTTGGGTCAGCTGGCTAGTCACCGGCCATGTTCATTAACTAGCTGTTGCAGACAGGGACAGGTCTGAGCTGGGTGGGGTCTTGAAGGACAAATCTGCCCCTTTGTTTTCTTTCTCAATCTGCTGGATGGTGAAGCCTCTGTGAACTCTATTCCTTATCCAGTCTTCCTCCTTCGAATCCTGGGCTCCTTGCCCAAAAGGCCTGGGGAGGCTTCCTCTTCCTCTTGGCATCTCTTGTGGGAATGACCAGACCTATTTCCCTGCCGTGTCCTGATTTCAAACATTGTCCTTATGAAGTAAAATAAGGTTGGAGTGCTGTTGGTGTTCTGGTCCCCCGGAGTAAACTGCTCATGCAGATCATTTCATCTTTAAGCCATTCTGAAAGGTGCTGTGAATATGTCCATTAGCGCTGGGCATGGTGCTCTACATCTGTAATCCCAGCAGTTGGGAGACAGAGGCATGAGTTTGCTGTAAGTTCAAGGCCAGCCTGGTCTACATAGAGAATTCTAGTCAGTCAGAGCTACATAGCAAGAACCTTTCTCAGAATAAAATCCATGCCCATTATTTAGACTAGATTGCACAGAGAGGCAGTTCCTTGGTGAGGACTCCAGCTCCTGACCTTAAACCACCTTATTCCAGCACGTGGGAATCTTCTCTCAGACACCCAGGCGTTGTCTCCTCTGCAGCAGGATTCAGCTTGGCCTGAACTAGGAAGGCGCTGCACAGTGCCCACCCTCAGGTAGGAGGTAACAGGAGACAGCCCTGTCTCCAGAACACTCCACTCAGCTCCAGCTGTCCCTGTGTGTCTTACTAAGATGCCATGGTCCTAGTCAGGCAGTGGTGGCCCATACCTTTAATCCCAGCACTTGGGAGGCAGAGGCAGGCTGATCTCTCTGAATTTGAGGCCAGCCTGGTCTACAAAGCAAGTTCCAAGAAAGCCAAAAATGGTACACAGAAAAACCTTGTCGTGAAAAAAAAAAACAAAACAAAAAGATGCCAGGGTGCCACCTAAGACTGAAGATGTACTTGTGAAAGAGCCTTTTTGCTGGCCTAGAGTGGGGCTTAGGTTAGAGAACTTTGTGTTTGGAGATAAACTCCCAGTACTGGGGCAAGTATCGAGTGGGCATGAGGCAGGACTACTTTTAGAAGACACAGGCTTGCCAGGTGGTGGTGGCGCACGCCTTTAATCCCAGCACTCAGGAGGCAGAGCCAGGCAGATCTCTGTGAGTTCAAGGCCAGCCTAGTCTACAAAGGGAGATCCAGGACAGGCACCAAAACTACACAGAGAAACCCTGTCTCGAAAACAAACAAACAAACAAACAAACAAAAAAAGACACAGGCTTTGAAGGCACCTCCCGGACTCCTGACATCTTTCCATCTCTCTGGCACAAGAACTTGCAGTCACTGGGAATGGGGTAATTTAAGCAGTAAGCCCTGATGCCTGTGGCTAAGAGAGCCCAGGGATGACGGAGCCTAACTAGTTCTAGGCCTGTCCTGCAGCGCCCCCTCCTGGAAGAAGGCAACAGCATCTCCCAGCACTATACTTTCAGGTAAAAGTTTCTTCTGAGTTAGTTTTCCCCTTTGATACCCCAACCAGATGAGAACTTCCAGAATCCCTGCTAAGTCATTGGCCTTCAAGAAAGTCTAGGCCTTGAACTCACCCAGATATGACAGCCGCTTCCTGCTGCCCTGACCATCTCACCAATTCTTGTTCTTTGCTTCATAAACAGTTTGCCCGTAATTTCAGGCTGTGAGAGGAGCAGACCCCCACCCCAGACACCACCATCTGTACTTGGAGAGATGGAGAACTCAACTTTATTGTATCAGCTGCTGGTAACTCAAGCTAATCCTCAGAGTGGTCAGACCCCGATCTGTTGTCTCATACAGTTTCTATTGGCTGTATGTACAGTGCTACCTTTGGGCGTTTTGGGGATTTACATTTTAGTTTGCATGATTACAGACTTCTAACAATCCATTTTTCTTAATTTTTTTTTTTTTTTTTTTTTTTTTTTTTTTTCAAGACAAGGTTTCTCTGTGTAGCTTTGCGCCTTTCCTGGAACTCACTTGGTAGCCCAGGCTGGCCTCGAACTCACAGAGATCCACCTGGCTCTGCCTCCCGAGTGCTGGGATTAAAGGCGTGCGCCGCCGCCGCCGCCGCCGCCGCCGCCGCCGCCGCCGCCGCCGCCGCCGCCGCCGCCACCACCACCACCACCACCACCACCACCACCACCGCCCGGCCATTTTTCTTAATTTTAAAAAGCCAGGATATTAAGCCCAGTAGTGGTGGCGCACGCCTTTAACCCCAGCACTTGGGAGGCAGAGGCAGGCGGATCTCTGAGTTTGAGGCCAGCCTGGTCTACAGTGTGAGTTCTAGGATGGCCAGGGCTGTTACAGAGAAACTGTCTTGAAAAAACAACAACCCCTCCCCCCAAAAAAAAATATAGCCAAGCAAGTTTATAGAAACAGCAGGACAAAGCAGTTCTTTTGGAACTGTTTCTCAAGGCAACTAAGATACAGTTCTTGGCATAAAGAATAAGTAAAATTTCAAGAGACAACGTGTTTTATCCATAGGCTAGGCTCCAGCAGGGCTCAGCTCCTTCCTACCATTGAACTCTCTTACCTTCTTTAGGCTGTAATAGACCTAACTCTTTCTTGACACTGAACTCCTCCTTTCTCGTGGCTAAGACTCCTGTTTGTTTACGCTCTTCCTCATCACCTTCACGCTTGTGCAGCATGCATCCCTGCTCGCCATGTCCTCTGCTTCTGCTACACTGAGCAGCCTTCCTGTTGACATCTCCCACACCAGGACAGCGTGTCCCTGGCTTATCTCAGGCCTGAAGGGCTTTCCTCCAGGAACAGCTGTGTTGGCATCACTTGTCCCCAGGGTAAAGTGGCAGTCACCTCACCATCTGTGCTCCTACATGAGCATGAGAGCACAGCAGTGATTTGTTCCTCGGCTCCCATCATGTACCCTGCTAAGACAAGCCTGCAGGTCTCGGCCTCAGGAATTGTTCTCTAAGCACGAACGTGGACTTTCTTCTCAGTATTAGATCTCTGCACGTCCAGCTCTGGAGACAGAAAGAGCAAGTGCTTCCTATGCTTGGCTCACACCACAGTCAGAGTCCCTTGGTCCACAGACGGTGCAGACAGGACCAGCTGGACTGGACCCCAGGGTTTACTGTAAGGCCACACCGCTGCACACATCTACTTCCTCCATCTTAAAATGAGGTCAAAGCCGGGCGGTGGTGGCACACGCCTTTAATCCCAGCACTCGGGAGGCAGAGGCAGGCAGATCTCTGTGAGTTCGAGGCCAGCCTGGACTACCAAGTGAGTTCCAGGAAAGGCACAAAGCTACACAGAGAAACCCTGTCTCAAAAAAAAAAAAAATAAAATAAATAAATAAATAAATAAATAAATAAATAAATAAATGAGGTCAAACTCAGTTATCTAGCTCTGAAACATCCTTCATCATTAGTGAGCATCTCATCTCTGTGGGCCAGATTCTGTCTGCATGGCGCCTGTGGACAGTATCACCTGAGGTGGCGGAATCATTACTGTAGGCAGATGGAGGGAGAAATGTCCTGACCAGTGACCTTGCTGTAGGCCAGAAAACATCTAGGTGACCTTCCAATGTGGGGAGCAGCCTGGAATGATGCTAGGAAAGTGGACCATGCCCATTGTCTCTCTCTCTGCCCACCTCATTCCCATCCAGTGATCATGCTGGACCATTATTCCAGAGACCTTGCCTGAGGTCGTGGGCGTTAGATGGCTTTAACTGTTCTGTTTCTTTTCTTTCTTCTTCTGTTTTATTTATTTATTTATTTATTTTGGTTTTTCGAGACAGGGTTTCTCTGTGTAGCTTTGCGCCTTTTCTGGAACTCACTTGGTAGCCCAGGCTGGCCTCGAACTCACAGAGATCCGCCTGGCTCTGCTTCCCAAGTGCTAGGATTAAAGGCGTGCGCCACCACTGCCCAGCTTTTTTTTTTTTTTGGTAACTGTTCTGTTTCATACCTGTCATCTCTGTAGCCTCCTTCCTGAGGCCTTTGATGGGAACCCCTAGGTAGGTGTGACCCAATGATGTGTGATCTAGGGGTGCACAGTCTAATGGAGATATACAATTCACAGTATAAAAATGCTACAAATTCAGGACAACATTGGTGCTTCCTGACTCAGCAGAAAGAGGGTGTGTGTGGTATGTATGTATGCATGCATGTTTGTATATGGTCTGTGTGTTATGTATGTATGTATCTGTGTATATGGAGTATATGTATGTGGTGTGTGTGGTATGTATGTATTCATGTATATATGTGGTGTGTGGTATGTATGTACTTGCCAGGTAGAAGGATGAAGGAACAAAGACATCCTAGAGAAAGCCCCATGTGCAGAATGAAAGCATTAAAAGGCCTGGCTGATCAGGGACTTACACATAGCCATTAAGTTTCAAAGATAAGACGAGCAAGACACTGGAGTGACAGTGACATCATGAGCATGCAGGTGTGTATGTGCAGTAGGATTACTGCATGTATCTGTAAGACCAGAGACCACAGGCAGGCGGCACTTTGAGGCTCCTACCTGGAGATGTCTGAGGCCCAGGCCCTCGTTCTGACCTTACAATTTAGAGGATAGATTCACTTGTAGGAACAGAGTCAGAAGTGACACCAGGATCTTAGCTTGATACAGGAAGAAAGGCATTTCATGTGGAAACCCCATGTCTGAAGTGCTTGAAGGACACCCAGGAAGACCAGCAGCCTTGTCTCCACAACATCCCTCACTCATCTGCTCTCCCTAGGGCTGTCTAGAGGACCAGAGGCAGCAGTCATCCAGTGAGGGGGCCTTACAGCTCCAAGAAATTCATTCACTGTCGCCACCACCCAGTACCAGGGACCATCTGTGGGCAAAGTGTAGTCTGGTTGCTCTATGACAATGAGTAGAGAGTATTTTCTAGAAGTATTTAATACACATGAGTGCTCTGCCTGCATGTATGTCTGTACACTACAGTGTGTATCTAGTACAGGCAGAGGCCAGAAGAGGGTGTCAGATCCCCTGGGTCAGGGTTAGACATAAGGTGCTGTGTGGGTGCTGGGAATTGAACCTGGGTCCTCTGCAAAAGAAGCAAGTGCTTTTACCAAGAGCCATCTCTCCAACCTACCTCTCCCTCTCCCTCTCTCTCTCTCTCTCTCTCTCTCTCTCTCTCTCTTTGGCTTTTAGAGACAGGGTCCCTCTGTCTAGCCCTGGCTTCTGGAACTCACTCTGTAGACCAGGCTGGCCTCAGACTCAGAGATTCCCTTGCCTCTGCCTCCTGAGTGCTGGGATTAAAGGTGTGCACCACCACCTCCCGGCTTCTTCCCTTTTTTTTTTTTTTTTTTTTTCTCGAGACAGGGTTTCTCTGTGTAGCTTTGCGCCTTTCCTGGAACTCACTTGGTAGCCCAGGCTGGCCTGGAACTCACAGAGATCTGCCTGGCTCTGCCTCCCAAGTGCTGGGATTAAAGGCGTGCGCCACCACCGCCCGGCTTCTTTCCTTTTTTAAAAGATAGGGTCTCATGTAGTATATCCTGGCCTTGAATTCATTATCTGCCTGCCTCTACTTACCAAATGCAAGGGCACAGCAAGGCCTAAGCCCCGTTTACTAGCCACAGGTGTGCATCACCACACCTAGTTAGTAGTAAACTTTCTAAAAGTGCCAGTCTTAGACAGACAAATGAACTTGCCACCTCAGAAGGAGATCCCAGACTTAACCCCCTTGAAGTCAGGACAAATGCAGGCCCTTCTTCAAGAGACAGGCAATAGGATCAAACACTGGTTCCTAACCCTCTCTTTCTTCTGCCCCAAGTTCCTCTCCTTCACCTCCTACCATTAGCCTCTCTGACCCTCAGGCAGACACCATGCCTACCTACCTCTGCTGTATAACAGTTTCCTCTGAGATCAGAACATTCCGTCCTGGAGGAGGCTCCTTAAACAGGAAGGTAAACAACTCAAAATAGCTTCAGGAAGTTCCTGAAATTGACCAGATTCACCAGGCCCCTCCCTGCCTGAGTAAGCAATAAAAACTGAGAGTCCGGCTCAGGAGGAAGGAAGCTGAGCTGACTTTCAGACTAGACCAGAGGTCTGGAAAAAGTAGAAACTTGTTGAGCACCTAAGGTACCTAGAAGGGACACTCTCCAACCTGCTCAGTGGGCTCCAGGTCCCAGCTTCGTGAGCTGGCCCCATGCTGGGGTGGGCTTTGGTGATGTGGGTATCTTTGAGTCATTTCTGCTCCTGTGAGTGACCCCAATAAAACTCATTGGTTCACCAAGTTGGACTTTGCTGGTGTCTGTACTTTGGGCCGTCCTGGGCTCCCTGTCTGGGGTGAGTAGATGTGAGTGTTGTGTCTCCCCAGGAAAAGTTTCATCACACAACAACCTCATCCACTGACACATTCGTCAAGGTTCCAGTTGATCTCTGCATGGGTGAATCCTCCTCCCTTCTCCCCAGACTTTCCCCCAGTTTAGGCGTCACATTTGAGGAATCAATCTTTAAAAGGGGAAATGTTTATTTTCAGTGAGCCCGAATTCCCAAGTACAGACAAAGACTAAATTCCTTCCTCCACCTGATGGCCTAGGCCTGAGTGTACAGCCCTGGTTTAGGCGTAGAGGAGAGACGTTCTCAGTGGGTAGACGGTCACTTGTACTGAGGGGAGAGTGGGGGCACAAGAGGAGCCGCACAGACACTCAACATCTTGTCAATGTCCACTTGGGTTGTCTTATCCACCTCAGCCTTGAGGCTGCCAATCGCCCTTAGACTAGACAACCCCCCAGGGTCCTCTCCGACCTCCTGTCCTAGAGAAGGAAGAGAATGAGTGAGGGGCACCAGCGTGTTAGGGCAGGGCAAAGCAAGGCCTAGGCCCAGCTCACCTGCCACGGGCAGCAAGGTCTGCAACTGCAGCTGCTCCACGCCCGGCCCCTCAGGAGCCAGGGCCAACTCCGACTCAGGCTCCACCTCTGGCTCTCTGTCCCCGTCCCCTGCCTGATTCAGCTCAGGGTTGCAATAGTTGATATATTGGTACAGTGGCCGCAGGCGCTGGACTTTGCCTGCAAGAACCCAAGGCAGGTAAAGGCTGGAGCGCCCGGTGGAGCCTGTCAGACCCAGAAGAGGAAAGAAGGTAACCCTAGGGATTGTCACTCACGCTCCAGCCCCAGCGTCTCTGTGGGTGCGGATGTGCTGGCTACAGCGGGGGGCACAGGAGCCCCTACGCTCTTGCGTTTCTTGGCTTTTTTGTGCTGTTTAGCAGACAGTGAAGACTCGCTGTGGCTTCCCTCCGGCTGCTCCTTCTGCAGCAGCATCCCTGCTGGCAGTTCAGCTTCAGCCCTAGGATGGGCATGGTAGCTCGGCCCTGGGAGGGCTGGGGTACCCAAGCCTGGGACAAGGCTGAAAGAGGTAGGCTTCAGTCTCTGGTTCCTGTGTCTAGCCCTGCCTGCCCACCAACCCCAGGGCTAGTTAGCTGCCCCTTTCCTGGTCAGTGAAACTCCCAGGACCAATAGAGACCCAGCACTCACGACAACAGTCTCCTACAAGACTACAAAATCTGAAAGCTCTGAATCTTTTTTGTTCGCCCTCTCTTTCCTCTTAGACGCCCGTTCTAGAGAAACAGAAGTTTCTAGTTGGGAGTGAGGGGTAGTAGCAGAAGACAAAGATGCCTGCCTCGGAGGAATCAGGATTTAGGAATCTCGGGGTAAGACTCCCCTCCCCATCCCTCTGAAAGCCTCCTCACTTGATAGGCTTTCTCTTGGGCCCATGACTGGGCCTCACGATGGATGATGTGGGCTTGGGTCCTCTCTCCTCTCCTGCTTCCACCCCTGGATTGAGTCCTTCCTCTCCCCGGTTTATTCCTTCATCCTGGGGCTCCAGCTCGAAGCTGTGTCCCACTGACCATTTGTTTTCACCTGGGGTTCTGCAGGTCTCATGTGCGGGCACCAGACTCTTATCTCCTGGTCCTGGACACTAGAAGGTACGCATAGTAGCCAATGGCCAGGCAAAGTATTGTAGGGATCAGTCATTCATAGTCCAGTATTGGTCACAAAATTTGACATGAAGGCTACCAGCTCAGGCCCCTCTACTTGCAGGGCTTGGCCGGGCAGTTAGGGGGTTGGGTCACCTAGAGTCCCGCCTCTCCTGCCCTACCGCTCCACCTCCCGAGCTTCGAAAATACCTGAGTCACCTCAGGGATCTCTGCAACCTGGGCTAATCCTACTGCCGCCCCATTCTGGGCTTCTGGTTGCCTCTTGGCCCCTGCTGAGGCCATGGCTGTGCGGAATCAGTGCATTCCTTGACGGTTGCTAGGAGAAGACGGTGGGTTCAGAGGAAGGTTGGACTGGTGTACTCAGTGTTAGTAGGGGAGACCTGCTGGGAGGTGAGGATCCTGCTGAGACCTAAAACTTATAATAGCTCATCTGGAACTACAAACCCCAGAAGGCTTTTCGACGAAGTCATTTGACCCCTGACCTCAGGAAGCCATTTGTTGCCAAGCAACAGCAACTCCTACCGGCTTGCAACAGTTGGCGGTAAAACTGCTCTAGTGAGAGCCCCCCGCTGGGGCGTTGCGGGGGAGGGGTCGCGAACCCCTCAGGGAAGTAGGCTAGGATCTTGGTCGCGGGGCGGTGGCGCTGGCTAAGCCTAGGGGCCAGGCGGGAGACAGGGGGTGGGGGTCGGGAATGGGGGGTACGGCGGGGCTGCAGGGCTCGGGTCGAGGGTGGAAGTACCCGACAGGGATTGGGGGCCCGAGTTGCGCCGCGCAGCAGGCTACGGTGCACGGTTGCAGGGCGGCGATAGGATCATGTGCGAGGGCCCGTCCCGCATCTCTGGACCCATCCCCCCAGACCCTACACTCTGCCCGGACTACTACCGGCGGCCGGCCTCGGGTGAGTTGCAGGGTCCCGCGGCGGGGCGAGTACCACGCCCCATCACTGAGCACGGCTTTCCACCGCGTCCTGCTCCTCAGCCCAAGGGCGCCTGGAAGGAAACGCGCTGAAGCTGGACCTGCTGACTTCAGGTCGCGACCTGGACTCCAGTCCTCCTCGTGGTCCCCGCATCAGGCCTGGAGCCCGAGAGATCCTAGAGCGTGGCCAGCGAGGCGTGGGGGACGTGCTGCTGCAACTGGGGGGCATCTCCCTTGGTTCAGGGGTCTCTCCTAAGAGTAAGTCCTTGCCAGAAGGGGTATCGAGGCATTCGGAGGTCAAAAGTAGAGATTAAAATAGGATGCTTCTTAGTTGCCTTGAGCCCAGGTAATCAATGTACTTTTTCCTGGGTCTTAGTTTTCCTAGCACAAAAGGAAGCTGAAATGCACGACCTCCTGACAGGATCAGAGTTCATCCTTATGTAGGAAGTCCTAGCTTCAAGCATCCACACCTTGATGGAACATTGTTTACTTAGCTTACTTTGTGCCAAGCTCTGTAGGTGTTAGGAAAACAGACATAAAAAGTATGGGCGTCACAATTGGAGGCAATAAACAAGACAGGACAAGGTGATTAATGGTATATTTCACTATCAGAATGTAGAAGATAACCAGGAGGAATACTGTGTAAGAAGAGAATAAGGTCATGATCGTGCTGTGTGTATGGAGTCTAACATACATGGAGAGGTCTTGGTTGTATTTAAATTGCGTGTGTGTGTGTGTGTGTGTGTGTGTGTGTGTGTGTGTGAGTGATATTGGAGATTGAGCCCAGGGCCTCTCATATACCAGATTGTCTGGGAGAAATTTCTGCAAAGGGTACAGTGTGAGCCTATGTGTGGTCTGGTCTAAGTTGCATGGCCATTTGTAGGGCTGTCCCTAGCAACAGTTTTTCCTCAGGGAAGGATCCAAAAGACCATGAGAAGGAAAACCTGAGGCGGATCAGAGAGATTCAGAGGCGCTTCCAAGATCAAGAACGCAGCCGGGAGCAGAGCCAGCCTAAGCCCTTGAAGGCACTGTGGCACTCACCCAAGTATGACAATGTGGAGTCTCGAGTCAAGGCCAGGATGAAGGTATCTTTCCCTGGGAGCCAGACATATTGTCCATCTTGGCCAACAGACAGTTATACACCTGATCTAACTTACTGAGTGTGTGTGGGGATGGTAAAGGCTGAGACATCTGGGGTGGACCTCTCTGAGGAGCTGATGGCTTCAGGGTTAGTAAGAATTAGGCTAAGAGGAGAGATGAAACCTCAGAAGTCCTGGGATCAGGGCAATGGGGATAGTAGGTATAATTCAATTTGTAGAAGGTTAGAGCTGAAAGCCAGCTGGACACGTATCTGGAAGAACTACTTAGCCAGGCGTCATGGCGCATGCCTTTGATCCCAGCACTTGGGAGGCAGAGGCAGGCAGATCTCGAGTTTGAGGCCAGCCTGGTCTAGAGATCGAGTTCCAGAACAGTCAGAGCTACACAGTGAAACCCTGTCTTAGAAAAAAAAAAAAAACAAAAAAAAAACAAAAAAAAAAAACAATAACAACAAAAGAACTACCTAAGCTACTTGTCAACATTATTTATTTGAAGTGTTGGAGATTGAATCTAGGGACTTCTGCACCCTAGGCATACACTGTACCACTCGATAAGTTATACCCCTAGCCTTCCTACTAATTAATTCTCAATTTCTCTGTCTCTGTCTGTTTCATGTAGCCTAGGCTGACCTTGTCAAACTCTGTGTACATGAGATAAAGCTGACCTTTGAACTCCTGAATCTCCTTTCTCCACCTCCCAAGTACTAGAATTTTTTCTTTAATCAATTTTTTTAGATTTAATTTTTTTTTTTTTTTTTTTTTTTTTTTTTTGGTTTTTCAAGACAGGGTTTCTCTGTCTAGTCCTGGCTGTCCTGGAACTCACTCTGTAGACCAGGCTGGCCTCGAACTCACTGAGATCCACCTGCCACTCTGCCTACCAAGTGCTGGGATTAAAGGCATGTGCCACCACTGCCCGGCTTAAAATTTTTTTATGTGTATGGATGGATGTTTTGCCTGCAAGTCTGTGTACCACAGAGGCCAGAAGAAGGCATCGGATCTCCTGGAACAGCATCCAGTGCTCTTAACTGCTGCGCCATTTCTCTAGCCCCTAACCCCACTTTCTTTTGAGACAGGGTCTTACTATGTAGCCCAGTCTAGCCTCAAACTCATTATGTAGCCCAGGCTGGCCTTGAACTTTTAACAGGCCTCCTGCCTTAGCCTCCCAGGGGTTGAGATAATGGATTTGGACCACCACACCCAGCTCATTTCTTTCTGAGACCATAGTTTGCTGTTTAGTCTCAGGCTGTCCATGATTAACCTAGACTGGCCTCAAACTGTCAATCCCTCTACCTCAGCCTCCAGAGTCCTGGGACTATTAAGCACGTACCACCATTCCTTGAAACATCGATTTCTGAGGACAGAGAGGAGGACTAGGGTTAGGTTTTGGTGGTAGTTACCATTGCTGTATTCAGGGACCCTGAAAGAGACACAGGACGGAGAGAAAAGACAAGGTTACATGAGATTGCATTCAGGCTGAAGCATCTGTGGGCCTGCCAGGGGGTAGGACTGTGTCCAGGAAGCAGATGGATACATAGCTCTGGATCTCAGCAGTGAGGCCAGAGTGTTATTGACAATTAAATTGAGGACGGTGGGTCTAAGCAAGCAGCTCTTGGTTTTGAGGGTTTGGAGGCAACACTCAGTAACTTAGGGGTGCTAGAGCCAGAAACCTTGGTTAAGAACGAGCAAGGAGCCAGGTGGTGGTGGTGGTATACACCTTTAATCCCAGTACTTGGAAGGTAGAGGCAGGCAGATCTCTATGAATTCAAGGCCAGCCTGGTCTACAGAACGAGTTCCAGGACAGCCAGGGCTACACAGAGAAACCCTGTCCTGAAAAACCATAGTTAGTTAGTTAGTTAGATAGATAGATAGATAGATAAATAGAATGGAGAAAAGGATGGTAGCTAAATGAGGATGAATGTAGACAGCAAAATAGATGGTTTTCCTAAAGCTTTAAAAGACAAACATATTTAAATGTTGAGATGTGTTCCTTCAAAGAGGAGGGAGGTCCATGGAGATGAGCACAGAAAGGTACTTAGAGGAAGGAGGGATAGAAAAGGGAATGGTCTTATGGCTTAGGACCCTGTCTTCAGCCACCCTGATTCCTCTGCTGTGCCCTACCTTCCAGGAGCCTGGCCCTGCCTCTGTGACAGAACCTGCCCACTTCCTTCGGGCACACTCCCGCTGTGGCCCTGGGCTCCCACCATCCCGTGTCTCCAGTCCTCAGCTCACCCTGCCAGGTCCCAAAGCTAAGGTGAGAGGATCTGTGGGGACTAGAAAGGCCGTTGGCCAGCCGTCCTGGGGGTGGGGTGCAGAGGTACAACACAGTGCTACAGGGTCTCCACCATGCTTGCCATGTCCCTGCAGGGGCCAGGCCTAGGTGTGGATTTCATTAGTCACAATGCCCGAGCTGCCAAGAGAGCCCCCAGGCGCCGTTCCCGCTCACTGCAGGTCCTCGCACAAGTTCTGGAACAACAGCAACAAGCCCAGGAGCACTACAATGCCACACAGAAAGGCCACGTGCCCCAGTAGTAGGTCCATGTGCTGACAAGCATGGTTAGGGACCTTTGTGGGGGTGGGAACCAGTCTGCCTTGGTGTCATCAGCCCTGGACTTGTGCATTCACAGCTTGTTGGAGCGCAGAGATCTGTGGCGGAGGGAGGCTGAAGCCCGCCAGCACAGCCAGCCAGACCCTGCCATGCCCCCTGGCCACGTACTCATGCCTGAGAATCAGCGGTTAGAGACACTGAACAATCTGCTCCAGAGTGAGGGCTTGGGCAGAGGTGGTGGAAAGGGAGCCCATGGGCACCATGCACCCCTACCCAGCATTCACTGTTTCCATGTCCCCTTGCAGGCCAGAGCAAGCTGCTACGTGAGCTAGTACTGCTACCTGCTGGGGCAGACTCTCTGAGAGCGCAGGGCCACCGTGCTGAACTGGACCGGAAGTTGGTGCAAATAGAAGAGGCTGTCAGGATCTTTTCCCGACCCAAAGTCTTTGTGAAGATGGATACCTAAGCCCTGCCTTTGTGGGCAGAGTGACAGGGAGATCCGTGCTGAGGATCACCACATGGCTACAAAGGGCAAACTCAAGCCCTGTCATAGTTCCAAAGACAAGGGCATTGGGGGTGGGCAGTTTCTCTAAAGTACTTCCTAGTCACCAGTAGCTGCAGAAGGGCCACCCAGCCTTCCAACACCTATGTCAAATTAAACGTTTTGTACACAGCTGTTTCCATGGGATCTTTTTAGAAATGCCAAGCTTAATGGACCTCCTGCTGCACAGTTCTAGGAAGGTCTCTGCTGACCCCTTATTCCTCCTGCCTCACGTCCAGGGAAGAAGAGGTTGGGGCTTGGGACACAGAAGGACCATATGTACATTTGTAGAAAACCTTTAATGTTCACTGGGCTGAGAGGGCTCTGTGAGCAAGCTAATCTTCCCTCCCCAACCGGAAAGTCCATGCCACGTTCCAGCAGCCTAAAGTGACAAGGCTGCGTCTTTGCCTGTCAGAGGCTGAATCCACTAACATCACCTCGCATGCCATTCTCCCAGTCAGAGTTGGCTTGCTCTTGGCTATCCAAGGAGGGCAGAGAGCTGCCAGCACCAGGAAGGAAGCAGCCAGGTTCCAGGTCCCAGCACAGGGGCCCCTGAGACAGCCCATTAGAACAGGGAGGGTGGCGATTCTCAAGGACCAGATCACTGCTGTCATCGTCACTGTCAGGCTCAGTAGGCCCAGGCCCTACAGAGGAAGGCCCTGTCAGACGCCCAGATGCCCCTCGTACCACGTTATTACGCTGGTTGGCAGGCTTGACAGTGACAATGAGGTTATGGCTGTTGGCAACCATCATGTCCGTCACTTGGTCCAAGGTCTTCCCAGCCACCTCAATGCCATTGACCTCGAGGATCTCGTCACTGACTGCCAGCAGCCCTGTACTCTCAGCCAGGCCCCCACGTACCAGGCGGGAGATGAAGATTCCTGGAACCCGCTCCAGGCCCTGGGGAGCCACCCGAACACTCATGCCATCTCGAATGTAGAAGCCCAGGGGACGGTCTGAGCCATGTTTGTGGAGCCTCACACGTCGATGCGTCTCAGGTAGTAGGTCCACGTCTATGACTGAAGACACCTGGCGGAAATCTTGGGGCAGGCTGATTAACAAGGGCGGTCGGGTGCGCAGAGGTGCTGCTGGTCGAAGCAGGAGCCCTTTCTTGCGCCTCTGCAGAGAGTTGGAGGCAAAAGCCAGGCTGCTGGAGTCACCTTCTGCTGCAGGAGAAGGGGGAACTAGGATTAGAGACTGCTCTCCCATTTTGGCCCCTGACAGTGACAATGTCAACTGTTTCCTACCACTTGGAGGTCAGACCAAGGGCAGAGACTGCAGAAGGTGAAGTCTAGGAACCCTGGGTATGGACTAAACCTAGGAGACCTGCCCTGCCTGTCACCCTGCCCCGAGGAAATTGCCCACTGTACCCCATCCTCACCCCGCTTCTGCACCAAGAGGCGCAGCGGCGGGGGCCCGCTGGCCAGGGCCCGGTGCAAACTCTCATCGTTGGTGAGGGGCAGCAAGTCGCCGTGAGCATCCGTATAGCCAAGCAGCACATCCAGGCCAGAGATCTGGTGTACCACACACAGCAACCGCGAGAACTCCTGGAAGCCTCTCACCGAAGCGCGGGGCAGCGCAAAACGTCGGAACTCGGCGTCAAACTGGAGGCGGGAGGGGAAGGGGAGAGGAGTGTCAGGACGGAGCCCAAGCCCCTTTCTCACTCCAGGTCTGAAGCTGTCAAGTGAGGGAAAGGGCTGCTGCAAGCGCTGCAGCCTTAAGCTTAAACCTCAGTTCCAATACAAGGGACACTGTCCAAGGTCTTTTCCTACATACCCAGGCCACAGAGGGACTCTGGAGATCCATAGTGAGAAGGAAAATGCGATGAGGGGAGGCAGACAGAAAAGCAGAATAGGATGCGGAGGATGGAGGACAGAAAGAGGTGATGGAGACCAAGGAGCCAGTGAGGGAGAGAAAGGGAATTGGGAGCGTCTAGCGCAGTGGCCAGAGCCGAAGCCGGAGGAGCCCTTACTTTGCTCTTCACCTCGACGATGCTATCGGGACTGCGCGCCGGAGTCCTCTGCGGCCTGGCCATTGCGGGACCAGGCGGGCCGGGGACAGTGCCCCAAGGCTGCCCGCCGCCGCCGCCGCCGCCGAGGCGCAGGTGCACAGCCCTGCCCGCTGGTCCGCGCCGCCCCGCCCCTGGCGGTAGCACTCGCCCCGCCCTCCCACCCGAACCATGACGTCAAGGGGGACGCGACACAGGGAAACGCGGAGTCTACGTTTCCTAGGAAACGGAGACGGAGGCGGCTAGGGCTTCCTCTGCTCTTACGTCATTACGCTATGGTTCGAACGTCCCTATGAGGACTCGACCAATCCGGGGGCAGAATGAGGGAAATAACATAAGTTGTCTGTACTGTCGTTTCCACTGGCCTTACAAGACGCGCATTTTGCAGAAGAGACTAAGTCAACATTTTGGGAACCTCCTGGGGTCGCGCCGAAGTGGCTTCGAGCCCCATTCTCGGCTGCAGCCTCCTAACCTGAATCGCTCCTATCCAGGCCAGCCCTTGCTATTTCCTTTCCGGTGCTAGGTAGTAAGTACTGAGGAACAGGTCTCAGGCTCAGAGAGATGCTTCGGTAAGAACAAGCAGCCTACCGCCAGCTGCCAGGCCAGTCCGCCAAAGACTGCACAGGTTATAGCCCAGGAAGTGCTTGCGCAGGCGCAGAAGCGCGAATAGGCGGGGCCTCAAACTTAGGATCCGCCTAGCGGTCACGTGCTTCCTCTCCCGCCGTAGACTGAGCGGCGGCGCTTGCGGGAAGACCCTGCCCGGGGGTCTCCTGGGGTGCCGCCGCGCTAATGTTGGGCTCGAGGAGTCTGGTCCTGCAGCCCTGGATTCGAGAGCTGATCCTGGGCTCAGAAACACTGTCAAGTCCACGAGCCGGGCAGCTACTCAAGGTGAGCAGGCCACTCAGATTCCAGAGACCTGAGTGGAGGCTGAGGTAGCGAGTTGACACTAGCCACTACTGTTAGGTACTGCAGGACTCGGAGACTCCGGGCCCATCTTCCGCCCCTGACACACCTGACTCCGGGGCCGAGTTGCTTGTGTCAGACGGAACCCACAGCATCCGATGCCTGGTGACGCGCGATGCCATCGACACCTCCGAGTGGTAAGAGAGGTGCTAACTTGTCTATGGAAGGTGGGAGCGTGAGGTTGAACCCGAGGTGGGTGGGTGCTGCAGAGGTGGGAAGCTCACACCCCAGGCGTCTGGGCTGTTTGCCTGGGTTCTGGCCAGTGAGGGCTGTGCTTGTCGCAGGGAGGAGAAGGAGTTCGGATTCCGTGGGTCAGAGGGCCGGCTCCTGCTACTGCAGGTCTGCGGGGTCCGCGTTCAGGTTGCTCAGGAGCGTGCGGTGAGTGGTAAGACTCCAGCGGGCGGGTTGGTTACTGTGCCTGGCTCTTTGTGACGACTCCTGAGACACCACTCCTCAACTCCACCAGCCTTCGGAGTTCTACCTCCAGGTGGACCGCTTTAACCTGCTGCCCACGGAGCAGCCCCGGGTACAGGTGATTGGTTGGTAAGTGATCCCTCCAAGGAAAGGGGGTGTAGCTCAGAAGCAGAGCACAGGCTTAGCATGCCTGAGGTCCTGAGTGGTTCATTCCAAGTCTCCCCATATTCCTCCCCCCAAAACAAAACAGGAAATGAAGCTTCCACCCTCCGCCTCTTCACTCTCCCTGGCCTAGGTCTTTGGGTGAGAAGGCTTGGGTGTCAGTCACACTGACTCCCTACCACCCTCCTCTTTCTCCCAGCAATCAGGATCCGGACGTGCAGAGAAAACTCTGTGAATGCCTTGAGTGAGTCTGGGGTTGGGCTCTGAGGCTGAGTGTGGTATGGTCGGGGGTGGCAGAGCTGGGTAGACTGGTATCAGGGTTGTTCCTGATAAGTGTTAACTCTGTTTCTCTAGGGACCACCTTTCAGAGTCTGCTTCTTCCAGTGCAGGTACCCTACCTAACTCCCCGTGGAGGTCCTTCTGCTATCATCTTGGGTCTCCTCAGTAAGTATAATACCTTAACTGTCCTCCTTGTTTCAACTTCACCTCTGGCCAAATCTCTGGCCCCAGGCCTAACACTGACTCAGCTTCTGGAGGAGGTGGAGGAGGACCAGGATCATCGGAGGGCACTGGTGCGTCTAGCTGAGAGCTGCCTGATGCTATCAGGCCCTTGCACAGCCACCCCCCTCACCCACTGGACTGCCTCTTGCCTGCAGGCCACGGTCAGTGTGGGGCTTTTCTTGGGAGGTTTCAGGGTGAGGGTGGGGCAGCTGCCATGCTGAGGTTTCACGTCCCACAGGAAGAAGCCGTGTTCACGGTCTCTGGCTTGTTGCTGCACATCTCTGAGAATGATGAGCAGATTCTGAGTTCTGTTGGCTCAAGTCAGAAGGCACAGGGTAAGGCAGGCGAACTGGAGATGTCAAAAAGGGGAGTCTTTGGAGCCCAGGGCCCACCACGGCTTTGATGATTCTCTCCAGGGACCTGTCTTTGTTCTTCAGCCAGTTCTGTAGGTTCAAGCCATAAGCACTCAGGACTGTCAGTCAGATTAGTGGAGTGTGTAGAATGATGTGAGATGTTGTATGCTGGTTTATAGGTACTCGGCCGTCCTGAGCTCACACTCAGTCTTCTCTCCCAGGAACCCTTGCTTCACTCAGTCACTTGCCCTCGGAGGAAAATGATGCCAGTGTTAGCCTTCTGTCAGACTTGGCTGTATCAGACCCTGGGCAGAAGGACAGCTTCCAGTCTCCACCAGCTGTTTGCTCATCCTCTCTAAGACCTCAGGCTCCCAGTTCCCCACCCCACAGTTCTACACCCAGCTCCCCACTCCTGACCTGTACCCCTAGTCTCTTGCCCCCTGGCCGTGCCCCCAGTCCACCCCAGGCCCATGTGACCAGAGCCCAGGCTCATGGCCTAGAGATCAGGGAGCCCCAGTGGCCCATCAAGAAACGGCAGCTTTTCCCAGGAACCAGAGCCAAGGGAGCCCAGGGACCCTGCTCTGTCTGGGTGAGCACTGCAGCAGGAAGGGAAGATGTGGGCGGGCCTTGGGAGCTTGGAGAGGGCTAAGGGTAGGCTTGGATTGCACTAGGGGTCTTTACTGGACTCTGTCTAGATGCTACACCCCTTTCAGGAACCCCCAAAGAGGCATCTTGATGCTTCTGCTTTCCAGTATAAATATGAGACACCCTCTGCCTCCCTCCATGCCCAAGTCCAAACTGCCAGGTGAGTGCTGGGGCTGTCTAATCAGTGTTGATCACCGGTCTTAGGTAACCCTGACCTAAGGCCATGCTTTCTTTCCAGGCTTTCTCCTCAGCTTGTAGCTTGGGCCTTGAACTTGGTGATGGAGTCAGAGTCTGAGTTAACGCAGGTATGAGGAGTCACCTGGACATATCCGAGGATGTACCCACAGGTCTACGGACAAACAGTATTCGATACCCTGTTTCATTCAAGTTTTTTAATAAAATAATTTCATGCGGCAGGAGAGGACAGGATCAGGGATTGGGGCCGCCGCCTCTTTGGTCTGTGGCTGGGGAGGGAGGGCTCCGCTCAGGGCTGGAGGGTTCTGTTGGGTATGGAGAGAGAGGCTTGGTTCCGAGGCCAGAGCCTGTAAGGAGAGATGGAGAGAACGTTCTAGGCTTGTGCTGAGCAATCTTTTCATCTTCCCAGTTGGCACTTGCCCACTCTTACCTAAGCTTGGGGACAGGGGTGCCTCGAGCTTCGGCCTGCGCTTGAGGACAGGGGAGCGCTGCAGCCGAAGGGGCCGTTCTAAACAAGACACAGAAAAACTCACTGTCTGGCTGTCCGCAACCCTTCTGCATCTTCAGTGCCCGCAACAACATGCATCTGCTACTCCCATAGTCTCAACTAGTGTCCTCCCCCCCAGCAGAGGTCGTTCGTCTTCAGGAGGTGGAGCCTGGTCTAGTAGGAAGGGCTTGTCACTCTTGGACTACACTGGGCCTTTGGGGTTCCTGATTGCTCCAGCACTCACAGTACTGGCGGTCCTGTCCAAGGCCCAGAACCAAGACGGAAGTCCAGGAGCCCACCCTCCCCCGTCTCCTGCACTCAAGCACAGACAGAGGTGTCTCCCTCACCCGCAGGGGTCTGGAGCTGGTCCTCATGCACAGACACCGCTCGCCGCCCTGCTGAGAGAGGCCTCGGCCTCAGCTGGCCATCTAGAGGAGGCCAAGATATCAGGGTATGTTCCCAGTAGCTGCCGACACCCATCTTCGCCTCCCGCTTTTAGTGTTTCCAGATGAGTCAAGTTCCCAGCAGACACCCCGCCAGTCCCAGCCTAGGAGTGAGGTGCCTACCTACCTTCATTCCGAGGGCCCAAGCAAGGGTCCTCTGGGAGACTCAGGATGTCTGGGGAGGGGCTGGTTCTTCGGGGACTTGGGCTGGGACATGGGGAGGGGGGCCCTGGACCATCCTGTTGTCCCCAACCACGGCCTCTGAGCTCTGCATTCAGCTGCTGTCCCAGTGTCTTCCAGGTGGCAGACTCAGGCCCCTGGCCCCCTGGCCCAGGCCTACATGAGGGATCTGGGTGGAGAAACAAGTGTCAGCTAACACCTGAGCCTGGCCTTGGAGATGAGCAGTGATCTGATCCCCTGCCTCACAATCCGTGTACCTCCCTTAACATATACAGTGGCCCTCACTCACCAGCAGACACAGAATGGGTGCGGGACTTGATTGAGATGGGAGGGGTCTCTGTGGAACTGTCCATAATGTCACCTGCAAGGTAGGACTAGAGGCTTAGGTGCCAGACCTTAATGGTAAAAGGAGGAAAAACAGCCTGTCCCTCCCCCAGGAGAGCAAGTACCTCAGGGACTATCTCTAAGGCCACCAACCCCCAAATACATTTCCTTGTTCCAGGGTCCGACTTACCGTCCGAGCCTGCCTTCTTGATCTCGCCGTCCTTGCTCTGTGGGAAACAAACCAGTCAGACGTCCTCAGCCCTGCTGCCCTCACTCTGGCCTGTTTCTGTTCATTTATGTTCTCCAAACCTAGCTACAGAGTGCATACCATGGGATGGCCAGAATATGGCAAACCTAGTCCCTGCCCTCTGACCTTACCGTCTGGTGTGCACGTTAGTCACAACAAGTAGATAACCTCACTGTACAGCTCAAGCTAGTCTTCCTTGCAGTCCTCCTGCCCCAGCTTCCTGAAGGCTGAGATTACCACTACACCCAGCAGATAATGGGATTTCTTCTGTGATCCTGCCCGTACTTTAATATCTCTAAATTCAGGCTAGGTCTCATTACATAGGAGTTTTTCCTGGAAAACTAAGTGGATGGTACACAGGGGTGTGATTCATAATAAAGACCATGAAAGGGAGCCAGGGAAGGTTCACAAGGAACTGCAGGGACAGCTGAAAAGGAAGCTGAGTAACCCAGTACACAGTCACACATGGGACAGGGTATAAACCGATGGCCGTGTGAGGTGCCGAGATGCTCCAAAGGAGAACAGGGAGGTCTAAGGTGGCCAGGACCAAGTCCCATAAGATCTTGCTGCAGGATTAGGAATCTGGGTAGAGGAAGTCCTGAGGACTGTTTCCAGGTATAGCTAACAAGGTCAAATTTCTGTTAATCTTGGGAGAAAGTTCCCTACACCCTAGGAGGTACCTATCTGGGCTAGATCAGAAGCAAGAAGTAAGAAAGATCAATCCAATGACTATTTTTAGGGGGAAGTGTGTAGCTGACAACTAGATCTGTGCCGTGTGTTTCCCCCTTCTTGGTCACATATGTCATCCACAGATTGCCACATGCCACCTGCCCCCTCAGTTCACACACCCCAACTCACTTGCTTCCTCTTGCTTTCGGCACCCCCACTGGCCCGGCTTACTCCGATCCTCTGCAGCATCACTTGAACCCGCTGCTCAAAAGACGGAGCCAGTTCCGTGTCTCCCCGTTCCAGAGGCCGCCTCTGAGGGTAGAGATGCCTGAGTGGAGAGAGAGCCCACTGCTTCCTATTCCTGAAGAGCCCTCAGGCCCTGAAATCAGTCCTTACCTTGTCGGGTCTGGCACCCTCTGTTGCTTCCTCCTCCTCGGCAGGTAGCAGTATCATGGAGTAGGCCTTGCTTTCCCGTGTGTACCGGGGCCGATTTCTGCGAGCAGAGTCAGGGCTGCTAGTGCCCCCTTCTGCCCCTCCAGGCTCCTCACCACGGCCTGGACGGGCTGGTGGTCGAAGCAGGTCCCCGAGTGTGGTTTTTCTGGCACGAGGGGCTGCTCCAGGGCTGGTCTCCAGATCAGATCTTGGACCCCTTGTTGAACGAGGTTTCTTAAAGGCAAATAGGGTACCCAGCTTCTTTCGAAGTGTGCGGGGGACAGGAGTGGCACCACCTTCAGTGGCTGGATCCTCCTCTGGGGCCCAGCTGTAGGAACGACCATCAGTGAGTGAAGAAACTCAAGGATGCCCCACCCTCTTCCGCCCCCAGCAAGTGACCCTCACTCACAGGCGATCCTGCTGGATCAGCCTTTTGGAGAAGAATTCCTCCACACCCTCATCCACACGAGCCGTGAGCCCATTCCCTTCTTGAAGCAGGGCTGGGGGCACCTGGGAGACATTGGGAAGTTAGGAGTCAGGACTGAGAACTGTGCCCCCCCCCCCCACTTCTTCCCAGGGACCTGGCCTGAGTACATCCCAGAGCTGGGGTGCTGTCTGTACTGTGCTGGGTTTCATTCCTCACTGCTGCCACAGTACACCCGCCCAGTCCACACCCGTTCTTGTTACACAGAGGATGCTCTACCCTGAACCACCTGGTTATCTATCACTAAGCAAACACCTACGGGTCACACATTCCAGTATGCCACCCTTTCTACTCCTAACAGCCCCCCCACCCCCGCAGTACCCTAACCCTCCACCTCCACCCCACCCCACCCCACCCGGCCTATCATCCCGGCTCAGTGGCGCCGCTGCTGCGTCAGACCCTCAGGGGGCCTCAGGCCGGCTCCTCCTCTCCTTCTGCCGGTGCCCACTGCCCCTGCCAATACCCAGCCCACACACACATCCACCCGCTGGTGCACAGCAGACGCAGGAGTGTCCCGCGGCCCAGCTGCCCAGTATTTTTCAGTAACCCCAGGAGAGGGAGGACAAGGCGGACACCCGCTCTCACACGTCCACGCATTCAGCAGACCACGCCAAGGCAGGAGTCTAGGCGCTCCTCACAGGAAATCACACCAGTGGCCCGTTATGGGCATGGCCTGAGGTTGAGGGTGACCAGGAAGATGATAGGGCACGATCGGGTGGCCTTGGGCCTCCCCAACCCATCTCCGTCGTCCTTAGCAAGTGAGGAGTGAATGGACCACCCATGACCCTTAAGCGGGGCGAGGGGGGAGGGAAGCACTTTACCTGGGGGCCCCCCGGCGGCGGGCGGTGGTGGTGCTGGCGACGTGGCCGCGGCCGGGCCCGGGTCGGATGGCGCAGGGGTTGCCCGGCGGGTGGCAGGTCCATGCGAGGCAGCGGGCCAGCGGGTGGCCCCGGGGCGGCGGGGCTTGGAGAGCCGCGTGCGGACGGCCCAGCCTGCGGCTCCGCATCTTCCCCCGGAGCTGCCAGCTCGGGGTCCCACTCTGCTTCCTCAGCAGCACCTGAGGCGAAAGCACCAGAAGAGCACAGAGCGTCGAACCCGGGGAGGTGGCGGAGGCGCTAGGGCGGGCGGCGGGGGACCCGCCCAGGGCGCGGGGAGGGGCCCGGCTACGCCGCCCGCCCCTCCCCCATCCGCCGCTGTCCGTGGTGCTGAGCGCGGCCCCGAGTGCGCGGCTCCGAGCAGCCGCCAAGCATGCGCATCCTGGGGTTAGGGAAAGGTGGGGGGGGCGGGGGGGGGGAGGCAGAGAAGAAGGTATTTTAGTCTTATTCTGTTCGGGTCTCACACCGTTCTGAGAAGAGCTGACTCCGGCTTTCTTTCCGGCCTGGCTCAGGGAGGGGTTAGGGTATACCTGGGACAGGGCTGAATGAGTGTCTAAGTGCCCAGACTTAACAGAGCTTCAGTCCACTTGGGTAAACTCTCTCCCCTCCAGGGCCTGACTTACCACGAAGGGAGGGGACCAGGTGCAAACAGTAGCTGGGCTCAAGCCATCTCCGTGAAGAACCATTATCCTGGTGGGATGGGTACAGTCTCTGTGTAGGGTTGGAGTGGGGCATAACCCAGAACTGCTACTCACCTTCAACACCCCAGAGCAAGAAGGGAAGAGTTGGAGTTCTAGGCACGGGATGCCGGAGACGCTCACCTCTCTCTCCTCTTTCTTCTCCATGGGAAAGAAAAGATCTTCCAATCCCTCAGGCTCCAGGGGGGTGAGCTCATCTCCACCCAGTGATGGTACAGCAGGGCCCACTGTCACTGGTGCCTGCTGAGCTAGACTCTCCATCTGCAGTACCAGACCACCCAAAGACAGGCAGATCTAAGATAACCCTAAAGTAGTTATCTTATGACCTTATAAGTCATTACAGGGCCCCCTGTCAGTGTTTAACAGGTTACTGTGAAATACATGCAAAGCTTCCCCTCACCAGTCGATCTCGGGCTGCATGAAGACCTTCAAGAGCCTGAGCTACAATGCTCTCTGCTAGGGTCCCTGTGATTGACAGGCGCATGTCCCTGAAGGCAGGAGAGGGTGAGGATTAGTGTGCTGGCTCTGCCCAGCTTTGCCCAGCCCAGTGGAGCTTGCTTACCTCAGTCTAGTAAAGGCATCTTGCAGCAGATGTTCTGGAAGCAGTTCTGGAAGGCTCCTGGAGCCCACCAGAACTCCCTCCAGCTGCTCCTTCCAGCTAGGTCTCTGCAACATCTGTGGGCAAAGGCTCCTTGTGGTATCCAGTGTAGTCTGAGTGAAGTCCTGGGCAAAGGTTATAACATGGCAACAGTATGGCTAGAGCCTGGGCCCCTTGGCTTAAGAGTGTGAGCCCCCATTAAATCACTGCTGACTAAAGGCATATCACAGACGAGCCTATGGACTGAGGATCAAGCCTGCAGAGGGAGGTGAGGCTAGGGCAGGAGAAGCACCTTACCTGGATGTCCTGGCGACAGACCTCGCCCACCTGA
The DNA here is from genome assembly GCF_949786415.1 of Peromyscus eremicus. NCBI lineage: Eukaryota > Metazoa > Chordata > Mammalia > Rodentia > Cricetidae > Peromyscus > Peromyscus eremicus. The sequence continues at coordinate 102,602,658 of NC_081420.1, forward strand.
CCCAAGAGGCCCTCCAGCTTCTGTTGCAGCTGCCAGTGATGGCTTGGAGAACTCCCAGCCTCATACAGAACGGGAAGGATCTGAGGGCCAAGGAACAAAACGAGCTGCAAGCTGACATTTGATTAGGAACAGAAAGGTCCTCACAGTGGGGGAGGGAGTGCTCACACTGAGAGAGAAGTTGGCATTCTGGATGGCGTCCTCAGCCTGGTGCACAGCAACCTCCCCCTGGGGCCCAGCCCCACAGCCCAGCAGCTCCACGTGCTCCTGCACCGACTGGCACAGTTCATTCACTTCCTGAGGAGAATCACGGGTTAGTCTCACTTTCATCTCTCGTGAGTCTCCCCATCTTGCCTCCTTTCCAGGGTTTCTGACAGGGCAGGTGAAGCCCCGAAGACAAACTATGAAGCAAGTGCTTGGGAAACCCTATCTGCTCAAAGAAGGATAGCGGGGTCTTTCCCTTTTGGTTGTTCTAGGGACTTGATACTTCCCACAGGCCTAGAACAAGAAGGAAAGCTTTGGACACTGTTTCAAAATCTTCTCAACCATCCTCACCAAGGATAGGGGTGTGTGTGTGTGTGTGTGTGTGTGTGTGTGTGTGTGTGTGAGAGAGAGAGAGAGAGAGAGAGAGAGAGAGAGAGAGAGAGAGAAACTGAGGAAGCAAAAGATGGCTGGTCTGGGGTAAGGACTGTGTTTGAGAGATGGCTCAGAGGCATACCAAGGCTGTGATGTCTCCAGTACAGCCAGGAGGGACCTAGAAGGGCATTCAGTGATATAGGCACCAGAGAAATTGGGCCCCATGTTAGAGAGTGGGATTTGTGGGTGATAATGTGACCATTTGAGAGCCTGTGAGATAGCCCAGGAGTAACTGCTTGCCACTGAGCCTGATGACATGAGTCCATCCCTGGGACCCACATTGTGGAAGGAGAGAACTGGATCTTGCCCGTTATCCTTTGACTTCCACATGTCCCTTCAAGCACGGCCATGCGGGTGTCCGTGTGCACACACACACACACACACACACAGTCCCACACAACAAATTAGTGCAATAGTTAAATCACTTGAAGGCATGCGGTGCATAAAGCCCACCCCTCGGGGTGTCTGGGTCAAGGTAACTGGGCTTCAGAGCTTGGATGAGAATGGAAGCTTGGGAATGCAGAAGTAGGAACAACTCAGAAAGACAGGTTAGTGGAGGGAAATTCATGTCAGAGATGGGACTGCTGAAGCTAGCCACACAGAGCTGAGTGGAGAGAGGAGAGGAGCCCTTGGATGGGAAGTCAGATGAGACGACAACCAGGAAGCTTATTCACCGGCTTAAAGTGAGGCAGCCAAACGTTCCATGGGGAGTTCTTTCAGGAATGGTGACCAAAGAGGGGAAATTGTCTGGGACACAGAACTCAGACCATTTGACCCAAGAAAGCCATACTCTCAGACTCAGGTGTCCGGGTACTCCACATTAAGGGAAGGAACACTGACCTGCTCTGAGTGGTCTGAAATCAGACCCAAGGGCTGAAGGCAGGGCTTGAGGTCAGAAGCAGGGTCTGCCCGGTTGTTCCTCCAGAGACAGGCTTGGATCTGCAGTCACAGGACAGTGAGAAGTGCCAGGGGGTGGAGTCCCCACTTACAAAAGGGAGGAGAACAAGAGGGGACCCCCTACCTGATGGACTGCTCGGGCTGTTAGTTCTGGGCGGCTGCGATGTGCCTGTGTGACATCATTCAGTGGCAGCGGCATGGACTTCAGGCTGTGGTTCTGTTCCAGGGCTTGGGCCACATCCAGCAGGCCCAGAGCAGATGTGTTGTTTCGGTCCCAGATCACAGACCTGGGCCCCACCAGGCTTCAGCTGGGGCAGAGCCCCACCCAACCCTCTGGCCTTATCCATCCGTCTACCTCATCAGCCTGTACTCCATAGCCCCACACACCCCTCTAACATACCCCCTTCCTCCTCTTGGGGGTCCCAGCCCTTGTAATGACCATGCCCACCGTAGCCTGGTGTTGACTCGTAGAGCCTTGGCTAGCATCTTGGCACCGGCATCCCCTATGGCATTGCCACTGATATCCAGCGCTGTCAGTTTAGGATTGGTGCCCAAAGCCCGAAGCAGGACGCTGGCACCCTGCTTCAACCGGGACTCGGCCACTGATAGAGACTGCAAAGGCTGCGCGATTAAAAGAAAAGCATTGATGGATGATTGGAATCAGGTTCAGTCAAGAGGGTCTGAAGAAGCCAAGTGAGGAGCCCCCAGGGTTCTGTGAACTTACACAGTCATCGTCCTGTATGAGCTGGACGATCCGGTGCAGGACATCGTCCAGGGTCTCCCTGTGGGCAGGGGCCGCTGTTAGGTTCAGGGACTACCTGGGTGGTAGAGTCCCATCTGAGAGGTATAGGGATGGGCTTGGGGCCTACTTGCACCGAACGTTGAAGTTTCTTCCAAGGGCCACGTGTTTCAGAGACCGGCTCCTCCCGATGGCGAGCACCAGAGTCACCATGTCGGAGCCAAAGCCTGAGGGTAACTAGGGTGAGGCACAAGTCGATGCTGCCAGGGCGGGGTCCCCCCCCCCCCCGTAGGAATCGGGTGAATAATGGGAGTGTGGATGGGTTCCCTGGTGGCCTCACCGTTGTCCGACAGATCCAAGGAGCTCAATGCACCCGCATCACAGACTAAGTCTTGTATCACCTGGGCACCCGCGGAGCGCAGCTGGAGGTGGAGGTAGGGCGCACTTAGGAAATTTATGCCTGAGTGGGGAAGACCTCCCAGTCCCACTCCCAATGTGTGGACGTGCTCCTGTCCCACAATCAGGACCAAGTGCCTACCTCACATGCGCTGAGGTCCAGGTGCAGGTCGCGGATCTGCGTGTTGAGCGCAAGACCATCTAGAAGGGCCCTGGGAGAGGATGTCACACAGGTGACAAGATCTGGGAAAGTGGGACTCAGGGTGCTAACGAAAAGCCTGCGCCAGGCAGGTTGGGGGTTACGGAAGATGGTGGGTGGGATAGAGTGGACAGTGGAGGTCTGGTCAAGGTTGTGAGTGAACGCGTGGGGGCGTGGCCATGGGTAGCCAACACTGACCTAAGCGCTTCAGGTGGCAGCTTGCAGCCAGCCAGGCCCAGGTGCTGCAGCATCCTGGCACTGCTGAGGAAGCTTTGTAGTGCAGCCGGTGCCGCTCGGGACTTCCTGCGGCGGAGGGCGAAGAGAAGGAGAAGAGGGATTCAGGCTCACAGAGCTGATTTCCCGAAGCCTTTTCCTCCCGAGCCTGCCTGGTGCCCCTTACCCGCGCCAGAAAATATTCCTCGAAGCTTCAAGGTGGGTGAGGCTGGAGCAGCAGCCACCAGATAAGGCTGCAAAGAGCTGAGGGAAGACGATATTGGTGATAACCTTCCATTAAACCTGGCCTTCTCTACCACGCCCTGCGCTCCAGCTTACCCTACTCTCACACTACCAAGCCCCACCAAATGCCCCCCACCACAACACTCTCACCGTGCCTAGAGCACTTTCAGTGCCTGCCAGATTCAGAAACACCAGAACGTTAGGACGACTCAGGAAAGCGTACAGGCCCTGTGGAGGAGATGAAAGAGAGAGTCAGGGACTGCCTAAGGATTCCTGGCACCCCACTGCCTGGGCAGCTCAAATTTCTGACTTTAAAAACTGCCACTCACCCCACTATCCTGGGAGGCTCCCAGCGCCCCAGGGTTCCCAGAAAGATCCAGGTGGGTCAGGGTAGAGTCAAATGTGGCATTGGCTGCCAGTGCCCTGCCTAGAGCCCTCATTCCTGGAGGTAGCAGAAGGAGCGGTTCAAAATCAGACAAACTCACCTCACCTCACCCGCTCCCAACCCTCACCAGTTCCACCCACCTCGAGGTGTCAACCCAGTCTGTGCTAGGCTGAGTCTCCTCAGGGCTCCGGGACAGTGCTCTAGATGTCGGCTGAGTGCAGCCATACCTGTGGACAGAGCAGCTATGTGAGCCTCATCTCTCCCAGCTGTCTGCCTTGGGTCTCCCAGGTTCTGCCATACCTCTGTCATCCAGCAAGTTCCCGGACAGGCTGAGCTCCCGAAGTCCAGAATTAGTGTGTCCCGCCAGCGCCTGGGCCAGGCGTCGAACAAAGTCTCTGAGGATCAAGATCCTGGTGTGAGACTGGGTCACTCCATAGACTGCTAGTTCCCAACCCCAAGCCCTGCTCAGGCCTCTCACCCTCTCAGGCCACAGGTCTCCAGTACCAGCTCCTCCAGATGGGAAGACTGACTCATCATGTGCAGAATCTGTTCTGAGACCTCCAGGCTCTGAGACCAGAGGGTCATGACTCAGTAGGCTGAACTTAGACCCTTACACCCTTGGTACCCCCTGGTGTGTACCCTCACCAGCTTCATGTCCACGCAAGAGAGGCGACGGAACCACAGGTTGTAAGATAGGGCAGCTACACTCAAGGCCTGGTCTCTGGTGTGGGGAAGAGGAGGTACAGAGCTCAGAGCCTTCTAGATACTAGGCCCGGCCAGCATGCCCTCCACAGAGAGGCTGAAGTCTAGGAATATGGGTCCTAGAGTCCTTTCCTCCCAATCTTGGCAGGCCTCATACCTGCTGCCAAGGTGGGCGAAGTCTCCAAGGCAGAAATGGCGGCAGCCTTGACGATGGTAGATAGTGTCCACATCCTGGATGTGAAGAAAAGTATCCACAGTTGGCTTGGGGCCACAAAGGGTAGAGGGGTTCAGCACACATGGGAGACATCTCCAGAGCTCTCACCCACTGAATCTCCTCTCGAAAAGGAAAGCCATTGTAGTCACACAGAGCTTCGTAAGTCTCCAAGAAGCCACCTAGGGAGGTGCCAGGGGTATGACGGAGGGAAAAAGAGACAATGAGTCCAAGTCAGGGGGAGATCAGCCCCAGACTAGATGGTGGCCGTGACAAAAGTGGCCCTATTCACTTTGGGGAGCCTGCAGTACGCAGGTCTAGGGCTGCCCGGAGGCAAACTGGAAGGTTTGTGTGACTCTGATCTGGCCCTCACCACATGGACTGCTGGGTGCTGCGGACTCTCCGGGACAGCTTCTCTCCAGCCGAACCAGCAGGGACGAGGGTGTGGGCTTCCGGAACAGCTTCCTAGGGAGGGGATAAAGGAGAAGAGGCAAGGGACTTCTGGCCTCTGAGGGGTGAAAAGCAGTTCAGTAATGCCCTCCAGCCCCTTGGATTTTCCAGGCCTCACCCAAGGGTCGAGCGAGGGAAGACCTTTTTGATGGCTGCAGCCACATGCTGGGCCAGCTGCTCTAGGGCAGCCACACCAGGAAACTCCAGGACCAGTTCAGGCAGTGACTCCAGCTCAAAGGTGACCTGGGGGAGGCGAGACTGTTGGGCTTTTTGGATCCATGTTTGGTGTTTGTTCTATGTGTAGGGGTAAATGTGTAGGGGTAAATGTGTAGGGGTAAATGACCGACCAGGGTGTAGGACCAAGTTGGGGGTCCAGCTGTCTTACCTGAGGAGGTGATTCCTGCAATGCCATGGCCTGGACCTCCAGGTAGCTGAATGTGCAGTCCACCTGGAAAGCGCAGGAATCATCTGGGACTGAGGCCACTCTCTGGACCCTAGTTTTTTTGTTTTTAAATTTTTTAATTTTTTTTTTTTTCGAGACAGAGTTTCTCTGTGTATTTTTGCGCCTTTCCTGGAACTCGCTCTGTAGACCAGGCTGGCCTCGAACTCACAGAGATCTGCCTGCCTCTGCCTCCCGAGTGCTGGGATTAAAGGCGTGCGCCACCACCGCCCAGCTAAAATTTTTAAATTTTATTATTGGGTGTTTTGCCCGTATGTTTGTCTGGGTACCACTTGTGTGCCCGGTGCAGGAAGACACCAGAAGGGGGCAGTGGGTCGCCTGAAACTAGAGTCCCAGTCAGTTGTGAGCGGCCTTGTGGGGCTGGGAATGGAACCCAGGTCTTCTCTCTCTCCAGCTCATGATTTTATGGAGTCTAGTCCAGAGCTAGACCTGCCCAGACTCCCCTACTATCTGCTGCTGGAAGCCGAGTGCTGTTGGAAAGTAAAAGCCAGCACAGGCAAGAAGGACAACTGAGTTCCTTGCTGAAGAGGAAAGGAGTGTCGGCCAGGCCTGGGACTCACCCTCAGGGGGAGGCAGGTGTGCAGTAAATATGCTCTCCATCGCAGCAGTACCTGGGGGAGACAAAATACTGATGTTCTAGGGACATCAAGCTTCTTTGTCCTGGGCCTGGCCACTGTCCTGAACTCCACTCCTGGCCACCATACCAGGATGTGACTTTGCTCAGCACCCTCCTGGGGAAGCCAGGTTTTCAACAGCAGCTCCGCCTCTTTGGGCCACAGGAACCTGGTGATCTCGCCTGTGGAAAGACAATCTGGGTGACTTTGGTCCTCCCACCAGGGCCACTCTGTGCCCAAAGACTATGGATCAGCCAGAAAGAAGTGGAGTGGATCTTTAGGTGCTGGCCCATCAGAACAGAACCTCTGGTCAAGTTCCCCGAGGCGCTGAGCAGAGGTCTAGTTTGGGGTCAGGCTACCTCTCCGAGGCCAGGTGGGCTTCCAGGAAGGGCCAGGCAGGGCTTACCTCGCAGTTCACAGGATATGCCATCTGGGGTCTGAGCCATAGGGCCGGGGCGGCCCAATGAGCTCTGGCGGGAAAAAGCAGCCAGCGGGAGCCTACACAGGAAGCTTGGGGCCCCCGACAGCACTGTAGCCACCTGCTCCTCCTGCAGCGGAAGGTACGCGCCGCTTCCTGCCAGGCCGCCCCCGACCCGGCCCCTCCCCGCCTAGCTTCGCTTGCTGAGTTTGCTTGGGTTGGAGGTTGTGGGAGGAAGGTCGAATCCTGGCTGCTGCTGTCGCTCGGGGACTTTTCCGTCCCGGTATTCATGGGTGTGGTGAATGGTGGGTACAGTGAAGGTCTTGCCTGTTGCTTGTGGATCCTTGTGCCCTACTTTCACCCCGCCCCATAGTGATTGATGCGAACACCAGGGGGCGCCACTCTCCAGGGGATTCCATAGGCCCAACTTGGTCTGTCTCAAGACAGAGGTTGGGTAGGTGGAGTAGGCACTCAAAAGAAGCCAGAGAAGGGTGTCTCTTCAGCAAGATGCGACCAATTACCCAACCCTAAGGTTCTGCTCTGCTCAGACATGAATTCAAAAATCTGCCAACCTATTTGTAATCCTAGCACTGTGAAAGCTCCGCAGGGGAGAACAGCCTGAGCTGCAGTTTCAGGGATGCCTGGGCTTTATAAAGACAAAAAGCCAGACTCCTTGGACTGGGGCGTCCGGGTGCCTGCTTTTAATCCTAGGAGGTCGAGGTAAGACTCTGAGTTTGGTCAGAGCCTGATCTACAATCAAGACTATATGGAGAGACCCTTGTCTAACAACAACAACAACAACAACAACAACAAAAAAAAAAAAAACCCAAACCTGGCGGTGGTGGTGCACATCTTTAATCCTAGCACTCGGAGGCAGGTGGATCTCTGTGAGTTCAAGGCCAGCCTGGTTTACAGGGTGAGTTCCAGGGCAGCCATAGCTACAAAGTGAAACTCAGTCAAGGAAAAAAAAAAAAAGCCAAAACAACAAACAAACAAAAGCCATACTCCTTTGTAGCAGTCCCCTTTCATCAGATTGGGGCTTCTTCTTCTTCTTCTTCTTCTTCTTATTCTTATTCTTATTATTATTATTATTATTATTATTTTGTTGTTGTTGTTATTTTGGTGTTCTTTTTTTTTTTTTTTTTTTTTTTTTTTTTGAGACAGAGTTTCTCTGTAACAGCCCTGGCCATCCTAGAACTCACTCTGTGGACCAGGCTGGCCATGAACCCAGAGATTCACCTGCTTCTGCCTCCCAAGTACTGGGATTAAAGGCGTGCACCACCACTGCCTGGCAGATTGGGGCTCTTGGGGGACAGCTCTAGCTAATTATGGCCTGAACCTTAGGGAATGCTGGAGTGACTCATGAGCAAATACCAGGTACAAGTGTGTCCTCATGTTGTCTGCACTGAAGTTTACCGAGAATTCACTTGAGAAAAAAGCTAGTCTAGAGCTGGAGATCAAGAAGTCAGTCATGAGGTACGCTAGCCAGAAGTATATGGACCAACGGGCTAGATTCCAGGGTTCACAGATTTCAAACCGTGCCCCAAGACTTCCGCTGAATCTCACTTCTATCTACAGTTCAGCCAGAGAGAAATGGAATGTCCTGGAAAGCAGAAGAGACTGCGTATTGGGTAGCTCTTCAGCTTCTCTCCCATCTCTACCTATCCTTCCCAGACTTGGGGATGAGATTGGATGCATCCTCTAGACAGGACCCTCTTGACCAAGTCCCAGTGATTCTGAATAATCAGGACTTTCTGGACCACACAGAGACCATGTCTTTTCAAAACAAAATGGCTAAGCTCCAGGAGCATTTGCTTCATCTACGTGAAACCCGAGTTCAATTTCCTGCACTGTGATGAGAACAAACCTCTTAATACGTGTTTGCTGACTTCTAAACAACTTGGGGGAAGACACTGCCATTTAAGCAAGAGGTACACAGTATGACAGCTGAAGGCAGACAAGAAGGGCTTGGCTAGAGCAGATGCCAACAGAACCAAGACGTTCTGAAGCCTCTCAGTCTGAGACTGAGATGGAAGACTGTAAGGCCATCTGGAATTCACAAATGGCTTATAGGGTGACAAAATTTAGTTTCATGCACATTATGGCCAAGAATGTGGGTTTTGAAAGGCAAAGTGAATGTTTTGACACTTAGCCTCACTAGTCTTTTGGAACTCAGCTGTTGACACCTGAGTTATTCTCAGAACTTGATTTTTGTTTGCATTTGTGTCTGCGCACATTGTGTGGGTGCCCAGAGGCCAGAAGGGCATCAGATCACCTAGTTGTAGGTAGTTGCACCCTGCCTGCAGGGGGTGCCGTCCTCTACAAGAGCAGCACGGAGCTCCTAACCACTGGACCGTTTCTCCACCTCCCTTTTTGTTGGCACAGGGTCTTGCTATCCTTGGCTGCCGGGTCCTATGTAGTCCATCCTGGCCTTAAGCTTGTGGCAAGCCTGCTTCACTTCCTGGGCACTAGAACTGCAGGTGTGAGCCACTGAGCCGGCTTCGAACTCTTGCCGCCTCCTCCCAAATGCTGGTATTACAGTGGTGTGCGAGCATGCCTGGCTTTAACGTTTATTTAGAGACGTGTATTTAGTGAGCACTTCCGCTTGCCAAGTCTACCATGGCAACTCTGGGACTTCAAAAACAGAGAGAAAAACCTATCCCAAGTGGGATTTTTCCGATTAAAATGAGAAGGGGTGACTGTCCAAGGGGTACAGAGGCACTCTCAGAGCCAAGGCCAGCCACAACCCTTACAGGGTTAGTCCTGTGCCCTGGGTGCTTGAGGCAGACAGGGACTCCTGGGAAAACCAGGCTCTGCAGAGGTAAGGAGGTCTAGCTACACAGCTGCTAGTGGTCAGCACAGTATTAACAAAACCAACCCGAGACCCGGAACACTCAGGCGGACTCTACAGGGGACGTCGAGGCTCAAGAGGAACCAACTAGTGCACGTGGCTACCACCACAGGTGGTTTTACTAGAGGAGAACCTGACTAAGCCGCTGAGGGCTCACTCTGAACAGGACAGCTGCGGAGAGGGCCGACGCCAGGCCAGGGATGGAAAGACCAGATTACAGACTATGCATTACTGTGGGCTCAGTAACTTGCCTAAGTTTTCTCAGTAGACTAGGGGCGAGCCCAGCTTTTGATGTTGAGGGGGTTTAATGGACACGTGTCAGATGTAGCATGAGCTGTGCAAAACGGTTGTCTTTAGCTCCCTCAGAACTTCATCTTCCTGCCTGACCCTTCCCATCAAGTCAGCCAGGACTGACAGACTCTTAAATTTTCAGGTAATTTGAATATACATAAATGCGGGGTGGGTTACTGATGATGTAGGTCAACAGAACTGGCTGACTCTGTAAAAGGGACTTTCTATTATAAAGAATTCTAGTTCTGACAGTCCCAGGCTACAATATACAATAAAAATATTCACTTAGGTGAGATGTCTGCCTAGTTTGGAATCTTCCAGACTCAAGAAACCTATTATTCCGTTTTCCTCAATAAATTGCTTGCGGGGCTGGAGAGATGGCTCAGAGGTTAAGAGCACTGACTGCTCTTCCAGAGGTCCTGAGTTCAATTCCCAGCACCCACATGGTGGCTTACAATCATCTGTAATGAGATCTGGCACCCTCTTCTGTACATATAATAAATAAATAAATCTTTAAAAAAATAAAATAAAATAAAAAATAAATTGCTTGCACAGGTAACACAAGCCAGCTACAATCTACATCAATCTTGCTCTTTGGCCTTTTTTCTCACTGAAAAGCATCTGAAAACCAGTACTGGACTTTCAGTGAAATAACACACAGAGAAATCCAGTAATGAGTTTTTTGGTGAAACAAATCTCTCTCTCTCCCTCTCTCCCTCTCTCTCTCTCTCCCTCTCTCTCTCTCTCTCTCTCTCTCACACACACACACACACACACACACACACACACACACACACACACGGCTGAAGTTAAAGTGTTTCCACTACAATTTAAGTCTCTGGATCCTCTTGTGGAGCTAAGGAGCAAGAATTACTGCCTGAGCTGCCTTCAGCCCGTCTTACCTTTCCAATGCTCTTGTCTCTCACCGGTTGAGCCCAGCTTCTCTCTGCTTCCCAGTGTCTGGCTAAAAACTAGGCCTGACCCTAAACCTTCCAGAAGCAGATCTCAAGGGCACAGCTCCCCACCAGCATCCTCTGGCAACACCTGCTGTGTATGGGACAGGCATTTCTCAGGTGTATCATGTGTAGTAGAATTATTATTTTAAGGTGTGTTACTTTTGCTTACGTTGCATTTGTTTAACTCTGTGAAGCTGTGTTACTGTGCCTGTGTAGAACACCTGATGGTCTGATAAAGAACTGGCCAATAGCAAGGCAGGAGAAGGGATAGGCAGGGCTGGCAGGCAGAGAGACTATACAGAGGAAGGAAAAAGGTGGAGGAGTGAAGAGAGAGCTAGGAGCCAGAGAAGAAAAAGGACATCAGGCTAGCCACCCAGCTACACAACCAGCTAGCCACAGTAAGAGAACGGGAAAAGCCCAGAGGCAAAAGGTAGATGGGATAATTTAAGATAAGGAAAGTTGGCTAGAAACTAAGCCAAGCTAAGGCTGAGCATTCATAAGCAGTAATAAGCTTCCATGTGTGAATTTGGGTGGTGGGCCCCCCAAAAAAGAGCAAAAACCTCCAACAAAATGGCACCCCAATGTGGGGCTCTCGAATATCCACCTAGAACCTGAGAAAGATGAACAAACAAACAAAAAAAAAAGAGTATATGGCTCCTTTTAGAGTTTCAGCTAGACAGTTTCTGCCGGTCAACGCCTGCCACAGTGCAAGCACTGGCATTCTAGAGCTCTAAGAAGGTCGAATGCAGTATCTTGTCAGACAAACCTCCGAATGGCCATGAGTTTCACACTTGGCTTTCACAACTGAGAAGCAGGCAGAGCCAGCTGAGAGCCATGCATTCGGAGAATCCAGGTGCAGTCAAAAAAGGCTAATAAAAGATACTCAGTAAAAGAGATCTAGAGACAAAAACCTCTAAACAGGTTCCAGTCTGTTTTACAATGTGTGTAGGCTTAAAGAAAAGAAAAAGGGTATGGACAGTGATACAAAGAAATAGTTTTAAAAAAAAAAGTCTTTAAAGAGTAAAAGAAAAAAGCCATGTAAGATGGGAAATACATAGGCAGTTTGGATCCTGTATACTGTGTTTTGAATTTTTTGAATGATCATAAGCAAACAACAGCTGCTAAGAGACATGGGATTGAAAGAGGGACTGATGAAATAAATCAGCCTATATACTTTAGGAATGCCTGAACTTTTAAATAAAAGTCAAATGTATTTGTCAAATGGAAATAAAAAATGCTTTCGAGTTTTGTTCCCACAGGAGATGAGAGGCTGTGGATTCCTTCAGGGTTAATATGGGTTAGGCCTGACCAGATGAGACCTGAAACTTTGACAAGTGATAGCAAAAGTTACTGCTGGTTTTCCCCAGGACTTGGTCATTATCTCAAATTTTCTCTCTGGGACCCTAAAGATACTTTGTTCACAGATAGCAGGAAGAAGTATGGAGAAAACTACACCCACATTCCCAAGAGTTAGGGAGTGTGGGTGGTTTTTGGTTATTTAGTGGATTATAGATGTTTGCTATCATTTAAGACTATAGAATATTGGCAAAAACTTATTTTTGTTACACTGTATATGTTTCTACTCTTGTTTAAAGGACTTTTGTATACTGATACAAATTTAAGGTAATTTCTGTTACAACATATTGTATATACATTTCTACTCTTTTTTTTTTTTTTTGGTTTTTCGAGACAGGGTTTCTCTGTGCAGCTTTGCGCCTTTTCCTGGAACTCACTTGGTAGCCCAGGCTGGCCTCGAACTCACAGAGATCCGCCTGGCTCTGCCTCCCGAGTGCTGGGATTAAAGGCGTGCGCCACCACCGCCCGGCACATTTCTACTCTTGTTTAAGGTATTGTACTTATGCAGTTTATTTAAAAATGTAAGGTAAAATTCTAGTTTTTGAAAGCTGTTATTATAAACTATATAGGATAATCAGGTTATCATAGGTTAGTGGCTAATCATTTATAACAAATTTGTAGATTGGTATGTTTCCTAGATCATACAGAGATATATTTTAGACAGATAGATGGTCTTTAAGTATTTCAAAGTCCTACATAATATGGCATTTAAAATGTTAGGGTTTTTCACAACAATGAATGAGACACATCTGCTTCTAGCAGCATCAACTTACTTCAGATGATAGGCACCGAAACTCATGGAGTTTGTTTTCACTGTGGCAAGGTTAGTCACTGGGCAGAGAAACTGTTCTTGCCTTCAATTGCTGACAATGCTGTGCAAACTGGACATGGAGGACCCAGAAAAAAAGTTACTGTTGAATTTTGCCAAAACAAAGCAGGACAGTCCTTCAAAAGTCCTGCTTCACAGGAGAGTCTGCCAGAAATTCTGCAGGACACACAGAAAAGTGACTGCTAAACTTTGCCACAGTCCCTCAAAATCCTGCTTTATAGAAGTCTGCCAGATATTCTAGGCCTGTAGGCTGAAGATGAATGCCCCAATGTTGCAGAGGAACTCTGGGTGACTATCCAGGAAGCCAAATGTCTGTTGTTAGATATTACATCCTTCTGGGTCTTTGATGAAGTTGAAGACTAGTTATAGTTGCAGTTTCTCTTAGTTATGATAGAAAAGTTAGGTGTAAAACTTTCGATTCACTAAGACAGGACAGAGAATGCATTATTTTCTCTAAATATGCTAAGTACAAATGGACAGAATATTGTGAATGTAATCCTTACTTGATAATTGTTATTGTATATAGTCTTACTATGTTTGTTAAAACCCTTTCATTTTTTAGACAAAAAGGGGGAAATGTAGAATATTATTTTAAGGTGTGTTACTTTTGCTTACGTTGCATTTGTTTAACTCTGTGAAGCTGTGTTACTGTGCCTGTGTAGAACACCTGATGGTCTGATAAAGAACTGGCCAATAGCAAGGCAGGAGAAAGGATAGGCAGGGCTGGCAGGCAGAGAGACTATACAGAGGAAGGAAAAAGGTGGAGGAGTGAAAAGAGAGCTAGGAGCCAGAGAAGAGGACATCAGAGGCCAGCCATCCAGCTACACAACCAGCTAGCCACAAAATAAGATTTTTTTTCCCTTTTTTTTTTGGTTTTTCGAGACAGGGTTTCTCTGTGTAGCTTTGCGCCTTTCCTGGGACTCACTTGGTAGCCCAGGCTGGCCTCGAACTCACAGAGATCCGCCTGGCTCTGCCTCCCGAGTGCTGGGATTAAAGGCGTGCGCCACCACCGCCCGGCTCACAAAATAAGATTTACTTCTGAGAGCAGGAAAAGCCCAGAGGCAAAAGGTATACAGAATAATTTAAGATAAGGAAAGTTGGCTAGAAACTAAGCCAACCTAAGGCTGAGCATTCATAAGTAATAACAAGCCTCCGTGTGTGAATTTATTTGGTAGTTGGGTGGCAGGTCCCCCCCCCCCCAAAGAGAGTAAAAACCCCAACAACAATCACGGAAGCAGGAGGCTGTGTACCACGCACTTCTCTACTCCCACACACTTGGGGCACTACAACTTGAAGCAGGTTGCATTCCATAAGCTGTCATCTGCCAGGACCATCTATCTCAGTCTGTTGCAGAGATGAAGCTGTGCACAGGCCCCTGAGGGACTCCAGCAAACAGGAATCATGATGGAGGCTGCAGAGTGCCTGTTAATCCGTTATGATTTATTAGCTGTACAGCAGTAGATCCTCCTCCCCAGCTTTCAACCCCATTACATATTTTATTACAGGTCTCATGTTGGCGTCCTAAAATAATGAAAAATATCACACAGTACAGCTAAGTACAAAAATGCATCAACCTAGAGTCTGATAGCTAACTGATGGCTCTCTTAAAAGCAATACACAGAAGAAAAAAAGTGTTTGAAATCAGTCAGACTGAGGCTCTTTAAAAAACACATATCAACATGTGACAATTCATGTGCAAGAATCACTTTTTAAGTTGGTTTGCTTCACATTATTATTAATAATTTTTTTTTTTTCCAGATCCAAAGTTTAAATTACTGACCTAGTGAAATTTTCTGGCCCAGCTTGCCAGGGCTGCTGTGACCCATTCATAATCAACTCTTCTGGCTTTAACAGAGATTTAAAAAATATAACATTCAGCAACAAACAGAGCAAAGAAAATGTTGATGGGAAATCATAAATGAGAGTTATTTGTTCAAGGTTCAAATGCTGGTTCCATGACCTGGAAATGATGATTTTCCACATGGGTGTCCATCACTAGCAGGCAGCAGGCCCGGTGCCCTTCTGCTACATGATTGTGATCCGATTCCACATCTACACACCACCAAGTCCGTGGTACCTTAATTTGCAAGTAATTAAAATGCTGGGTTTTCTCACACTGCACATCTTTTCAACCTCTTAATTAATGGAAAAGATTAAAATGTAAAAAAGGTTATTTACAAGCTTGACCATACCAGAAACTTTGCCAAGAAAGAGGCAAAGCATTCAGGACAGAAACTGATCGTAGCATGCCATCCTACTGGTGTGCAACTGACTCCGAGCAAAGGGAGTCAGGGAAAAGCAAAAGCAAAAACCAGGTTAAAAGTCTAAGTCTTTCCCAAGTCTGCATTTACAATTAAAAACTCTCTTGGGAAGACCATAGTACTCTGGGAAACCCGTGGCCATTCTGGAGTGGTTTACTAAATCAAGAGAGAGGGCTCAATGTCTCTGTTTCCATCTAAGAAAACTAGTTAGGCATCAACACTGTCCTCAGCACTTACAGTAAACCCTCAGACTTAGTACATTCCATGATTTGCTAACATCAAACAACAAGTTCTAGGAAATCACATTTTTCTAACATCATCCTTGAAGTTTTCGTTCTCAGTATGTTTGGTAAAATGGTGTAAAATTATGCCGTTCCCAAAGCCAAAAGAAAGAAAGAGAAAAATTAAGATTGTGGGCCGTTTAAACACAGCCCTAATAGTCCTGGTGACGAGCAAGGCCCCGTCATCACCGGTCCATCATGCTGAGGATCATCTCGGGTGTGAGGTCTCCATTGGGGGCATCTGTGGTGGCTGCCTGAGCCTCCTCTTCTTCCCCTTCCACAGGCTCAGCATCTGGCTCTTTTTTGACTTCAACTATAATGTTCTCAATTGCACCTGTATTCTGGTCTTCAACCTGAATGATGGCTGTTGCTGGCAAAGAAGAACAGGAACAAAACAAATGGTACATTAAAGCCCCAGAGTATAGGGATCATTTCAGATGCTGACAAGTGAGTGGGATGGCAGCAACATAGAAAGCCTTAGCAGTGATGCAGAAATCAATAAAAAAAAAAAAAAAAAAAAAGCCATGTTTTTGCTAATATTCAGTCATACATAAAAGCCCAATAGGCTACAAACTGTCAAAGTACCAAATACATTCATCTTCAATAGGCACTCCAAATTGCACTTTTAAAATGTTTAGTTTCCCTTACTTTATGAATTTAGGATTTATACTAATGTGAGACGGGGGAAGAAAGTCCAACCCCACACAGCACATGAGTAGGAATACGTCAGTGTATGATATAGCTGACATTTCTGATTCTGTAGGGTTCCTGATTGAATGTGTGTGGATGAAATGAGGGGCCTGGTTCGAGAGCTAAAGTTAACTTCCTTTTCTGTGATGGACATCTAAACATGGGGTTCAGGGAGAACATTTAATAGATTAAACTGAATTTACAGAGAGGAAAGCTGTTTTAAGGAGATCTAGAGACACATGTGAGTAGAGAGTAAGCACCTGTTGCCACCCTGCAGGGTGCCTGAAAGGAAACATACCTCTGGACCAGCCCTTACACCTTCCATTTTTCTTTTTCCCTTTCCCTCCTCCCCATGTAGCCCAGGCCAGCTCCATTCCCTCAAGTGTTGGGATTGTGGGTGATAATACCACTCACAGCTTTATAGGGCAGAATCTCTCTAGATTGTTGAAAAATATTATTTTAAGGTGTGTTACTTTTGTTTATGTTGCATTTGTTTTACTCTGTGAAGCTGTGTTACTGTGCCTGTCTAGAAAACCTGGTGGTCTAATAAAGAAATGAATGGCCAATAATGAGGCAAGAGAAAGGATAGGCGGGGCTGGCAAGCAGAGTATATACAGAAGGAGAAATCTGGGAAGAGAAGAAGGGAGAAGGAGCCAGAGAAGGAAGAGGACTCCAGGGGCCAGGCACCCAGCTACATAGCAGGTCACGGAATAAGATTTACAGAAGTATTGGAAAAGCCCAGAGGCAAAACAAGACAGGATAAATTAAGAAAAGCTGGCAAGAAACAAGCCAAGCTAAGGTTGGACATTTGTAAGTAAGAATAAGCCTCCGTGGGTGATTTATTTGGGAGCTGGGTGGCGGGACCCCCAAAAGAGAAAAACAACACTAGATGGGCACTCTTAGTCCACTCCTTGTTTTATCCCTCATGCCTTGAAAT
This sequence comes from Peromyscus eremicus, assembly GCF_949786415.1. Classification (NCBI taxonomy): domain Eukaryota; kingdom Metazoa; phylum Chordata; class Mammalia; order Rodentia; family Cricetidae; genus Peromyscus; species Peromyscus eremicus. The sequence goes on from NC_081420.1 coordinate 102,619,670, forward strand.
CTGGCTCTCTTCTATCCATAACTGCATCAACTCTGCAGGCGATGGTGACTGGTTGTTTTACAAGCCCTCCCACATCAATAGTGCACCCCACTTTAGGATATTAGCACCCTTCTCTGGACTTTTTCTCCTGGAATCTAACAGGCTTTTAGAGAAAACTTCCTGAGAGTCTGTTTGCCAATGTGACCTTAACTTGTTTTCATGACTTCATTCCCATCTTTACAAGAACACAGACCCATCTGGCTTCCTCAAATGAGGGAGAAGATGCCTACTGAGCCAAGGCAGGCAACTTACGCTGGTTCTGTTTGGGCTGGTTGGTTCTTCCAGGAGGTCGTCCTCTTCTCTTCTTGGCAGGTGGTGGGGCTGGGGCCTGAGGCTGAGGCTGAGGCTGAGGCTCTGGCTCAGGTTCAATTTCTACAGCAGGCTCCTCCTCCTCCTCATTGTCATCCAGATCAGGCTCAGCATTTTCTTCTCAAGAAATCAGAGCACAGGTGATGGGTCAAGCAGAGTGGAAAGAGACAGCCAACAATTAAATGTTTGGAAAGCACCATTCTACATTTTCTTTACTAAGAAAAGGTCTTAGCCGGGCAGTGGTAGAGCATGCCTTTAATCCCAGCACTCGGGAGGCAGAGGCAGGCAGATCTCTGTGAGTTCCGAGGCCAGCCTGGTCTACAGAGAGAGTTCCAGGAAAGGCACAAAGCTACACAGAGAAACCCTGTCTCGAAAAACAAAACAAAATTATTGGGCGGTAGTGGCGCATGCCTTTAATCCCAGAAAAGGTCTTAGGCTAGGCATGGTGGTGCACACCTTTGTCCAGCACTTGGGAGGCAGAGGCAGGCAGACTCTGAGTTCAAGGCCAGCTATGGCTATGTAGAGGGGAAAAAATCCTTTAAAACAGGCTTTTACCAAAGTTTTTGCTATCTGTAATGATAAGGTAAACTGTTCCTGTGCAGAAGTGTTCAACTTATATACTACTCTCACATTTCACATAGGATGCCCATTACTTTTCCCTTTTAACTTTAGTATAAGAATACTGAGTTTATGCCAGGTGGTGATGGCACTTGCTTTTATTTTAATCTTAGCACTTGAGAGGCAGAGGAAGGCAGATCTCTACAGAGCAAGTTCCAGGACAGCCAGAACCACACAAAGAAGCCCTATTTCAAAAAACCATTAAAAAACCACTCCCCTTCAAACCATAGAGACATCTTCACCTTATCAGTTATATAACGAACTACAAAACAGTGCTTAAGCAAATAAACCAAAGACTCCTCTTATTATACAAGAGTAAAGCAGGACCGGGCTCAAGCTCAAGCAGCAGAGATGGAGATGCTGACCTGACTGGACCGAGGTGACTGTGGAGTACATGTGAGCACACACTCACCTGCACGAGAAGGAAACACAAAACTGCAGGTGCACACAAGGTCCTTTTTCCCTGATCCTCTTGCCCCTAACTCCTAAAATTATAGGTGTGAGCCATGACACCTACTTTATGTAGTGCTGGGGATTGAACTCAGGGCTCTGTGCATGTTCTGCAAGTACTGCCAACTGAGCTACATCTCCAGCCTTTGAAACTATTAAATGTAAAGGAGGTAAATTACTAGAGAGAATACAGATAAGGAGTCAGATAACAAGGCTTTGAAGTCTCAAATCTCTTATTTGGTGTACTGACTTGACATACACCTACCCTCCATTTCCTTGAGTAGTATCTATAGTATCCCAAACCATTTATCAGTGTTTGAAGATTAAAGAATGAGACAGTTGCATATGGTAGTATATTTATGCAATTCAGTACCTGAGAGGCTGAGGCAGGAGTTTGAGGCCACTATGGACTATAGTTTATAATAAATACAGCCTTTACTTAGATTGTTCATTACAATATAAAAGTCCCTTTTGTTAGGCTTCACTGTTTCAGTTAAGAGGTGTATCTGGAGCTAGGGAGACAGCTCAGCTAGTCAAGTGTTTGGCATGCAAGCACGAGGACCTGAGAGTTTGACTGTCACTACCCACATTACATTAAAAAAGAAATAAGGGGGGGTTGGTGGCTGGCCCAGTGGTTTAAGGGCACTTCCTGCTTCTGCAGAGTTCAATTCCCAGCACCCACCTCAGGTGGCTCTCAACTACCAGTAACTCCAATTCCAGAGGATTTAATAATTCTGGCTTCAACTGGCATCTGAATTCATGTCACATACCTTATTTCCCACAATATGAAAGATTAAACACTAATAAATAGAGCCTGGAGTGGTGGTGTGTGCACTGGGGAAACAGGCAGGAGTACCCTGGGTCAGACCTGAGCTCCTGCAGACACTAACACGAGCCTCCGCACAATGTAAAAAAGGCTTTTTGACACCAGGAGGCACTGGTGGTGGTGCACTCCTTCAAGCCCAGCACTCTGGAGGCAGAGGCAGGTGAATCTCTGTGAGGTTTGGGGCCAGCCTGGTCTACAGAGTGAGTTCCAGGACAGCTAGAGCTACACACACTGAGAAACCCTGTCTCGAACCCCCCTCCCTTCCAAAAAAAAAAAAAGCTTTTTGGCTTTGAGATATTTTGGAAAATCCTTGAGAGTAACAGAATTTGCTGGTCAATCTCTGCAGATGGCTGACAGACAGACAGAACTTAGTGGGGGTAGGTAAGACTGTATGGCCTTTGCTAGCAGCAGATGGAGTCCAGACTGATTCCAACATTCAGGGAGAAAGAAAAGAGACACTACCTGTAAGGTCCCTGAATGAAACGAGGAATGCAAGACTAAGGGAAGGACTGACTTCAGAAATCTATTAGATCTGTTAAGGGCCGGCAATACCTTCTTCGGAGTCAGAAGAGGAACACAGCAGTAGCAGGAAGGAAAGGAAAGGCCTGGAACGGTCTGTGACAGCAGGGAGTTCTGCAGCAAACGACAGCGCTAGCTAAGCTCACGATTACTGTCAACACTTGTAACTTCTGGGGGCCATCTGATATTCCTTGATGCCAGGACTAGCCTTAAACTTGCTATGTAGTGAGGCTGGCAGCAAACCCCTGCTCTGATCTTTCTGCTGCTTCCACCTCCAGGAGTGTACCACCACGCCTGGCTTTAGAAAGATCACTATTATAAGAGTAATCTTCTTGCCTCTATATCCTACGCATTTTCTGGAAACTGGGCTTCCAAATTTGTCACCTCTAACCAAATCAACAAATGATCCACTTACCACTATCCGAGGAGTCTTCCTTTTTAGAACGCATCTTTCTTTTTCTTCCTCGTTTGCTCTTCTTTGTCTCTCCTCCATTTTCCCCTTCTACACCGTCTGGACCAGCACAGTTATCAGCATGTCTTGCCATTGTATTCTGGCAAAGGAAACAAACCTTGTTTCACACTACTAAAAGAGCTAAGTTCAGACTGGAAATTTTCTTTATTTTAATCAAATTAAAAAAAAAAAAAAAAAAACCTTTAAGGAATCCATAAAGTCCCAAAGTTCTGCTAACTATACTGAACATATTCCTTCCAACCCCATTCAGGGATATGGACAGCATCTTGAGCAGTCAGAGACGGGGGAAAGACAGGAATGGAGTGAAGGAAGCACTTGTCAGAAGACAAGGTTGCCCTCTGCACCCCCAACCCTGGGAGGGGTGCTTAGTGCCTGTAGTCATAGTCAGGGGGTTTCAGGATAGCTGGCTAGTGCTTTCTTGCTAAAAAACAGAGAACAGAAGAGACTCAAGTTAGCTAGAGATAGGATGAAATGCAGATTTCAATCTAAACAAGGAAATGCCTTTAAATCATCAGCCTACTCAAAGATACTGCAGTCCCTATCAATAGAAGGCTCTCCTCATGGACAGAAGACCTTGGGAGAGGGATGGATAACTCTTTCCAAATAGCAAAGCATCTCTACATTTACTACTCCAGTGACAGAAACCACATTCTGCAATGGCAGATCAAGCATGTGATATTAAGAACTATAATGGGAAAACTGATCCTTACCCGGCGTGTGAATGTTTTCCCACACTTGGAACAGACAAAGGCCGCAGGGACAAAGTTGGGGTCATGATAGCGCTTGAAGTGCATGTCAAGGAGCTGTTTCTGGCGGAAGGTCTTGTCGCAGTGGCTGCAGGCATAAGGCTTCTCCCCTGTGTGAGTGCGCTTATGCATGATCATGTGCCTCTCCTGCAAACAGAACTACTTGTCAGAAAGGCCTCAGAGGGTCACAGGACAACTACCCCAGCTGCTATGCACGCACACCATAGGCCTTTCATCTTCAAGGAGTTAACACCATCTGTCATAATGGTGACAGTATATTCAGAGGGATGCAGAAGTGCTCCCCTAACCTCACCACCCCTGCTGGGCTGCTTTTCTAACTTCCCTTGCAGAGTCATTCCAGAGCCAGATTTCTTTCCCTTCGCAAGTCTTAGACACAATACCCATGGGTTTTGTTTTGTTTTTTGTTTTTTCCCAGACATGGTCTCATGTAGTCCAGGCTGGACTCAAATTCACTATATAGTCAAGAATGACTTTGGTTCCTGACTCTCCCAAGTGCTGAGATTACAGACATATGTCACCACACCAGGAAAAAAGCACCTGTATAAAAATTTTAAAACTTTTTACAATATTGGGGATATTATTAGCAAATGAGCCACATACCCCCTCTTCAAAAAAGAAGCTGATGGTGTGCCTAAGATATCAATTGTGATAGAAAGTGCATTAAATGGAGACCCAGATTCCACTAACTGACAAAGAATAGCATCTTTGATTTGGGTAGTATTCCTTATACTGAAATATTCTTAGAAGTAGGTACCAGGCAGGGCTTTAATCCCAGTGCTTGGGAGGCAGAGGCAGGTAGATCTCTGTAAATTAAGAGGCCGGCTTGGTCTACAAGCAAGTTCCAGGACACAGAGAAACCCTGTCTTGAAAAACCAAAACCAAACAACAAAAAACAAAACAAAATCAAACCCAAAAAACAAAACACTCCCCACCCCAAAGCTATATTACTCGGTATGTAAAAGCCCTCTGACAATACCACACATGGACAGAGTATCAATGGCTTTCTAACTAAGACAACACCTACCTGTCTACAAGCATAATCACACTGGTCACACTTGAAGCGCTTCTCATTTTTGTGGGATTTTTGATGCTGGATGAGAGCATAGCGCTCATGAAATACAGCATCACAGTAGCGACATTTTTTGCCCTGCTCAATATAGGAATGCTGCTTTCGCAAGTGGACACCTGCAAACAAAATATAAAGCCAAGTTGAACTTGTAAAAACATAAATATTTCAACGAGTTAATAATATATTTTATTTACCTAAGAAATACTTATAATCCACAGCCTAAGAACATGAGATCAGAACTGAAACACTTGCAGAGCAGGTGTGAGACCCTGGTCCTGTCCCTAGTGTTGTCACCCCTCAGCCTTCCCCAGTGACCGCAGTGCACAAGGAAGCCAGGAAGTGACATCCATAGGGTAAAGCAAAGAAGAGAAAAGTGGATGCTGGCGATGACACCAATGGCACAGCCCCTTAGAGAGATGAGGAATGGTGGAAAGGGGGTCCAAACCAAGCTATGTGTCAGTGACACTGCAATGGGGATGGGGACAGGAAAGGATGGTTTGGTACAAGAACTGGAGTGGAACCAAGGGAACTGATGAGGTCACTAAGACCAAAGGGCAAGAGTAAGAACTAGTATGGTCAGGCCTTTTTTTTTTTTTTTTTTTTTTTTTAAATAGACAGGGTCTCCTAGCTGTCCTCCTATATAGGCCAGGCTGCCCTGGAACTCAAAGAGATATCATGGTCTACCCATATCCTGAGTGCTGGGATTAAAGGACTTCGTTACCATGCCCAGCCTGGGATAGGTTTTAAATCTAAGAGTTTTAGATTTAACTAAAGTTTTAGATTTAACTGCGGGGGTGGGGGTGGGGTGGGGACAAGACAGGATGGGAGGCCAAGGGAAGAAAGTGCTTTAAGAAGAAGAGTGTGGTGTACTATTTGTTTGGGGGGGCGGGGCATGCTGTAAGGAAACCAACTGAAATGAGTAGAATGTTTACTACAGTCCATTTGTGGGTCATTGATCTTAGCAAGCCACTTTACTGGAGCGAAGGTATAGAATGCACATGAAAGGGATACTAAAGTCAGGTCAGGAAAAACTAGAAAGGACATAACTGTTCATTAGGGCTGGCCAGGGGGAAATGAGTTAGACCTAGGGTTAGGATAAATCAGTAAAAAACAGCTTACCTATCACACAAGATGTCCTGGATTTAACCCCCAGCAATGTGAGATGGTGGAGAGAGAGAGAGAAAGAGGAGGGGGAGGGAGAAAGAGAGAAGAGGGGGAGAGGGAGAGAGAGAGAGAGAGAGAGAGAGAGAGAGAGAGAGAGAGAGAGAGAGAGAGTGTGTGTGTGTGTGTGTGTGTGTGTGTGTGTGTGTGTGTGTTGGGGATACAGTTGGAAAAACACATTTTTTTACTTTTAAAATGTTTCTGTGGTATTGAAGACTAAAGTCAGGGCACCACACATACCAAGAAAACACTTTACCACTGAGTTTTATCACCAGCCGCCTTCTTAAAAAAACTTGAGACAGGGTCTCACTACATTGCCCACACTGGCCTTGAACTCACAGAGGCCCAAGTAGGCCTTGAAATTGTTATCCTCTTGCCTCAGCTTCTTGAGCAACTAAGATGTCTGATGTATACCATCAGGCCTTATTCAAAATAATTTTTTTGAGGATAGAAGAGAAATGAATACACCAAGTCGAAAAGAAAAATGAAGGGTATGAGTGCAAAGGTGAACATAATAATGAAAATACTTAAGCGAACAGGAAGTGGGGTTGAGGGTGAAGGGACAAGGCACAGATAGAGCCATACCAACTCCTAAGGGCAGAGAGGGAAGGTGAAGGTGAATGTAGATACAATGAGGTTACAACTAGTTTTATAACAGGAAATTTCACCCTGTTGCCTTTTATCTTAAAAAGAAGGGAAGATTAGGAATTGGAAATTAAAGAAAAGACTTGTCCAGCTCTACTGTAGCATGGTAGGAGGCAAAAGATCTGTGGCACAAATGAATGAATTTACTAAGGATGAACGAGAGCAGTTCTAAAAGAATAACTAGTTAGATTGTTCAGAAGTATGACAGACTAGATTAAGATTATGAATATATGGTATTCAAAGTCATTGTCTATCAAAATATTACTCAGTCTCCCTTTAAAAAACAAACAAAAAACCCAAAACAGAGGGCCACTTCTGTGGACTGGGTTTAATCCTCAGCATAGCAGTAGGGGAGAGAAATACCACATACTTTATACACTCATCTTTGGGCTCACAAAGCCTGGAGTAGGACATCAGGGGTCCTGCTCTATTACTCTTTACTCTCATGAGATCACCTGATTCAAGTCTCACTATCACCAACAAAACAACAACCCCTAAAGATCCAAACAACAAACCACCTGAGAGGACTCAAGGACCTCTGGTGTATATCTATGAGCTTTAGGATCACCACTGTACGAATGCCAGAGTAAGAGATATCTTGCTTACTTCATAGTGTAAACAGATCAAATGTAAACAGGAAAATCTAAACCACAAAAATGTAAGCAAATGTAGAAAATATTTCTAAGAGTATAGCTTAGTGGCAGAGTGCTTGCTTGAGGCCCTGACTTTGATGTTCAACACTTGAAAAAAAAAAGTATAAATAAGTAAAGGAATAAATTACACGTATGTTCACAAAGCAGTGTACTTTGGGCTGAGAGAGCAGACAGAGCGGTATTTATAATTCTTTTTCATTTATTAAAGCAGGGTTCTACTAATTTGGCTAAGAGTAGGCTTAAACTCCTAGAATCAAAGGATTCTCCTGCTTCAGACTTAAGAGTAACTGGGACACCAGGGGTATGTCACTAAAGTCATCTCTTGTCTTCTGTCTGTCTCTAAGACAGGGTCTCATGTAACCCAGGATGGCCTTGAATTCCTGATTCTTCTGCTCCAACTTCCCAAATGCTGGCACTTAACTACTCCTGGCTTCTATATTTCTTCTAGATGATCCTATGTGCAAGCATGGGTTACATTAAAATTCCTACAGATGAATTCTCCCTCTATGTAATTCTGGCTTACCTATGCACAAGAATAGTTACCACCAAACCAATAAAATACTCCAATTATTGAGAGAATATACAAATACTCTTGAAAAACCTGAAGGAAGCTGACCTTAATTTGAAACATATGTTACTTTCTGAACATTTAGAGAATGAAAGCTACTATTACAGGTCTGTTTCCCACTACAGTTTCCATTTAACTTATGTATAATCCATATTCAGAATATATTATCTTGTAGTTTGGCTCCAATAAAGAGAACATATTGGGGAGGGGGCAGTGCATTCAGCTAAGCAATGGCTTTCACTAAGTGGTAAGCCATTCACATATACAAAAGTATGAACTGAAGGTGAAATTTTTATCCTTTTATTTTCATGAATTCTTTATTTGCCTCTAGTAAATCTACTTACCCAAATCACTTTTTCGGGCTATGACAGTGTCACAGTGGGGACAATGAAATTTGGCCACATTTTCTGTGTGCTTCTGCAAAATGTGCATCTTCATGGTACCACTCTGGGTAAACCGAGCATGACAAATATAACATTCATAAGGTTTTTCCCCTTAAAAGGAAATACAGAATGAACAAATTAAATGAATAAATACTATGGCTTAGTTGGTGAGTAGCTGAGTGGCAGATACATAATTAGGCCACACAGAATCTAAGGTCCTACTTCAGAAGGTAAGGCTTAGTGTAACTGTTCGGCTAATGCCTAGCTTCAGAATTAGAAAACAGACCCTATACCTTTGCTCTGCTCAGCTTTCTATAAAGCCTTCCATTTTAGGATCATAGTTCTTATAGCAAAGCTTATCTTAGGGGACTAGAACTATAAATTTTTTGAAGCTGGGTCTTGTCTTGAAGCCTAGGATGGTCTGGCACTAGAGACCCTCTTATCTCAGCCCCGAGTGTGAAGATTATAGGCTTTTGCTATCATCCTTAGCACAAGATTTTCGTTTTACAAAATGATAGTACTCAGGAAGAGTCAGTTAGGTTAGATAATCTATCCAGACTTATTTTGCTTTTTGAAACAAGGACTCATTATGTAGCCCTGGCTAGTCTGGAATTTGCCATGTAGACCAAGCTGGCCCCAAACTCAGAAATCTGCCTGCCTTTTTTGGGATTAAATGTGCGTGCCACCACATCAGCTTCTTTGTTTAAAAATAAATACTAGATTTTAATTTCATTCGATGTCTCCCTTAAAAGAACCATTTTCATGTTACAAAAAGACTCAAACTGATTAAAACTGCTCTCTAGTGTATTTTCAGAACCATCAATTCAGGATATACCAGAGCTTTTCTTTTCTTTTTGGTATTTTTGAGACAGAGTTTTTCTGTGTAAGAATCTTGGCTGTCCTGGAACTCACAGAGATCCACCTGCCTCTGCCACTACCACCCAGCACCAGAGCTTTTCTTAACAGTCTTCCTTCCATTCAGGTAAGCCCTGGGTGCATGTGGCAGTTTACGGGATTCAGTGAAGAACAGCTCATTGTACCAGGAGGGGAGAAGTCCTACCTGAATGGGTTCTCATATGCCTTTTCAGCTTGTATGTGTCCCTGCTGGCATAACTGCACAAACTGCACTGGAACGGCCGCTCTCCAGTATGAGAGCGAATGTGTCGTTTTAATTTGCTGACCTGCAACACGAAAGCAACCGAACTTCTTATACTTGTTAACATGGACTGTAATATGAACTCTATGGTTTAGGCACAAAAACTTAGTTTTGGGGCACTAAAGTCAGAGAAAAAAAAAAAAGTCTAAAAGATAAATGTTTCTTCATTGTAGCCTTTGCTGTACATCTCAGCAATATTTTACTCCAACTAGAGGTAGATAAACGGGTAAGACACAGATCAGACAAATTGTCTTCACTCATAATTGAATTGGGTGATAAGGTACACAATGGTGTACTACAGTCTTTACTTACTAATTGTTTTACCCTGTGGTGGTGGTGGTGGCAGTCCTGAAGAATGAACCCGGGGACTTGTATTAGGCAACATTTCCACATCTCCAGCCCTTCCTTTCATTTCTTTCTTGTATTTATTTATTTTTATTATATGTGAATTACTGTTTTGCCTGCGTGTATGTCTGCGTGAGGGTGTTGGGTCCCCTGGAACTGGAGTTACAGACAGTTGTGAGCTGCCGTGTGGGTTCTAGGAACTGAACCTGGGTCCTCTGGAAGAGCAGTCAGTGCTCTTAACCGCTGAGCCATCATCTCTTTAGCCCCTTCCTTTCATTTCTATCTTTGAAACTTTTCACAAAACTTTAGTAAGTAATTCATGCCTATTTTTATATTAATTTCCTACAAAACTCAACTCCAAGTTCATGTTTTAATTCCCCCACCCTCTTTCCTCTCATTAGTATTTCCTAGACAGGCTGAGATCTAAGAGCCTCTCACTTCTCTTCCTTGCCACTGGCCATGCTTTCTGTCTCTTGGTAAATACTCTATCCCAAACTGTGAGTTTCAAATTTGACTCTAAGAAGTACTTCAAGCATTCATAATTGTCTGTCTGAATCTTCTGGAAAAAAAGTTTTCTGATTTTAAGAGAAAACCTCTCCCACACCCATGAGTTACACATTAAATTCTCCTATTTGCTCAGTGGTCAAGTGACTGTCTCAGCAGCACTGCTCAATCTCCTTCTTCCTCTCTCATTGCCATCCATACCCAGGGCTCCCTACAGGCTAGGTGATGCTCAACCATTCACTTTTGCACACCCACTCCCACACCTACCTGATTACTACATACTCTCATATTCAACAGCACCCATCCCTCATTACATTTCAAATTTTTCTTAACTTGTCATTCACATTTATTCTGCTGGTAAATTTTTGGATCAAATTGTAATCTTCATTTATTCATGCCCTTTGGAAAAATTTGTAACCTTTTCTGTCTAAAGATATCCCAGAAACGGTTTTTACTGTTACTTAAGTCATTTCACTACTATCAGAATTAGAAGCATCTCAAGGTTTCACAGTTCCTTTACTCTTAGTATACGTTGTCTATTCCCAATTGAAAATAAGAAAGAAAAATACTCGGAGGTCTAAAACTATTATCACTCCCTTCTCTTTTAACAGTGCTGGGATGGAACAGAGGGCCTGATACTCTACCACTGAGCTACATCTACACTAAGCCCCCAAATTAAGAACTGACACCAGTAAAATAGCAAATTTAATACTGATCTCATGTGATGGTCTCAGTAAAAAACATAGGTACACCATAAGTAACTACATAAAATTACCTTCAGTTTATGTGCACAGGCTTATGCTTAGACTTCAGTCCCTTTGCCAAGATGTTAATATATTATGCAAATACTCTAAAATCCAAAACAAAGGGGGCTATAGAGATGGCTCAGTGGTTAAGAGTGTGTACCACTCTTCCAAGGACCCACTCTCGGTTCATAGTAACTCACAACCAACCCCTGCAACTCTAGCTACTAGGGATCCAAACTTCTTCTGGCCCAAGCAGGCACCTGTACTCCTGTTTACCCAATCATTACACACATACAGAGTTAAAAAATAAATCTTAACCCCCCAAACCCATAACCACAAAAAACAAAACCTGGAAGAACTCTTAAGGCACCGTTAGTGTCAAGGATCACTGATAAGGGATACACAACTTGTACACTAGTATAAGATGTGTGGAGAATGGAGATAGCTCACTAGTCTCTTGCTTAAGGCTCTGGGTTCAACCATTGGTTCATACAAAAAAATTTTTGATTTCTGTATACTTCTTTTATATCTGGTCTCTCTTCACTGAATTCTTCCTATTCTAAAGTCTTCAGTTAATACCACTGATATTCCCTAAGGTTTTAAAAAAAAATCTGTAGGAAATGGTATTTTGGGGGATTGGCAAGATGATTCAGTGGGCAAATGCAATTGCTGATGACCTAGTTTGACCCTCAAGAGCCACATGATTGAAGGAAAAACTGATTCCTGGAAGTTCTCCTTTGACCCTCACATTTCACAGAAATGGCAGGAATGCCTCCCCACCTCAATAAATAAATAGGAAAGAAAAACAAAAAACCAAACAGCTGGGTGTGGAGAACAGGTCTTTAATCCCAACACTCAGGAGGCAGGGGCAGGCAGATTTCTCTTGAGTTCCAGGCCAGCCTGGTCTACATAAGTAGTTAGACCCTGTCTCAAATTATTAAAAAAGAAAAAGAAAAGAATGATAATTTTGTCTTCCTATTTATAATATACTTATTTTTTCTTCAAGCTCTAATTCTTAAAAAAAAGAAAGAAAAGATTTATTTATTTATTATGTATACAGTGTTCTGCCTGCACACCAGAAGAGGGCACCAGATCTCATTACAGATGGTTGTGAGCCACCGTGTGGTTGCTGGGAATTGAACTCAGGACCTCCGGAAGAGCAGCCAGTGCTCTTAACCTCTGAGCCATCTCTCTAGCCCCAATTAGCTAAAATTTTTAATACAACAACAAAACAGTAACATTAAGATCCTAGATTTTTTTTTTTTTTTTTTTTTTGGACAAGGTCTCACTCTACAGCCTAGGCTGGCTTAAAACTTGCAGCAATCCACCTGCCTCAGTTCCTGAGTGCTGGGATTATAGGCGTGATGGATCACTTCCATGATTCAGAGTTAATTAACACGGATTTACTCTGGCTTTTCCAGTCTTGTTAGAACTTCACACAGTGATGAGAATTGAATTATACTGTCCCTTTTCTAGCTTCCTATAAAGTAACATACACTGCTGAACTTGTCTTGTTTTAGACATACTTAACGAATTATTTTTCAATATAATATCAAATTTGGTTCCTTACTAATTTCATGCAACTCCCCCCTGCCCCGTTTTGGTAGTATCCTTATCCAGTTTTGGTAATAAGGTAGACTCAGTTAATGAAGTCAATAACCATTCTTACCTTCCTTCTTTTTCTCTAAGTGATGGGAATCAAAATTCAAAGCCTCATGAATGCTGCTGCTTAGCAAGCAGTATACCACTGATCTATAGCTCCGACCCCACACTTCCATCATTGCAATCATTAAGACAGAGTCTTAGATATATTTCAGTAGGCTTCAAACTCAATACCCAGTCCAAGGTAATGTCAAACTCACAATCCTCAGCCTGTCCAATGTTAGGATTAAAGAGATAAACACCAAACTTTGCATTTTTAAATGACTTGGGTACAGTTATTTCTTCAATGTATGGGAGCATCTTCTTGTACTAATATATAGAATTGTTTTTTTTGTTTTTCTTTTTTGAGACAGGGTCTCTCTATATAGCTCTGGCTGTCCTGGTACTCACTATGTACACCAGGCTGGCCTTGAACTCACAGAGATCTACCTGCCTCTGATTCCCAAGTGCTTGGATTAAAAGGTGTGCACTAGCATGCCCAGCCCTGAAAAATTGGTATTCTTACACATATACACACAAAAAAGTCTAAGAAATCTCTAAAAAAATAACTGGACACTCACTTCTACACTGGCATAATCACACATGGAACACTTAAATGGTTTCTCATGGGTGTGTTTATAACGACGATGCCGCACCAATTCTCCACTGGTCACAAAGGCCATGTCGCAGTCTGGGCACTTGTGAGGACGAGTACCTAAAAGAAGGAGGGATAACAGGAAGAAAGAATTAAGGGCACACAGTAAATGACAGGGTTCAATGTGCGACTCAAAGCTGTTGCATAAGTTGAAAGTAGCTCTACAAGCTACAGGAAGGCTTGAATGAATTTTTAGCACTAGTCCCTAAGATGTAAGAACACAAGCTAAACTTCAGTTTCTGCTAATTGTTTGAATCTAGTGCCTTTGAATAGAAAAATCCTTCTCAGCTGGGTAGTGGTAGTGCATGCCTTCAATCCCAGCACTTGGGAGGCAAAGGAAGATAGATCTCTGAGTTGGAGGCCAGCCTGGTCTATATAGTGTGAGCTCCAGGAGACACCTGCAGAAATTTTCTTTGTTCTTTCTCTCTTTTAAAGTTAGAGTCTCAATATATAAATATATAACCCAGGCCACCCCTGAACTCTTAATCCTACTGCCCCAGCCTCCCAAATGCTTAGGATTACAGTTACAAGACACCATGCCCAACTACAAAAATGACTTTCTAAAAAGATGAAGTATGAAGAGGGAAGTATCACTGGAAAAATGACAGTAATTAAGAAAACTGAATGGAATGCTTATTTACTCATCAAAGTTGCTTCTTTAGTACCACTGAGCTAGGAGAAAGTAAAGGAATTCTTTCTATGAAGTATATATAATCTGGTGGCACAGAAGATAAAAGTTACCAATAGAAGGAAAGCAGCATTCACCTCAGAACAAAGTAGTCAAAACTTAACTTCTGTTTTGTACCTAGTGTTACTGAGAGAAGAAAAGAGCTCCGTCTCTGGTGGAAACCAGCAATGACAACTATCAAAGGAGCAGAAACTGTTGTGGAGCAGGGATGACCATCAGACGTGTACTACACGACCACCTACGTCCTTCTGCTCAAGGTCCATGTTCACCAAGTCATTTTTCATTTGCTACAAGTTTATAGGCAAGAGCATCCCTTAGAAGCTGGGCACGGTGTATATGCTTTTAATCTCGACACTAGAGACAGACACTGGTGGATCTCTGTGAGTTCAATGCCAGCCTGGTCTACAGAGTGAATTCCAGGACTATATAGAGAGACCCTATCTAAATAAAACAAACAAACAAACAACCCAAAGAATGCTCCTCTAGAATGCAATATAAGCACATTTAGAAAGTGAAAAGCTCATTCTTCACCATGAAGTGGCACTCTAGCATATATGCATTTGACTTTTGCAGACTTGGATAACTGCCTGAATAAGTTTTACCAAATCCGTTCTGGATAACCACAGAATGAACTTTTCAAAGCTGAAGTACAGTGCAAGACAGAAGTATTCATGTCAATGTACATACACATTGACAAATCCTATCAAAGAACAATACTGTTTCTTCAAAGTACTAGACACATTTATATGTAAGTGTGTACTATAACGTGACTAGGTGACAAAAAAAAATCCCAATATATAGCATACTACTTGTAAAGCAACAGACAATCCATTAATTATCTAATTTATATGACTTGTAAAGAAAGACAACTGACTAATTTATCTGACAACCAGTGTATCAAATCAAAACCAATAGTCACCACTTAAAGACAGAGGAATACCTACCCTGAATGAAGTAGAGAATATGGAAAAAACACTGTTTGGGTGAGAGGACTTACAACCAAGTACTTAGGCTAAAAAGATAAAGCCTCCAGAAAAGAATTGTCTTAGGGTTTCTACTGCTATGATAAAACGCTATGACCAAAATTATTTCAGCTTACAACTCTCAGGTCACAGGAAGTCAGGGCAGGAACTATAATTACTAGATTGTTCCCTCTGGTTTGCTTAGCCTGCTT
This sequence comes from Peromyscus eremicus, assembly GCF_949786415.1. NCBI lineage: Eukaryota > Metazoa > Chordata > Mammalia > Rodentia > Cricetidae > Peromyscus > Peromyscus eremicus. The sequence goes on from NC_081420.1 coordinate 102,635,058, forward strand.
TCTTCTCTCTCTCTCTCAAAAGAAAATTTATTATGTATACAGTGTTCTGCCTGCATGTATGCCTGCATGACAGAAGAGAGCATCAGATCTCATTACAGATGGTTGTGAACCGCCACGTGATTGCTGGAAATTAAACTCAGGACCTCTGGAAGAGCAGTCTATGCTCTTAACCTCTGAGCCATCTCTCCAGCCCCTCAGCCTGCTTTCCTACTTGGCTTAGGTGTGGCATCACACAATGGGCTGGACCCTGCCATATGAATAATTAAGAAAAGGCCCCACATGATAGCATAAGGCCAATCTTTTTTTTTTCCCTGAGACAGAACTCACTCGGTAGCCCAGGCTGGCCTCGAACTCACGAGTGCTGGGATTAAAGGCGTGCGCCACTGTCGCCTGGCCATAAAGCCAATCTTTTTTTTTTTTTTTTTTTTTTTTTTGGTTTTTCGAGACAGGGTTTCTCTGTGTAGCTTTGTGCCTTTCCTGGAACTCACTTGGTAGCCCAGGCTGGCCTCGAACTCACAGAGATCCGCCTGGCTCTGCCTCCCGAGTGCTGGGATTAAAGGCGTGCGCCACCACCGCCCGGCTCAAAGCCAATCTTAATGAAGGCATTTTCTCTTCTCAGATAACGTTACAGTTTGTTTCAAGTTGACAAAAAAAAAAAAAAAATTGCCAGCATTAAGAGTCTAAGAGGTCTAGTATGCAGTCACTTCACTGGAATCTGGCCATATCCAACATAAAGTTAATATCAGAACACTGTATTAAAGAATATTTTATACTTGAACAATAAATGAATTTCCAGAATGATCTTTATACTTCTCTATCCATAAGTTTCGAATAACTTACCTTCTCTGAGATAAAGCAACCAGAAACAAGCAAACAAAAAGAAAGCCAGTTTTAACATAGGTAGGATTTCACTTCTATTTCTAGAGTTCTTTCTCACTGGCTGCCTTGGACTTTAGGATCTCATTTCTTGTCACTGTTAAATCCTCAGCAACACAATGATAAAAAGTCTTTATGAATTTTGTCATGTAAAAAACCACAGATATTATAAGGAGGAACAAAAATAGCATTCTTCAATCTCCTCCTCCAGTAAGCCTGGATAGTTTAAAAACTATGTTTTAACCTTTGTTATGCTGTAGCCCCACATTTATATCCAGCACCTGTGTGTGTGTTAAGGTGATTCCTCAGGAGGGTTACTGTTCTGAATGCTCTGCCACAGAGATGGCACTTGTGTGGTCTCTCATCAGTGTGGCTTTTCATGTGACGATCCAAATTTGAACGCCGTGGACATGTGTAACTGCAAAGCTCACACTGGAATGTCTTCTTCACACCTATATGCAAAACAAAACATATACATGTTATAGTGTGCTTCAGTGTATGTCTTTAATCCCAGCACTAGAGACAGACATTAGAGCATCTCTGTGAGTTAAAAGCCAACCTGGTCTACATTAATCTAGTGCTTTAGATTAATCCCAAACTACAATTATGTCCTATCAACCTTTTATAATCAAAGTCAATTTAAGTAATTAATTCACAACATTAATATACTCACTTCTCTTTATGACTTAAAAAAACAAAACAAAACCAGTATTCACTATGTAAAAACACAAATAAAACCTTTCTTTTGTACCGATTAAAAGCCCAAGCACCTGCTAGATGTTTAAAAACAAAACAAAACAAAAAACAAAACAAAACAAAACCAGGGCATTTAATCTAAAAAATAGCTTGTACACAGGTTGTTTTATCTTTTATCCCCAAATGGTTTTACAAGACCATTACAGATAAACTCATTTTACCTTTTTTTTTTATTTTTGTTGGCTTTGGAGGCTTCATATTACCAACCACTTTCTCTGCATTAACCTCAGAGAGCAGGCCTTCCTGCTGTTCTTCCTCAAAATCATAGACAGACACATCCACGTCTTTGCCCTCCTCTGTGTAACGCAGTTTGCTCTTTTTGGTTTTCTTTGTTTTTTTGGCTGGTGGCTGATAGTCTGGGTCTTTTTGCCAACTAGGGTCTTCCTGAGGAGGAAGCTCCCCCTGCTCTAGTGTCTCCACTTCTCCATTGGCCCCCACTTTCACCACCTGAAACCCTTCAGGCAAAGGTAAGGTGTGACATATCATCGGTTCACTTTCCGCAAGGCCCTCTTTAGATACTTCATTCTCATAAGCCCCCTGAAGTTCTTCTACTGAAGTGGTAGCAACAGGTACAGTCACAGGAACAGGTACTTGAACAAGCTGAAGCTCTCCTATGTTAATGGGTTGTTCCTCCATATTTACAACCTGCAAGGTTATGATCTGGGTATCGTCCACTGCAGCCTCTGCTTCAGGAGCCACTGTACCCTCCATTACTTCAGTCTTCATTTGAAGAAGGGTAGGATCCAGCTGTTCCATCATTACCATCTGTACACTGCTGTTGACATCCTGGACCACCTCACCCCCATCTGTCTGGTTCTGGGGCAGGTGGCAAGCATCTTCTTCCTGGCCCCCTTCCCGACGTCTCTGGTAAGTCTTTCTTTCCTTTCCTTTAATGAAAGTTTCAGACTCCTCCACAATGGCTTCAACCGCCTCACCTTCCATTTCCCCTTCCTTTATTGAGGAAGAACACAAATTGTTATTTAAGATAATATTTGCTCAAATAAAACCATACACATTTTAAACTAAAAACTCCTTGGTGAATGAATTAGGCATCCATCAATGGTTGTTCAACAGATATCTGCCTCTTTGATGGAAGAAAAAAAAAATCTACCCCCTACATTGTAAATCTTGCCAATCAAAACAAAACATCTGAAATTGATCAAGACTCTAGGATCATACTCCCAATGAACAGAAACCTGGGGGCAGTGGGTGTTAAAATATACTGCAGAAGTGAAGTTCAGTCTAAGAGGAATAATCACTATTAATTCTGGTTTCTTATGAAAATAAATTTTCAAAAGAACAAAATGGGAAAACTGAACCACAACCTATAGACTCAAGTTTTCAATCCGAGGGAACTTAGCCTCCAGAAACAGTTGGCAAGGTCTAGAGATATATTTCAGTTGTTATTACTGGGGTGGGATATCATTAATGGTATCAGATGAAATCGTATAAGGCACAAGTCAAAAATTGCCAGAGCTAGGTATTGTGGTACACAACAATAAAACTAGCACTTGCAGAGCTGAGGCTGGAGGATCAAGTTTGAGACTAGTTTGGGCTACACAATGAGAACCAATCACAAACAACAAAGAGACACTGGACACTAGAAACTCTAGACATTTATATTAAAAATTATCAGTAAAGCTAGTTTAAAACTTACACATCTGGGGCACATTAGTAAAAAGAAATAAATTTCCGTCACAAGAAGAAAGTTCAAGATAGCTATTATACAACATACAGAAAATAGTCAATGGTCTACTTACTTAAGTGCTCTTACCACAATTAAGTGAGGTAATACATATGCTAATTAGTTTAATTTAAAGAGTTCTCAACACATAGATATTTCAAATGTTGTACACTACCAATTTTTTTTCTGCCAATTAAAAAAATTAATTAAACTGGGTGGTGGTGTTGCACACCTTTAATGCCAGCACTCGGGGAGGCAGAGGCAGGCAAATCTCTGTGAGTTCAAGGCCAGCCTGGTCTACAGAGTGAGTTCAAGGCTACACAGAGAAACTCTGTCTCAAAAAACAAAACAGAACAGAACAGAACAGAACGTTACTTGAAAAAAATCTTGGGAAGTATGGTGTGGTGGTGCATAGCTTTAATCTCAGTGCTGAAGAGGCAGAGGCAGGCAAATCATTGAGTTAAGGCTAGACCAGAACAGACAGGGATACACAGTGAGACCCTGTCTCCAAAGAAAAAAAAATCCCAAACAAAAGACAAACAAAAAAGTACATTTTAAGCCGGACGGTGGTGGCGCACGCCTTTAATCCCAGCACTCGGAAGGCAGAGCCAGGCGGATCTCTGTGAGTTCGAGGCCAGCCTGGGCTACCAAGTGAGTTCCAGGAAAGGCGCAAAGCTACACAGAGAAACCCTGTCTCGAAAAACCAAAAATTTATGGGTACACTGCTTACTCTATGAGTTTGAACATGCATACATTTAGGATACCATTCCCATAATCAAAGCATTAAATATATCCCAAGTGTCCCTGTACTGTTATCATCCTCTTTCTCCTCTTCATTTCGCCCCAGGTGGTAAGAACACTTATCCTTCAGGGGCTGGTGAGATAGCTTAGTAATTAAGGGTATTGGTTGATCTTCAAGAGAATCCAGGTTCAATTCCCATTGGAAGCTAACAACCATTTCCAACTCCAGTTCCAGGGGATCCAACTCTCTTCTAGCCTATAAAGGCATCATGCATTCAAGTTGTGCACAGATGCACATGCAGACAAAACAGCCATATATATAAATTAATAAGATAAAAACTTTTTAGGCCAGGCAGTGGTGGTGCATGCCTTTAACCCCAGCACTTGGGAGGCAGAAGCAGGTGGATCTCAGGGAGTTTGAGGCCACCATGCAAATTCCAGGACAGCCAGGACTCTTACACAGAGAAACCTTGTCTCCAAAAAAGCAAAACAAAAACAAAACAACAACAATAAATAAATAATTTTTAAAAATCTACCCTAACATTTTAAAGTGCACAATACTATATTATTAAGTGCATGTATTGTTTTTGTATAGATCTCTAGAGGTACTTAATTCATCTTATATAACTGAAATTTTATATTCATTGAGTAATAATTCCATTTCTCTCTTCCATCATATTTAATTTCTTTTAGTCTGGCCTCAAACTTGATCTTCCTGCCTCAGACTCCTGAGTGCTTAGAATTAAAAGGGTCACTGTCAGTCTATGTTGGAGAGGATGTGGAGCAAAGGGAACACTCCTCCACTGTTGGTGGGAATGAAAACTTGTACAGCCACTGTGGAAATCAGTATGGTGGTTTCTCAGAAAATTGGGAATCAATCTACCTCAAGACCCAGCCATACCACTCTTGGACATATACCCAAGGAATGCTCAATCGTACCACAAACACACATGCTCAACTATGTTCAAAGCAGCATTATCTGTAATAGCCAGAACCTGGAAACAACCTAGATGCCCGTCAACTGAAGAATGGATTAAGAAAATGTGGTACATATACACAATGGAGTACTACTCGGCAGAGAAAAACAATGACAGCATGAAATTTGCAGGCAAATGGATGGAACTAGAAAATATCATCCTGAGTGAGGTAACCCAGACCTAGAAAGACAAACATGGTATGTACTCACTCATAAGTGGATACTAGATATAAAGCAAAGAACGCCGGGCGGTGGTGGCGCACGCCTTTAATCCCAGCACTCGGGAGGCAGAGCCAGGCGGATCTCTGTGAGTTCGAGGCCAGCCTGGGCTACCAAGTGAGTTCCAGGAAAAGGCACAAAGCTACACAGAGAAACCCTGTCTCGAAAAACCAAAAAAAAAAAAAAACAAAAACAAAAAAAAAAAAAAAAAAAAAAAAAGCAAAGAACAATCAGACCGCAACCCACAGAACCAGGGAGGCTACATAGCAGGGGGGACCCTAGGTTGGCTGTGGCTTATAAGTTTTGGTTTTACTCAATTACTGGGCAAGCCTCAATCAAACATTTCACTATTAGGATAAGAATTTATACTGTATCAAGCTGATAATAGAAAAATAAATAAATAAATTAATTAATTAAAAAAGGACCTGTGTGTTCTATCATAAAGTTGCTCATTTTTGAGACAGGGTTTCTCTACATATCCCTAGTTGTCCTGGAACCCACCATATAGACCAGGCTGGCCTCAACTTACAGAGACCTGACTGCCTCTGCCATCATGCCTGTCTCCAGTTTCTAGCTCTTAAATCTTGGGAATATCTAGGGTAAAATAATGGGCCAGTGAGATGACTCAGAGGTAAAGGTACTTGCTGTCAGTCCTAATGATCCAAGTCTGGTGCCCAGGACCAATGTAGTAGATAGAAGGAGAGAATCAACTCATACAAATTGTCCTCTGGCTTTTCCACATCCTATGGTATTCTCATTCTCTCTCTCTCTCTCTCTCTCTCTCTCTCTCTCTCTCTCTCTCTCTCTCTCTCTTTCACACACACACACACACACACACACACACACACACACACACACACAGAGTAAAAGTCAATTTAAAAAATTTTAAGGAGTAAAATGGGGATCTGGAGAGATGGCTCCTTGGTTAAGAGTACTATTGTTCGCCGGGCGGTGGTGGCGCACGCCTTTAATCCCAGCACTCGGGAGGCAGAGCCAGGCGGATCTCTGTGAGTTCGAGGCCAGCCTGGTCTCCAAAGCGAGTTCCAGGAAAGGCGCAAAGCTACACAGAGAAACCCTGTCTCGAAAAACCAAAAAAAAAAAAAAAGAGTACTATTGTTCTTCCAGAGAACCTGGGATCAGTTCCCAACATCCACATGGAGCTCAAAACTGGCTGTAACTCCAGTTCCAGTATCTGACTCCCTATTCTAACCTCTTTAGGCACCAAGCTTGCAGCTAGTATACAAACATACATGCAGGAAAAATACTCACACACATAAAATAAATCTAAAAATAAAAAACAACTAATAGTAAAATGAGTCTGAGAATCATGTAATTTAAAGTAATACTGTTACCTAACAAAAACCACAAGCATATATAAAAGGTTATTGCTAAACAACAATTTAAAGCACTTTTTGTTCTTGCTCTAGTCTTTTGCTACTTTATTAGAGATGTACTTCATCAGTTCTCTGTGCAGGCACTGTATCTGTGCTAGCACTGTGGAAAGACAGTCTATAACCTAGAGAAAGAGCCATGACCTGGTTCAGGATAAAGAGTAAGGTAAAATAAGCTAAGCTTGGAGAAAGGTAATGTGACCAGGCTGAAAGCAAATGCTCATATAAATTAGAATTTGAAGGTTATAAAACTCTATCTTAGAAGAAGAAGAAGGAAAAAGAGGACTGAGGACACAGCTCACCGTCAAGGCACCTGGTTAGCACTTATGAGGTCCTAAATGCAATCCCAGTATTGGCCTCCTTCCCACCCAAAGTGAAAGACGTGTTGCACAAATTTTTAATCCCAGCCTTGGGAGGCAGGTGGATCTCTCTAAGTTTGAGGCTGGGCTGGCCCACATAGTGAGTTCTAGGCCAGCCAAAGCTACATAGAGAGATCCTGCTTCAAAACAATACTTCTTCAAAACCAACAAAAAACAAAACTACCAACACAACAAAACTTGTCTTTTCACCCAAACACTGTTCTGTCACCTCCCTCCTTGTTCTGTTCCTTGTTGTTTTTCTCATTTCCTTCAGATCCAGCTCATTCATAGGACAGTAAAGTTTCCTGAGGTTCTGAGGCCATCACTATTATGTGTCTGCTAATAAAATAAAGCACATATTTTATGCTTGACAGTGTTTCAAAATAGTTAGGTATGGTGATGTACACTGTAATCCTGCTATTCAGGAGGAAGAAGCAGGAGGACCAGGAGGAGTTTGAGGTCAGCCTTGGCTATACAGCAACTTCAAGGCTAGCCTGGGCTATTTGAAAACTGTCATGTACCTATTTTTTTCAACTGAAGCATCATAGAAATCCATGATGGAGTAGGGAGTCTCAGAAGACACAAGAAGCTAAGGAAACGTAAGATTCAGGAAATTCATGAGATTTAATGGCTCAAGAACCTCAGAAAGTTACAAGATTTATAAGCTCCCTCTTCAAGGTTCTGTAAGTAGTGCACAATTACTGGCAGGGAGAAACTTTTCAGCAGGGCTGCCTTCAAAAGGTTGGGCAAGGAACAGGAGTTCTGTGGTGGGCCTTTTGGTCACATAGGTGTCTTTGAGTAACCCATGTTCCTGTAAGTAACCCCAATAAACTCATCAATTGGTTCACAGAACTCAAACTAAGAGGATTAATTTCTATGGATTATGGTTAGCACCATACCTAAGGTGAATGAACATTTGTTTAAGTTACTTCAGGTAACACCATGCAACACACCCTGTCAAAAAACACAAAACAGAACTAAAGTCTATTTCCTCAAATTTAAAATAAAAGAAAAAACTGCAAGGCCAGGCCTGAAACAATCTCAATCGATCCATCAATCACTTGCTTGCTCACTCACTCACGTTACTTATTTCATCATTGGTGCTGGGGACTGAATCTAGGGCTTTCCACACTCTAGGCAAGAATCCTACCACTGACCTATACCTTCAGCTTAGCAACCTTATTTTTGGACAAATTCAATGAAGCCCATCATATGAGTGGAATAAAAACAAGAATGATAAAAACCACATTCTTAGGTAGCCAGTTTGATCTATAGTGCTGTTATCTATTTTCATTACCCTTTGCTCTAAATATCTAAGAGCAAAATAATACAATGTTTAATACAAAGATCTCTCTTATTAGTTGTTTCACCACAGTGGAGAAAAATATAATAAAATGTTACCATAAAAGGTAGGAGTCAAAGGGATATCTGTGGGACTTTATAATTTATCTATAAATTTAACACCAGTGTGCCAGCAATCTGTACAATCTAGTATTCTGACTGAGAAAGATTAACCTCTAAGGTCTCAACAGGAACACTAAAAGTCATGACTAGACAATTTTATACCTTTGTTGCTCAAGGTATTAAGCCTTTTCTCTTCCTTTTTTGTTTTTTTATTTCAGATAAGGTGTTACTCTGGAGCCAGGCTAGCCTAATTCTGTCTCAGCTTCCATGGTACTGGAATTATCACTATGTAGAAGTCTTGCTGGCCTGGAACTTGCTAGGTAGACCAGCTTGGCCTGGAGCTCATAGAAATCCACCAGCCTCTGCCTCCCAAGTGCTGCCTTAAAAAAAAAAAAAAAAGTTTTCCAAATCACGCAAGCTCCAACGTTAATAACCTTGCAAACAAGAGTGATAATCCAAATGCTTGGAGTTAAGAACAGAGAAAGTCCCTATTTATGTTACAGACAGCATCAGAAAAGATAATAATTCCCATGTGATAAATGTTTAATGGTAGCCCTGTCAGAGAACGTCATCCCAGACTATTTAAATATCCCCAAGTAAAAATCTAATGAAGGAGTCTCTATGGTAGCACACACATGAAATCCTACCACTTGGTAGGTGGAGAGAAGAGACCAGGAGTTAATGGTAAGCCTTGGTTACAGTGAGTTGAATGCCATCGGGTTTTGTTTTTTTTTTTTTTTAATGAAAATAAAATTAAACACAGAGGAAAATTTTTCTTCTACAAGTGTTTCCCCCTACCCCTTGGGGTTTTGTAGCACATAATTTGAAGAACACAGAAAAACCAATTGTGTGCTGTGAATCTGAAAACTTCAAACATTAAATATTGCAATAAGAAGAAAAAGAAAAAAAAATCCAATCTAAAAGAGGTCACTGAATTGTACCCAGGTAGAAAAATAACCAGAATAAAGGAATATAAATTGAAAACAATTGTACTGCCAAGGAATTGAGTTGACAGTACTCAATCAAAGGAACACATGGGACTTACAGCCATGCACATCAGAATCTACTGAAGTCTCAACGAAACAGCATCTTTTTTTCTTTTTTTTTTCAGAGAAACAACACATGAAAGGAACAAGCAACCAATCTCTGATACTGCTTAGAAATCTCAGTGCATCTCCTGGAGCAGAGGATTCCTCAGCCTAGCTTTCTCCAGAAGTGAATCCCTCCTCTGAATCAATAACTAACCCAATAGTCTAAATCAGACCTCTCCCCCTTACTCCCCGGGGAACTACACTCCTAACTGCCTTGCCTGTGTTAACTGTTCTAATCCATCTCCTCCCTTCTTGACTCCTGCTTTCAAATACTCAGTTCTTGATTGCTTAAATCTCTCTCCTCTCCGCTCGTTTGTGCCCACCACACCTTCCTAGGTTTTATAAAACCTCTTTTGTGGAATGATACTACTAAAAGGGGGTTTACAACATTGCTTTTCATTTTCCTTGACCTAAGCTTCTTTCTTTAGCTGCTTCCTGTCCTTCCCCATGTCTCTGAGAGCTCTTCCTTCAGCTTCTTGGAGCACACCAAGGTTCTGTAGCCACTCCTGGCACTATCCTTTTAAATCATCTCCACACTTTCAAACCTGTATCCACAATCTGTTTCAGAGCCTAAAGGTTATCTCTCCACACAGACTACTACCTATTACTTTCTAAACTCAAAGGCACTGGATAGAGAATAAAGAAAGGAAGACTGTCGTCCTCAATTTATCACTAACCAAGAAAATAATTTAGTAAAACAGTTTTACCCTGGGGACTGCAGTATCATTATAAAAGGATACATTGTTTCTTTTGGGTTTGGGGTTTTGTTTTGTTTTTATGGGAAATGCTTGCAATAGAATCCAGGGCCTTGTACCTCTATGAGAGGCTCTCTACCACTGAGTTATAGTCCTATCACTATAACAGTACTCTCAGAACAGATCCCTTGTTGTATCTTCTATCACGATAGAAAATCAAAATAAACTAACATTCCATCACCTGCAGGATATAAGAGGAAGGAGGAACTTCCTTCAGATTAAGCAAGTGAGATCTAGACAACTGGGAGTTTCCAAGTACTTTCCTGACTTCTTCACAGAGCAGATGCAGAGACCTAACTCTGAGACACCTGAGATCTGTCGTGCTCCCATGCCGTAACCTAACTATATATCCTCTCAGGTAGCCTGCTAGATCAGTCCCCCTTATCCTCTCCTCTTGGCTTTTCTGTCAGCTCTATGCTGTCCAAATATGTCCCATCTTAAACCTCATTTACAGTGTAGTTTCTGTCATGCAGTTTTTTTGTATGCTCAACTCCATATTTTTTGTTTCCAATCCTCTCTTCAACCTTTTAGTTCAGCAGTTTGGCTTCTATTCCTTAGAATTCTACTGAACTGCTCTGAGGCCAGCAATGATTGCTAATGAATAAATCCAAAGGGAACTTTTCTGTCTATCTGGACTTGACTACCCTGTGGAATTCAATATTCTATCCTAGGCTTTATCCCAGACTTAAGCCAGATCATCTATAAACTGGACATACATGGGTCACAAAGTTTTATTCCTCCACAAAACTGCTTCCACTGAGATTTTTTGGCATTATGCCCTTGGCTTATACTAAAGAAAACATGGGTGAAATTTTATTTGGAGTTAATGCTTACTAAGAAAAGTCCTTATTCAGAAAAAATATTTCTTTCTTTTGCTTTAAATTATTTTTGAAATTACTTTTATTTTCTGTGTATGGGTTTTTTGCCTGCATGTATGTCTGTGCACCAAGTGCTGGCAAAGGCTACAAAGTGTCGGATCTCCTGGAACTAACCACAAACAGTTGTGAGCCACCATGTGAGTGCTGGAAATCAAACTCAGGTCCACTGTAAGAGCTACTAGTGCTCTTAACCAATCTGCCATCTCTCTAGCCCCAAGGACTTAAAAAAAAAAAAAAAACTTTGTTTTTTCATTTTGTGATCTATATAATAGACATTGTTATTGTTTTTAGTTGGTTACATCTTGATCAATTTGTTACTGATTTGTTAAATATGTGTGGTTTCAATGAAAATGACCGCCACAGAGTCATAGGGAGTGGCATTATTAGAACAGGTGTGGCCTTGTTGGAGGTAGTGTGTCACTAGGGGTGGGCTTTGAGGTTTCAGAAGTTCAAGCCAGGCCCAGTGTCAACTCTCTTCCTGATGCCTGCCTATCCAGATGTAAAACTCGGGGCTACTTCTCTACCATCACATCTACTGCATGCTGCCATGCTTCCCACCATGACAGTAATGAACTAAACCTCTGAACTGGTACTCCAGCCCCAATTAAATATTTTCCTTACAAGAGTTGCCATAGTCATGGCCTCTATTCACAGCAATAAATCCCCAACTAAGACACTATGTAATAACTTCGTAAATTGTATTTTCTGTACATGTACTCCCAAAATCTTTGTGAAACAAACTAGGATATAAATTTAAAATTGTATGTATTTTTGATAAATAGAAGTTAGAGAAAAACTATACAGAAATATAGAAAGTTAAGCCATTCCTAACAAACTTATCAAAAGAAAGAAAAACAAAAACAAAAACTCAAGCAGGGCATGATGACTCATGCCAAGGTTGATTCAAGAATCAGAAACAGAACTGCAATTCAAGGACAACTATAAGACCCTCTAGCCAGGCAGTGGCGGCTCACACCTTTAATCCCAGCACTTGGGAGGCAGAGGCAAGCGGATCTCTGTGAGTTCGAGACCAGCCTGGTCTAAAGATCGAGTTCCAGGACAGGCTCCAAAGCTACACAGAGAAACCTGTCTCATAAAAAAAAAAAAAAAAAACAAAAAAAACAAACAAACAAACAAAGACCCTCTCTCAAGAAACAAATAGCTGGGCAGTGGTGGGGCATGCCTTTAATCCCAGTACTCAGGAGGCAGCAAGGCCAGCCTGGTCCAGGATGGCCAGGGATATACAGAAAAAACTGTCTTGAAAACCAAAAACAAAGCGCGCATGCGCGCGCACACACAAACACAGGGTATTAGTTTGAATGTAACTGGCCCCCATAATCTCATAGGAAGTGGCACTAGTAGGAGGTGTGGCTTTGTTGGAGTGGGTATGGCCTTGGAGGTAGTGAGTATGTCACTATGGGGGTAGGCTTGGAGGTTTCCTATGGTTAGGATACCTCCCAGGGAGTCAGTTGACTTCCTGTTCCCTGCAAGCCAAGATGTAGGTAGCACCACATTTGCCTATATGCCACCTCCAATGAGATAATGGACTGAACCTCTGAAACTGTAAGCTAGGAACCCTAATTAAATGTTTTCTTTTTTAAATTTTTTTTTTTAAAGATTTATTTATTAATTATGTATACAGTGCTCTGTCTGCGTGTATCCCTGCAGGCCAGAAGAGGGCACCAGATCCCATGATAGATGGTTGTGAGCCACCATGTGGTTGCTGGGAATTGAACTCAGGACCTTTGGAAGATCAGCCAGTGCTCTTAACCTCTGAGCCATCTCCCCAGCCCTTTTTTTTTGTTTTTTGTTTTTTGTTTTTCGAGACAGGGTTTCTCTGTGTAGCTTTGTGCCTTTCCTAGAACTCACTTGGTAGCCCAGGCTGGCCTCGAACTCACAGAGATCCGCCTGGCTCTGCCTCCCGAGTGCTGGGATTAAAGCCGTGCGCCACCACCGCCCGGCTAAATGTTTTCTTTAGAAGAGTTGCCATGGTCATGGTATCTCTTTGCAGCAACAGACAGACAGACAGACAGACACAAACACAGACACACACAGGAAAGAAATGAATAATAGCCTGAACTAAATATAGAAAGAAATAATACCCTGAACTAAGAAAACTGCAAGATAAGCTAGGTGATGGTAGTGCATATCTTTAATCCCAGCACTCGGAAGCCAGAGAATCCCTGTTCAGGGAAAATAATAATAATAATAATAATAATAAATAAGTTAATAAATTAATAAGTGCAAGACCTATTTCAAAGACTCAGAACTCAGAGCCAGGAATAACATATGAACTAAAAATCTCAAAAATCTCTACCTCACCCTTAAGGTAGAGAATTGGGATTCTGAGGCTGTCTTGAGCTACATACAGTTCAAAGTCACCCTGAGCTAAGAGCCAAATCCAGCTGAGAAAAAAAAAAAAAAAAAAAGAGGGGGTTGTGCTACACAGTACCTCAGTGGTCAAGAACATACCAAGCATACTAAAAGCCCTAAATTCGTTCTATCTCTAACATCAGAAAAGACAGGGGAAAAAAAATCAGGCATAGATGAGATCTAAGAGGGACAAAGGCTTTATACTTAGAAACAGAAAATATACCAGGCAGTGGTGGTGCACGCCTTTAATCTCAGCATTCGGAAGGCAGAGGCAGGAGAATCTCTGTGAGCTCGAGTCCAGCCTGGTCTACAGAGCGAGATCCAGGACAGGCACCAAAACTACACGGAGAAACCCTGTCTTGAAAAACCCAAAACAAACAAACAAACAAACCCAAAAACAAACAAACAAACCAACAGGGGAAAAAAAAAAACCCAGAAAATATAAGTGATCACCTTAAGCTAAAAAACAAAACAAACAAAAAAGACAAAAGAAAACTACTAAACAGGAACAGTTCAATGGTGGAACAAAGCTTAGCATGCTCAATTCCTAGCACAGCAAAGAAACAAATAAAACCTACGTTGAACAAAATTAAAAAGAAAATAGCAGGGAGATATAGCGAAGTTAACAGTGTTTTTTACCTAGCATGCACAAGGAAGGCCCTGGGTTCAATCCTCAGCAGTATATAAACTGGGAGTGATATCAAGTACCTATAATCCTAGCAATCCAAAAATGGAGGCAGGACAATCTGAAGAAATTCAAGGTCACCTTCACCTACACAGGGAGTTTGAGGGAAGCTTGGGCTGTACAGATCCTGTCTAAAAAAAAAGTGTATTGCAACTTTTATGACAATACATTAACCTTGTTACATAAAAACACAATAAAATTTGTATGAAAAAGATAAGGGCCAAAAGAGAAAGCTGGGCAAAGAACACAAACAGAAAATTGGTGAAGCCAGGTACAGTTTGCTCAAGTCTATAATCTTCTTCCTGAAGTACAGGCAAGGGACCAGGAGTTCAAAGACACCCTGTATTCTATCAGGGCCCCCTCCCAAAAAAACCCAACAAAACTCCAAATGGCAGTAACAGCAAAGGATATGTATAGCTCAATGGCAGAAGGCTTGCTCAGCATGCCTAGACCCTGGGTCCTATCCCGAGCACCCAATCAAATATAAGCCTCAAACAAATGGAAGATAAAGGGGGAAAAAATTGGAACCTCATTAATAATGAAAGAAAAACAGTGTGGCAGCATCTTGGCTGTGGCTGTCTGAACGGTTACTTTCCAATGTTTGTCACGCTGCAGTGAAACTAGTAACTGTTAATGTGAATAAAGAGAAGTATGATCTTGCCAGGCAGTGGTGGCGTATACCTTCGATCCCAGCACTCGGGAGGCAGAGGCAGTACAATCTCTCTGAGTTCAAGGCCAGCCTGATCTACAGATCGAGTTCTAGAACACCCAGGGCTACACAGAGAAACCCTGTCTCAAAACAAAACAAAACAAAACAAAAACCAACCAACCAAACAAACAAACAAAAAAACCACTCAAAACAAAACAAAATACGGACTGGGAGGTGTAGCTGAGAGCCTAGTATGTCTGATGTCCAAGGTTTGATCTTTATTACTGCAAAAACAAAGTAACAAACAAAACAGGTTGGGGACATGGCTTGTGTTGTTCACACAAGCATGAGGATCTGAGTCCAATTTCTAGACCTCATCTATGCAAAAAAGCTGGTGGAAGCATGGCCCTATTATCTCAGTACTGGGAAGGCAGAGGCAAGAAGATCTCTAGGGCCTGCATGCCAGTCAATATAGTTAAACTGGTGAGCTCAAGATTCAGTGAGAGACCCTAACTCAAAAAGGCAGAAGACAAACAACATTGACCTCTGGCCTCTATATGCACTTGCACACATGGGTGCATATATGTACAAGGATGTGTCATATGAAAAACAAAATGACCTCTGTGGCTAAAGCTTGTAGATAGTTTTAGTAACTGATTACATCTTTCTGAAATGAGGCTCAATTACTCATGATGAATGAAGGAAGATAGGAACACATGCCTTAGTCCCAACTACATGACAGACTGAGGCAGGAGGATCACTTGAGCTCAGGAGTTTGGAGGCAGCTTGGGCAACGTAGATCTTTTAAAACACAAAGCTGAGTATGATGGTTCAGCTTATACAACACTCAAGAGGCTGAGACAAGATCTTGAATTTGAAGCCAGACTGAGTTACACAGCAAGATTGTCTCTAATATACATGTAATAGAAAAACCTTCATAATGGTTGATGCTTACTGAATCAAGTTTAGACTCTCTGGCTTAGCTCCCAGCTTGTACAGTTTGTTCCCATCCTTGCTATTCATTTGACCTCATCTTTGAGCGCTCCCTGCTTGGCATTTCTACACCAGTGTCTGCTGTCTTGTTCTCTTCTAGCTCAAAACATCTCCTACATCAAAATCTTTTCAACCTTGACCAGGGCAGCCTGACTTTTTTTTTTTTTTTTTTTGCTTTAACTGTATCTGTATCTTCCTTCAAAAAACCATCAATTTTAAAGGCAAGAATTATGTCTTACTTCTGTATTCTCTTAAAGCAATGGATACAAAACAATGTTAGGTAGACAGCAGATACCCACATATTAGTGCACTGTCATAGGAAATATAAATGTTCTTGCACAAGGCAGCTGCAGGAAGAGAAAATAAACAAAAGACTAATTACATGCTAAGTGAAAGCCTAACAACACGAATTTATTTTCTTCATTGCACTATTTATGTCCTTTTCCTCCCTCCCTTCCATTTTCAGAGACAAAGACTCACTATGTGACCCAGGGTGGCCTTGGAATTCCTAAGCAGATCAGGCTGGCATCAAATTTGCAATCCCATGCCCAGGTATTAATTTTTGACTACATAAATTTTAGTAATGTATTATCGTATAGGATAATACAGTAAGTGTACTTAATTATTCCTAGAGGAAACTACCCAGATAAGCATTCATACTCATCACTGCATCATTTAGTCATTTGGAGAAAATAGTTATTGTACTTCAAATAATCTGTTATTGATAATAAGATACTAAAACTGGGTTGGGCTGGATATGGTGGCATATTCCTTTAATCCTAGCACTCAGCAGACAGAGACAGGAAGATTAACGAGTTCCAGGAGAGCCAGGACTACATAGAGATGCTGTGAACAAAAACCAAAAATTGAGTTTCATGGTACATGTCTGTAATTGTACTTGAAAGGCAGAGACAGAAGGGCTGTTGACAGTCATCTTGTCTTTGAAGGTCATCCTGGTCTTCACAGTGAGTTCCAGACCAGCCAGGACTACGCAGAGACCTTGTCTCAAAACAGAAAGTAAGGCCTGTATGGTGATGCAAACACTTAGAGGACGAGGGCAGGAAGATCAGGAGTTCAAGACTGTGTCAGGGGCTACAGAGCTGGAAGCCAATCTGAGCTTTATGAAATCCTGTCTCAAAAACCCTACATGAACAAATAAACGAACAAATGAAGGGGGACTGGGAATAAAATGTGCCCAGTGACAAAGTACCTGCCTAGCATGAGGGAGTGGGGTTAACAAGACAGTTTTCATATCTCTAGGAGACAAGTTAGGGTATTTAGCAATTATCTGCCACTGAAAACAGACAGTAGTATATTAAACAATAAGTTTTGGTTTTGTTTGTGAAATAGACTCCTGTAGATTGACTTGAACTTATGATCCTTCTGCCTTAGCCTCCCAAGTAGCTCAGATTACAAGCCTGTGGTAGCAAACTAGACATAATACATAACTATGCAGACAAAAAAATAGCTCCAGCTGGGTGTGGTGGTACACACCTTTAATCCCAGAGCTCATGTGGATGAGTTTGAAGCTAGCCTGGTCTACATAGCATACACCAGGCCAACTGGGGCTACACAGTGAGACCCTGTCTCAAAAATGAGAGGTGGCCCCAAGTAGTTCAATTGATCTAGTATACACTAAACAGTGGGTCTGAATCCCAGCACCACATAAACCATGCAAAGTGGCTCATTCCTACAACTTTAGCACTTGGGAAATAGAGGCAGAAAGATCACAGCTCAAGACCAGCTTGGAGCTACAAGAGAACCTGTTTTAAAAACAGTAAAGGAGGGAGTAGCCCCAGGTTTTAATAGTTTTAAAGAAAAAATTTAAATTAACAATTAATTATCAAAGTCTAACATGAAGGTCACCCAACAAAGGTCAATATGAACCTGACATCAACAGAAGGCAGAGAACAAAGTAAATACTTTGGTTTGCAACTCACTATGCAGTTCAGGCTAGTCTTGAAACTTCTGGAATCTTTCTGCCTCTTGCCTCCTGACAGCTTGGATTACACATGTGCAACCTAATTTATTTTCCATATCTTTAAAAAAAAAAAAAAGATTTATTTTTATTTCTGTGTGTGTGTGTCAGAGAGAGGTGCTGGACCCCCGGAACTGGAGTCAAAGTTGTGAGCCACATCATGTGGTCCATTATTCACTTTTTAAGTTTTTGTTTTTGTTTTCCAAAATAGGCTTTCTCAGTGAAACAGCCCTGGCTGTCCTGGAACTTGCACTGTAGCCCAAGCTGGCCTTGAACTTAGAGATCTACCTGCCTCCTCCACAAGCAAGCAAGCAAGCAATCTCTCTCTCTCTTTAAAGAGACACCTCACTGTGACCTAGGCTGATTGTGAATCTTCTACCTCAGCCTCCAAAGAGTGCTAGGATTACAAGTGTGTGCCAACACACCAGTTTGTAAACAAACACCAAACAGCACTCAGAAGGCAGAGGCAGGGGGATCTCTCTGAGTTTAAGGACAGTTTAGTCTACATATCACATTTCATGACAGCCAAGGTTACATAGTGAGTGGATTAAAAAAAAAAATGAAGGAATTGGAGAGTTGGCTAAAGCACTTGCTGCTCTTGGTTTGCGTTCCGGCAGCTACATGGCAGTTCACCATCACCGTAACTCCAGTTCCAAGGGATCCAATGCCCTCTTTTGTCCTCTGTGGGTACCAAGTATGACTGTGGTACACAGACATAAACGCAGGAAAAACACCCATACACATAAAATAAAATCTAAATAAATACTAAGTAAATAGAGCCAGGCGGTGGCACACGCCTTTAATCCCAGCACTTGGGAGACAGAGGCAGTATAATCTCTTAAGTTTGAGGCTACCCTGGTCTACAGAGTGAATTCCAGGACAGCCAGAGTCACATAGTGAGACCTTGTCTCAAAAAAAAAAAAAAAAAAACCCAAACAAAAAAAACCAAATAATAAAGATTCCCTCCAAAGGAATTTCAAGAAGAACTGCTTAAAGCTACTTACTTTCTTACTCTCTCTCTCTCTCTCTCTCTCTCTCTCTCTCTCTCTCTCTCTCTCTCTCTCTTACAAGACTTATTTGTAGTTTATGTGTATGAGTATTTTGCCTGCATGTATGTATGTGAACCACTTGTGTGCTTGGTGCCCAGGGAGGCCAGAAGAGGGAGTCAGAATCTCTTAGAACTGGATTTACCTCTATTTGTAAGCTGCCATGTGAATGCTGGGAATAGAAGTCCTGTCTTCCACAAGAGCAGCAAGTGCTCAACTGCTGAGCCTTCTTTGCAGCCCTCAAAAGCTAGAAATCCACTTCACCTCTAACCTCAAGATGGTGGTGGTGGTGGTCCTGGAGACTGAACCTAGGGCCCTGTACATGCTAAGCAAGTGCTTAACGGAAACCTAATGCTAGATTGTAAAGCATGTGCTAGGCCTCTGGTTCATTCCTTAGCACCACAAAAAACAAAAAACTCAAATTTACTATTATAATCTGGTTTCAAAGGCTCTTTATTAAGAGTAGCCTATTTATTACACTTACTAAAACATTTGCACAGAGAAAAGAAAAGGTTAAGAGGGTAGTCAACATTACTGTCACTGTATCAATGGAAGGTTGGTTCTTGAGCAACACTCTCTACAACCCAACACTAGGGTAAAGCTAATACCTTGCTTTTCCTTATTTTCCTAATAGTGACTGTGCCAAGACACCACAGCCTCCCTTAACCCTGAGAAGCAGCTCAGTCTGTCTTTGGAACAGTCCTACAAGCTTTCATCAGTTAGAATATTAAAGAAAGCTAGGAGGTGGTGGCACACGCCTTTAATCCCAGCACTTGGGAGGCAGAGGCAGGTGGCTATCCTTGAGTTTGAGGCCAGCCTGGGCTATAGAGTGAGTTCCAGGCCAGCCAGGACTATTACACAGAGAAACCCTGTCTCAAAACACACGTGCGTGCGCGCGCGCACACACAGAAAAAAATATTAAAGAAAAATGACTCTGTGATAAGCTTATAATTACACAAGAGGAATAAATCTCACACACACAGTAGGGTTTATACAGAGCTAACAGGTAAGTTTCTATGTTTGGTGGGGCAACCAGGAGCAGTGGTACTCACATACACTTTTTTTTTTGTATCAGAATCACCTGGTGAACTTAAAAAAAATTGATTCAATGCGAGATGGGCAAACCTTATTTCCTAAGGCCCCCAGGTCACCAGGCATGACAGCCCCTTTTTTTTTTGTTTTTTTGGTTTTTCGAGACAGGGTTTCTCTGTGTAGCTTTGCGCCTTTCCTGGACTAGCTCTGTAGACCAGGCTGGCCTCGAACTCACAAAGATCCACCTGCCTCTGCCTCCTGAGTGCTGGGATTAAAGGCGTGCGCCACCCCGCTGGACAGCCCATGTTTATAGCCCATGTTTATAATCTAAGCACTCAGGGAAATGGAGATTGGCCTCTTTGATAGTCAGACTCCATTCCCAGCATCCTAGAAAGGGAACAGTTGACTTAAGACTGTAGTCATATCTCATACGGAATCTATGTTCCATGACCTCAAAGTTGATCTAAAATGTAACACTTTAAATATAGGTTTATTGTTTCCTAACGTGATACCTGCCCCGCCCCCAATCCCCTTTTGAGACAAGGCTTCACACTGGCCTCAAACTCATTGGAATCCTCTTGCCTTCATCTCTATAGTGCTAGAATGTAAGTGTGAGCTACAATATATGGCTTGTTCATTTTTTAGATAAAATCTGTGAAGTTGCTAGGCATGGTGGTACTTAACTTTAACCCCAGCACTCAAGAGGCAGAAGCAGGTGAGGTCTCTCTGAGTTCAAGGATTACATAGAGAGACCCTATCTTAAAAAACAAACAAAAAATCTGCAAAGTCATCTCAAACTAATCATATCTCACAGAGGTAAGTCTTCAAATTTCATCTCTATCCTTGGGTACCACCAATACTGAAAGATAACTTTTTTTTTTTTTTTTTTTTTTTTTTTTTTTTTTCCGAGACAGGGTTTCTCTGTGTAGCTTTGCGCCTTTCCTGGAGAAAGATAACTTTTTTAGGAGAGAAAGGCAAGCTCACAGTTTTGTAATGCATCTCAGCATGCGATCACATTGTACTACCACAATGGCTACTGGATAGAACCAATAGCATTTCTAATTGGTTAGGGGGTTCCTATAAGGTTAAGTCAGAAATCTCACAGCTTATATTCAACAACACATACTTATACCTCACAGCATAATGGTAAGAATAAATAGCAACATAATGCTCTTAACACAGATCAACAGTTGGGAACAATCCCCAATATTCTCAGCGAGTATAATAGTGTCATAGAATAGAATATAGACAATAAAAGAATTAACAGAAAAATCTGAAAAGCAAAGACACATGTATGCTATGTATTACTCATAGAAATTTAAAGAACAACGGAATATTAGGTTTCTAAAACAACTTGTCAAACAGGTCACTTTTTAGAAATACTGTGTTCTGTTTAGGAGCACCAAAAGAGAAGTTTCTCTGTACTGTATAGAGACTAACAATGGACATCCAGTAATGAAACCTGACCCTAAAAGTAGTAGCCAATGATATATATCTATGGAGAATGTCATACATATACAGGAAAATCCAGGGATCCAGCCAAATGCAAGGAATGTTGATACAAAATAATGTTAGAACTGTGTGGGAGGCCAGCTGGGAGATTGGCTCCCACATTTTACCTCAGGAATGAGGGATAAGAGATTTCGATAGAAGGATAGAGGAGAGAGAAACAGAAACTTAGGATAGCCTCGGGAGGGTCTGGATTCTTATCCATCAGCTCCTTCTGTCTCTTCTAAAGGGCTATTTATAGGAATGCCAAGGAGTAGAGCAAAAGACCTCCCCTCAGCACAGCCAAGTGCAGACCCTTTCCAATCACTTAGTAACCATGCACACGGTCAAGCAATAGTCTAATGCAACTCTGTTGTAAAGCAAGCTCAGATCTCACTAGGAAACCTTTGTGGGCCTCCACAGAACTGGAGTTACAGATGGCTATGAGCCACCAGATGGGTGCTAGGAATCCAATCCTGGTCCTCTGCAAGAGCAGCAAGCACTGAGATATCTCTCTAGCTCCATGACAAGTTTTTCCCAGTACTGGGAATTGAACCTGCCTCACACACACTAGGAAAGAGTTCTACCACTCTGCTATATTCTCAACCCTCAAAAATCAGTTTAAAGTGTTAATTAAAGGTCTAAGCTGGAGCTGGTGAGAGGGTTCAGGGCATAAAAGCACTTGCAACCAAACCTGAATGCCTGCATTTGATCCCCAGAATTTACTTGGTGGAGAGAACTGACTCCTCCAACTTGTCCTCTGACCTTCCATATGCATAAGAGCACAAGCATGTATATTCATTCCTGTATATGTGCGCATGCACGCTGTGTAAGTTAATGGCAGCTAGGCATGGTGGTGTATGCCTAGGTGGTATATGACTAGGATTCCAGCACATAGGAGGCTGAGGCAGAATTGTCTCAAGTTTGGTCTACAAAGCCAGAGTCCTCTCAATAAGCCAGCAAGTAAGCATCAGCAACAAAAGTATCACTTCTCTCAAATGTTTCTACTGTGATGCCCATAAAAAATACTTTCCTAGGTCTGGAGAGATAAGCACTGGCTTCTCCTCTTCCAGAGGACCCAAGTTCAATTCCCAGTACCCACATGGCAGCTCACAACTGTCTGTAACTCCAGTTCCTGAGGATCCAACACCTTCACACAGATATATAAACAGACATTACATCCAGGCAAAACACCAATATATATGAAATAAAAAAAAACAAAAACAAAACAAACCACTTCCCACCAAAGGTACTCATAACTCATTTTGTTGAAAACTTTTATTTTTCAGAACAGTAATACAGCTTGCATTCTACCTGAAAAAAAATCTGACTTGGCTGGCAGTGGTGGCACACACCTTTATTTAATCCCAGTGCTTTTGGGAGGCAGAGGCAGGAGGATCAATGTGAGTTCAAGGCCAGCCTGGTCTACAAAGCAGATGCCAGGACAACTAGAACTGTTACACAGAGAAACCCTGTCTCAAAAAACCACAATAAAATTCAATTAAATTAAAAAAAAAATGTTGACTTATTTAAATATAATTTTTGTTTTGAGACAGGGTCTCAATAAGTAGCCTTGGCTGGCTTGGAACTTTCTATGTAGATCAGGCTGGCCCAGAACTCAAGAGATTTGCCTGCCTCTGCCTCTCTAGAACTGGGATTAAAGGCATACACCACCTCACTTAGCAAATTAACAATTTTCTAAAGTTATTTCTAGCTAAATTATTTAACTTGCTACACCCTAAATTAGCATAATTTAAGCTCTAGGAAATGTTTGGCTTCAAGTACCATAAAATTATATCACCTTGTACTTTGAAGGCATTCATATCCAAATTTGAAAAATAGGGATCTAATACAGTTAAGTCAACTAATAACACTTAAAAATGAGCAACATGTTCCTATCCCACTCCCCAAAGAGTTCTTCAAATCAGTATTGCTTCCCCTTTCAGCAGCTTATTAGTATGGGATCAGTATCAATCACCATTCCTTAAAGAACCTGCAGGGCATAATTTATGGAGCAGAATACTACTATACAGACCTTGGCTTCCTATTTAAAAACAGGCTTGCAGAACTGACCTTTCATTCCTAGTCCCTTCTCTGTTCCAGACAAAGCTTATAAGAAAAACTCTAGTAACCACTTAGATAATACACTCAAATTCAATTTACTTAATACTAGCATTTGAAGTTTCCATTTTTAAGGTGGGTGAGATGGCACAGCGGGTAAAGGGGCTTGCCAACAAGCCTGACGAACTGAACTCAACCCCTGGAGCCCCACAGTGAGAAGAGGATGATTCCCAAAACCTGTCCTCTAACCTCCACACAAGTTGTAGCATACTCCCATTGACACATACACACACAATAAATAAATGTAATTCAAAAAAAAATGAACTTCCAACTCTTAATTCCTTTTTACTATTACACAAATGTAATTATTTTACATTTTCCCCCGGGGTAAAAAAGATGCTTTTGTTAGCATGAAAGGAGGTAATTTAATCTCAAATCCTACTTAGTTATTTAGAAATCTCAAAGCAGAACAGACCCCAATATTTATAAGGTCTTTTCTAAGTACCCATGCAAAAAAGCATAGATTAACAAAAATTGATAATGACTATCACACTACAAGGCAAACACGGACCAGTTAGACTAACTCCAATTAAGAAAAATTTTATCCCAGACACTGTATTCTCCAAAAACAAAATCACATCTGTTACATATCAAAATCATAAAACTATAAACTGTCATTTACCATTTCACATCATCTCCTAATGGTCAAAATATATAACCCGAAAGTTTCTACAGAAAAACATAGTTATCTGCCCTGTCAACTACCTAGTATATAGCACTACAGTTTCATACCCAGGATAATATAGCATGCATGCTCTCAACTACCCAATGTGCTATATCTCCTATGCTGAAAATTACCCAGAAAATCCTCTAGACCCAAGAGGGTGGCATCACCTCATACTCTTTCTTTCCCTTGTACTGGGGAGTGAATCTTGGCTATAACATTACACCTTTTAGGCACCTGAGTGCTGGCTGGGATTACAGGCAGATGCCACCATGCCTATCTTTTTACATTTTTATTTTCCCCAGGGTGTCCTTCAACTTGTGATTCTATCTATGCATGGAGTAGCAGGAACCACAGGCCTGCACCACTGGGTCCAGCTTGTCCCTTTTAAAGAGCAAACAATGGAGCCGGGCAGTGGTGGCGCACACCTTTAATCCCAGGACTCAGGAGGCAGAGCCAGGTGGATCTCTATGAGTTCGAGGCCAGCCTGGTCTACAGAGTAAGTTCCAGGACAGGCACCAAAGCTACACAGAGAAACCCTGTCTCGAAAAACCAAAACAAGAGAGCAAACAATGGAAAAGGCTTTTACCTCTCCGTGGCTGCAAAATCAGTTTGAGGAAGGAAAACAGAACCCAGCTCTCCAGTCCCTAGCTCCAAGTCTGTCTGCTAGTGCATCATGTTCTTTGGTTCTAGGTTTGTGGTCATTCTAAAAGAAAAGCAGAAATCATTTAATGAAACAGCAAATTCACATAAACACACCAAACAGCATAAAAAGGGAAGATTGATGTGATTGGGAGGAAAAAACAATAGACCAGCTAGTTGTGACAATGAAGGCCTAAATGTCCGAATCTGGGAAGCAAAGGCAGGAGGATTGTCAATAGTTCAAAGCCAGCGGGAGATACAAAGCAAGATCCTATCTCAAAAACAACAAAACCCCCACCACCAGGCAATAAACTGTTCATATATTAACTGAATCATTCTATGAATACCTATCAGGCCAACAATACAACATTCATTTACTTTTTAGACATTCAATGAATATATACAGATAGATTAAAAGGATTTATGATTGCTAAGACAGTATTCCATTATAATCATGGCACATTACACTCAAACTACCAAAAATTAATTCTTACAGCTGAAATAACAATCCTTTAGCAGTTTGTTTCCTTATCTTCAGTAAACAGTGAGTAGTGTTACCGATAAGTTTGCAGCACAAACTGGTAAGCTTAACAAGGGACATAGAGAAGCTTCCGAAGACCTTTGAAAATCCTAGAACAATAATTAAATCCTTGTTTTAATGAACATTTTTCCTCCCCTAAACTACAAATAAATTGCCGTGCTTCAAATAATGACAGAAAGGAATCTATCTCTATTTAAAAAAAAATAAAGAGCCAGCCTGGTGACCAATGCCTTTAATCCCAGCACTCTAGACTCTAGGTCAGAGGCAGGAAGATCTCTCTGAGTTTGAGGCCAGCCTGGTCTACACAGTAAGCTCCAGGACTGCCTCAACTACTTGAGATCATGCCCCCCCATCCCCACGCCCCCCCCCCCAAAAAAAAAACAAGGAAAGAAAGAGAGGAAAAAAGAAACTCCCAAGTGAAGTACTCTCTGAAGAGTTTTCAAAGACAGTGACATATACCCATAGGCCCAGGCTGAAGTAGGATTGAGTTTGAGGTGAGACTACCTCAAAAAAAAAAAAAAAAAAAAAAAAAAAAGGGCTGGAGGGATGGCCTAGAGTTAAGAGCACTTGCTCTTGCAGAGGACCCAGGTTCAGTTCCCAGCACCCACATGTTAGCTCTCAACTATCTGTAACTCCAATTCCAGGGAATCTGACCCCCTCTGACCTTCGTGGGCACAAGGTATGCACATGGAATACATACATACATGCAGGCAAAAACATTCATACACATAAAATAAAAATCTTTAATGGCAACAAAAAGTTTTCAAAGAATTTGGTATATAAAGTACAATGAAGAGAATATCCCCCTCATAATTTAACTAGCTCAATAAAATAAGCTGATATAATACTTTTAAAACTCAAGATAAAAAAAAAAAAACCCTCAAGATAAAGTGATGGCATGGCTTTTCTGTTAATTTTTGTCTAAGAAACAATTTCACATTGAAGTCCATAACACCAAAGGCAATAGAATTTACATCCCTGGAAAATTTAAAGTTATTCCAAAAATAAATATCAAGTGTATGAAAAATATATCACCACTCTTGAGGCGTCTATCAATAGACTATGTAATGCCGAATCTTTGCATTCAAACACTACAACACTGGGGAAAAATGTACCATGATACTGGCCAGGACAATCTGAAGATAGTGACTAGAAAAAGTCTGTATGGTATTTACCACAACCTCTCAGGATGGTACATGCCTGTAATTCCAACACTTGGGAGGCAGGGGCCAGACAATGACTGAGTTTGAGGCCAGCTTAATCTATCTACATCAGTGGTTCTAGACCAACCAGGGCTACATATATAGCCATATCCCACAACAAGTTTTAAAAAATTTTTACAAAATAAGAGATTTATTTTTTACTTTCTGCATGAATGTTTTGCCTACATGTACATAAGTACATGGAGGTTAGAACAGGATGGTGAATAATGCCTAGAACCAGGAGTTAGAGATGGTTGTGAGCCACCATGTGAGTAATAGGAACAGAACCTGGATCCTTGGCAAAAACAGCAAGTGCTCATAACTACTGAGCCATTTCTCTAGTTCCAGAAGGGTTTTTGTTGTTTTGTTTTGGTATTTTTGAGACAAGGTATCATTACACAGACTTGGTTAGTCTCAAACTCATGATCCTCCTGCCGCAGCTTCTTGAATGCTGATGTTATAGGCATATACCTCCATGCTTGGCTTTAAGTGGTCTTGAAAATAAATGTGATATGACAAATCTACATATCTGAGAACAGCTATCTAAGGCTGGACATTCATAAGTAAGAATAAGTCTCCATGTATTTATTTGGGAGCTGGGTGGCCCCCAAAAAGTCAAAAACAAAACAAACAAACAAACAAACAAAAAACCCAAAAAATCCCCTACATTTTATAATCAAAAACAAACAAAAAAAGCTATCTTCAATGTTACACATATTTGCCTCTATTGTTCTTCCTAAACCTGGAAGTTCCTTTTCAGTCTTGAATCATATCTTAGCTATTTGAAGGGTCATTTTTACCAACAGTTTCAAGTCATCTGGAGCCAAGACATGTAAATAGGATATAAAGTTGGACAAATCAGGATTCCTACATTGTGGGATAGTTGTGCTGCCAGCAGCAACCCCTAGGAGAAAAAAAAAAAGGCTCAAAAGGTAATTTTCTGCCGCTAAGTAAAAGTGTGCAGGATTCTGCCAGAGAACTCCTCCCTACAGCATTAGTCAGCCACATGTAGACTTTGCCAAGGAACTCCCAAGACAATCATTAGTCCCAATTGGGTTCCTTTAATTCTCAATATCCTAAAAAAAGAAAAGAAAAAACAAACAAACAAACAAAACCCTAAAACTCTTAGAACACATCTTAAGGTTAACTTTTGCACTTAAAAAATTTTCTTACAAGGTTGGAGAGATCTCTAACAAGAACTTTCCAATTACTCTTAAATAAACAGGATTTCCTTGTACAGCCAGACAGTCATGTACCTGTGTCATGTCATAGGTTTAAATTAAGTAAGTCCATGGGCTGGGCAAGATGGCTCTGTGGGTACAATCTATTTCCAGGAAAGTCTGATGACTTGAGTTCAGAATCAAGTAAAAGCCCAGGGTGGTAGCCCACACCTTTAATCCCAGAACTCAGGAGGCAGAGAGATCAAGTGTGAGGCCAGCCTGGTCTACATAGTCAGTTCCAGGACAGCCAGGGCTATTACAGAGAGAAACCCTGTTTCAATAGCCCCACCCCCCAAATTTAAAATAAGTAGGCCCTTCGGGTTATCTTGCATTAATTCATTCCCATTTATTTTCTTCTCTTATTTTTTTTTTGGGGGGGGGGAGTGTTTCGAGACAGGGTTTCTCTTTGTAGCTTTGCGCCTTTCCTGGAACTCTCTCTGTAGCCCAGGCTGGCCTGGAACTCACAGAGATCCATCTGGCTCTGCCTCCCGAGTGCTGGGATTAAAGGCGTGCACCACCGCCACCCCGGCCCCATTTATTTTCTTTTAGTGATTTATTTGCTTTCTTTCCATTTTAAAAATCTTTATCGTATAAAATAATGGATTGGATTTCATGACACTTCAAACATACTGTGTTTTGCTAATATTTGCCATTTGTTTGTTGTTGTAGTACTAGGGACTAAACTTTGCCATGTACTCCTGACCAGTCTTACCTTTTAAATGTGTCAGGATTCAAGACTGTAATCCCAGATATTAGGGAGTTAGAAGGATTTAATGTGGGAGGCCTACCTAAGCTACATAGTAAATTCAAGGCCAACCTGGGCAACTTAATGAGAAACTTCATTAAAAAAAAAAAAAAAAAAAAAAAAAAAAAAAAAAAAAAGGAGAGGGGAGACGGGTGGTATTGCATGCCTTTAATCCCAACATTAGGGAGGCAGAGGCAGGCAGGTCTCTGTGAGTTCAAAGCCAGCCTAGTCTACAAAGTGAATTCCAGGACACACTCCAAATTATCATGGAGAAACTCTGTCTCGAAAAACCAAAAATTAAAAAATAAAAATAAAAAGGGGTTATGGATGTAGCTGAGGGGTAGAGAGCAAGCACTCGTTTAGCTTATTCAAGGCCCTGAGTTCAAACCCCAGTACTACAAACACAAATTCCAACTACTCTCTGCTAAGACAGTCTCGGGTACGTAACAAAGGGTTGCCTTATACTCGCTATAAAATTAAGGATGACCTTGAACTCCCTATCCTCCTGCCTCTACCTCCAAAGTACTGGTATACACCACCACTGGAGCTTGTGATAATTTCAGAATTTTTAATAATTTTAATAATTTTTAATGTCAGCTTATTTTAATAAACAAAATATGTCACCTGTCAAACACAAAACTTGAGAGTAAAACTTTAAAGAATGTAATAAATTACATAGTTGGATCTAGTGTATTAGAAGAAGAAAAAAGAAAGATGGTTCTACTAAAGGCTGGCATTCCATCAACACTACTACATTTAGTTACTCAATGCAATTTTATTGTGGGGGAGGGTGAGGAAGAACATTCTGGAGTTCAAAGAAGGGATGAAATACTGAATGACTGAGAACATACCTCAAAGGTAGAACACTTGCATGGCATGCACAAGCACCACAAAAACAAAGTTGCATAGGATTTCAATGTGACTAGTAAGGCCTAACTAGCTGGGAGAATCCTAGGTTCATTTAAGGGAGAGGGATGGGATGGCATAAACGTTGGGGGGGGGGGGGGTGTTGAAATAATTGCATACAATGTGGGTTGCCAGGACCTACCAACTGAGATCACACACAGTGAATAGCACATTTTTTTTCTTAGTATCAAGATGTTTAAAGCAAACCGTGCATGTCAGAGCACACCCCTAACCCTAGCACTCGGGAGACAGAGGCAGGTGGATCTCTGAGTAGCGACTAGCCAGAGCTACAAAGAGAAACTGTCCGGGAGTGGGGGGAGGAGGGGGAGAAATACGTTTAAAGCGCCTCTGGCTAATTGGTAACAAAATATGGGGGGGGGGGGGCCCTCGGGACATAAAGGTTACTCCAGCAATTTAACAGAGGAAGCTTTTTAATGCAAAAGACTTAAAGTCAGGGAATATCCTGTTTAATTTCTTTTCCTGCCTATGGAGGCCGTGGAATTTTAGCTTTCTTAGTTGATCTAAACTCCAAAAAAGTATTGTCTCTATGCTGATGTTTACTTAATGCTAAACTCAATACAGGAAGTCAGCTACTAAAGAGTAGTTACATCAGACACAGACATTTATAAACCATCTGCTGCAAGTGACCCAGGATTCAATTACAACATCAACCCTCAAATTTCATCGAACATTCAAATTACCAGTCTAGTCGAGAGTAAGTTCATTCTGCCCTACTGGCGCTTTAGATCGGGTTGCACAATCCCTGAGGGGTTGGACTGTCTTAGCCTAGCTCTAGAGCATCAGGTCCTAAGTGGAGTGCGAAGTTACGTCAGGACATTTTAAACCGGAGGCAAACTCCAGTGTCGCCTGCACAAACGTAATCAGCCCATTCCCCCGAAATTTTGGAGTTTAACACGTCTCTCGAGATCAGAGTGAAACGAAGTTTCAGTCCCTTTGAGATCTCTGAGCGCACAACGTCCGACTGCTATCATTTCAAGGCGCTAAAGAGTGCGAACCAAGCTAGGGAAAAACTATTTGGTGCGGAAATTCGTGTCTTTTCCGCCCACCATTGGGGGCCGCACCGGCCGGGTCCCGAGCGATGCCCTGGCGTGGAGTTTGGGGGCGCAACGGGGCCCGGCGGGGGCGGCGAGCGCGCGTTCCCCCGCCCGCTCGGGCGGCGTCGAGGCGCGAGCAGCTCAGCCAGCCTTGCAGAGGGAGCTCTCGGCAGTTCAGGGGTCCCTCTGCTCGCAGCCACACCAGCGCCGCCTGCGCCACTCGGCGGTGACGGAGACCAGCAGCGGCGATGATCGGACTCGGAGAAACTACGGAGCACCCCAGCCGCTGGAGAAGCACTCGGGGCGGCCGGGTAGGTTCCGGGACCGGGTGGACTGGAAGACGGGCAGTCCGAGGCGCGTCGGTAGGGACCCGACACCCACACGGTTCCGGGAGCTGGCTACGCGCGGGCGGCGAGAGGGTTCAAGACCCCCGAGCGAGGCAAGCGCGGAAGCCGAGCCTCCGAGCTTCAGCCTCGGTTAGGGCCACCCGTGGCGGGAGGGGCGGAGGGCAGAGGGCGGGCCGCGGCCCGAAGATCAGCCGGGCCAAAAGCCGGCCTCGAGGGTAGAGACAAAGGAAGGAAAATGGAGTCGCCGAGCGCGCAGGCCTCTGTCGCCACCGCCGCCAGAGGCCTACCATGTTGGGAGGAGGGAAGCTGGCGGGCGGGCGGGCGTGGAGGGGGTTGGCCAGGCCCTGGCGGCAGCGCCGGGCAATGGCGGCGGCCGCGCCGCAGCAGGGACGGTAGAGGGAGACAAACACCCCCCGGCGGCGGCGCTGGCGCCGGGCTGCAGCCAGCGCCGACCGGAGCGGCCCCATCGTGACACCTAGAGGCGGCCCGCGAAACCTCCTCCACCCCGGGCCCCCTTACCTTCGCGCCACACCCCCCGCGGCGCCCGC
Organism: Peromyscus eremicus; assembly: GCF_949786415.1. Taxonomy (NCBI): domain Eukaryota; kingdom Metazoa; phylum Chordata; class Mammalia; order Rodentia; family Cricetidae; genus Peromyscus; species Peromyscus eremicus. The sequence continues at coordinate 102,666,423 of NC_081420.1, forward strand.
TCCGCCGCCGCTCCACCGCTCCGGCCACCTGGCGTCCCCGGCCAGCTCCGCGTGCCTGCACTGGCTACCGCTGTCGCCGCTGCCGCCAAAGAAGCAGCTCCGCGCACGGTTTAATCGCTCCACAGGCTCGGACACAAAATGGCGGCGGCGCGGTGCAGTGCGCCTGCGTCGGCGCTGCCGGGGCCGCGGGTGCTGATAAGGGAAGAGACGGGTGGGGGGGGCCGGCCGGCGGCGAGTTGAGGGCGGGGGAGGAAAGGTGAGGGGAGGGGTTGGCGCAGGGCAGCATGGGAGGCGGCCCCGGGCGCCAACTTTCAAAAGCGGGCGCGATGGCGTCACGAGATGCGCCGCGAGTCGCGGCGTCACGCCGCACGCGCCCTTCCGCGCCCTCGCCGGGTCGCGCGTGGGCTTTGCTAAGGCGGAGGCGTCCTGGTTCCCGTTGGGTGGGGCTTCCTGGGCGGAGGTTTGCGGCCTCTGGGCAGTCGCATCTCCGCCTGGTTGCCGTGATTCTTTCTAGCTCTTTCTCTCCCCCGAAGCCGTGGAGGGCGGGAGGACTAAGGTTAGCCGAACTAAGCGCGCGGGGCTGGGCCGTGGGGTCGAGGAGACGCCAAGGTGCGGCCCTGCCCAGTCTCCTATCCAGCTGGGCCCAACCCGAGTTGAGCTCTGCACCGTCTTCCGCTACCGAGTAAGACCCAGCGAGTTCCCACGCCTTCACACCTCTCCAACACTGTTCGGTGGTGCTCAAGATCGACAGCTAGAAGAGCCGTCTTTCTTTGCCCAGTGGCTTTGGTGATCTGGAAAAGGGCCCCACAAAACCGGGTGTGAAGTTAAGAGGACCAGGACAGGGCCTCCTGCATGTCTCGAGGCCACCTTAGTCCGGAGAGAGAGCAAACCACAGCAGTCGTCTTTGGCACCGTAAAAAGACGTTATTTCTGTTAGGTTCCCAGTTGGGGAAGTCCTTCAGCCCTTCCCTCTCCCTGGAGGCGCCTGGGGGACCCTACCCTACCAGTGGTAAACTTGACAAAGGCCCTATTGCCAGATGTTCTAGTGATCACCTCTCCCCCGCAAGATCGTGGAATGTGGCTGTGTAGATAACAGCTGCACCTCACATCACAGGCGCTGCTTCTGCTCTATCCATGTATTTATGCTGTGTTGTGGGAATGTTGGCCCATTGTCAACAGATACTGTTATTTCCCCCAAAAGAATCAGAAAGTTGGGTTTGGAAGTATGTAAAAATCCAGATGTTCAAATGTCAGCAACTAAATAAGATGTTTTTAAGCCATGAGCCAATTCAACCACCCTTGTGGGCCTGTCGGCTTATGACCCTTGACTTAGAAGAAAGTAAAAAAGAGAAATTCCATGACTAAATCCTGGGAAACTCCAATATTAGAGAGAGGGTAATAGATAAGGAAGCAGACAGAAAGTCAAGTCTAGAGTGTTGAATTGTAGACTCCAAGGCCAGAGGTTTAAGGCAGGAAGGGAGGCTTCAGTTTCCAGGTGCTGAGTGTTCTGGTATAGCTGAGCCAGAAGCTTAGTTATTGAATTTGTTACCTCGGAGATAACTGGAAAATATCATTGGTGACTTTAGCTTGACTAGTATGGACCAACTGAAGATGTTGGGCTGAGTAGAATGGGTTACAAAGTAAACAGGAAAGTAAGGAAATAGAGACAGTACATGAAGGCAACTTGAGAGTTCTGCTGTGGGCGGAACAGACATTTGGGGATAAGTGCAGAAGGATGTAAGGTCAAGGGAGTTTTATTTCCCTTTTGGTGGTAAGAGTCCAACCCACTTCCATTCACATGGCAAGTGCTCTGCCACTGAGCTTCATCTCAGTCCAGTGAAGATGTTTAAAAAGATGGCTCTCTGGAGGTAGAGCCAGACAGATTTCTGAGTTCAAGGCCAGCCTGGTCTACAGAGAGAGTTCGAGGACAACCAGGGCTACACAGAGAAACACTGTCTCAAAATAGATTGATAAATAAGATGGTATTATTCCTGAGCTGTTTTGTTTGATCTCAGATCACCTTGAGAGTAATTACAGTGGTATCTTCTAAGGCTTTAGTGTGGACAAATATACGGCAGTGTCTTCGGAAGGGAAAAAAATGCCAGCTACATTTACTATTGTGTGACCTCTGAGGTGTCAGAAGCCAGAATAAGGTCCAAGTAACCTTAGGACTGCTGTCTGAAAAAAGGAACCTATGTGCTGTTCTGTCAGCTGAAAACCTAGGAGGGAACAAAAGGATGTTTTCTTCTAGGAAATCCTGATGTGTCCTCCTTTGTGTCATCTCCAAGGAGTAAGGCATTTCAGGCTAGAAAGAGACATCTGAGAGGGAAGAGTAATATGGGATACAGATAGGATAATAAGACCAGGGCCCGGGGAATATAACTCAGAGTACTTAGCATGTTTGAGGCCCTGGATTTCATCCCCAGCACTGAAAAGTAAGGGCAGATTTGTTCCCTGAAGTAATAGTTGAGGCTACCCTATGCCAAAGATTTATAAAGGAAACTGGGGGCTGGAGAGATGGCTCAGAGGTTAAGAGCACTGGTTGCTCTTCCAGGGGTCCTGAGTTCAATTCCCAGCAACCACGTGGTGGCTCACAGCCATCTGTAGTGAGATCTGGTGCCCTCTTCTGGTACACAGGCAGAATACTGTATACATAATAAATAAATCTTTAAAAAAAAAAAAATAAAGGAAACTGGTTGTTTTTGTTGGACTTTTGTATTTACTGGGGGGTGGGCATGCTCATGTTCCATGGCTCAATGTGTTAAGGTCAAAGAACCCCTTGAAAAAGTTCTCTCCTTTCACCTGGGCATGGAACTCAAGTTTTCAGGCTTGGTGGCAAGTGGCTTTACCCGCTGAGCCATCTTGCTAGCCCCCGTGTTTTATGTATAATTGGGATTTGTGTGACAGGGTCTTGCTATTGCAATATAGCTTTGGTTAGCCTTGTACCCACTTTGTAGCCCAAGGTGGCCTCAGATTTCATTTATAGTGTCCCATGTGTCCCCCCTACCCCGTCTTTCTTCCTGAGATTACAGGATGAGCCACCACCATTCCTGGTTTATAGAGGATAGTTTTAGAGTATTCTAGAATATGATATAGACTCTGTGTGTGTGTGTGTGTGTGTGTGTGTGTGTGTGTGTGTGTGTAGTATTATTAAGGGTTGTCATTTAGGAAACATAGGTTTTAAGGGTGCCCCTTACTTTTAAAAAGGTTTTATTACCTTTTATTTTGTGTGAGGTATATGCACATGCATGCATGCCAGGGCACACATGTGAGGATCAGATGATAACTTGCAGTTGGTTCTCTTCTATGATGTGGGTCCCAGGGATGAAACTCAGGTTGTCAAGCATGGTCTCAAGTACTCTTACCTGCTAAGTCTTCTCACTATCACCACCACCCCCACCCCACCCCCCGCACAGACAGACAGACAGACACACACACACACACATCCCTTATTTTTTGAGAATTTAAGGAAAGGTCCTTCCCATGGACTTTCAATTAGGTTTGTATTCCATGGGGAGTGGTCAGGGCCTTTTAGCACATGGCTGCTCAGTTTATCGTATGGCTTTGGTAAAGTCACCATATTTTACAACCTGTCCCTCAGCCTCTTTGGTGGGGGCAGATTCCTAGAGTAATTTCAAATTCTTAAGGGTTAAGTGCCTGGAAGCTTGACAGATAAGCAAAGTGCTGTTTTACTAACTGGCAGATAGACTAGTATCCATGCTGGCAAAGATGTGTTATAACTCAGTGGTATTCACTTTATCTAGTATGTGAGGCTTTGAGGTCAATCTGTAGTGAAACCAGAAAAAGAAAAAAATAAAGTCATGTTGTAGCCAAGTGTGGTGGTACACAACTGTAAATCCCAGCATTTAAGAGTCTGAGGCAGAAGATCATGAATTGGAGGCCAATCTGGGCCTTGTCCCCCAAAAAAGGAGGGGAAAGTTACATTGTTTCTCTATAGAAGATCTATAGGAGAGTGGCCAAATTACTAGAGAATTTTTTCGGGGGGTAGGGGTGGGGGTGAGGGTGTTTTTTGAGACAGGTTTCTCTGTGTGTCTTGGTTGTCCTGGAACTCACTCTGTAGACCAGGCAGGCTGTCTAGAGAACTTTTGTTAAACAGACCAAGATGCTAAGTGTTAGTTATATAACTTAAATATTTAATATCACCCTGCCTGGATGTGGGAGTCGGACTGTCCTAATGTCTTAGTGAAGGTTTCTATTACTAAGATAAAACACCATGACCAAAAAACAGCTTGAGGAGGAAAGGATTTATTTACCTTACACTTCCATGTCACATGTCCTGTCATGGAAAGTCAGGATAGGAATTCAAGGCAGGAACCTGGCTGGCAGGAATTGAAGCAGAAGCCAGAAGCTTACAGGCTTTAAAAAAAAAAAAAAAAGCGTGCTCACACACCCTATTTTCTTATACCATCCAGTACTGCTTGCCCAAGAGTGACACCACTCACAGTGAGCTGGGCGCCCTCCCCCATTAATCATTAATCAAGAAAACATACCACGAGCTTGCCTATAGATCAGTCTGATGGGGGCATCTTCTCAATTGAAGTTTTCTCTTCTTAGATTTTAACTGGTACCAAATTGACAAAAAGCAACCAACAAACTTTTTAAAAAACATTTATTTCAGCCCGGCGGTGGTGGCGCACACCTTTAATCCCAGCACTTGGGAGGCAGAGCCAGGCGGATCTCTGTGAGTTCGAGGCCAGCCTGGTCTACAGAGCGAGATTCAGGAAAGGCACAAAGCTACACAGAGAAACCATGTCTTGAAAAACCAGAAAAAAAAAAAAATTATTTCTGGGGAGAGGCACATGTGTGCCATGGACATCTTAGAGGAGTTATTTTCTTTTAGTTGGGTTCTGAGGATTGAACTCAGGTCATCAGACTTGGTGGCAAGAGCCTTTTTATCTTGTGGGCCCTTGTGGTGATTTCTTAGTGGCTGTGTAATCTCAGGTGAGTGAGTAGCAGCTCATCTATAGATTTCTTCTCTATAAGATTGATAATTGTATTGACATAGCGATAACAATCTTGAAAAGTAAAGCTTCTGATATAAGTACCAATTATCACCCAGTAAATTTACTTGCCATGCTTTCTGATCTTTTAGTCCCGACCCTCCCTTCCAGACAGCTCCCTCTTTCTAGAGTCGTCAGTAGAATCAGCCACATTTCCAAGAAGGTTTTTCTTGGCCTAGAGTCATTCCTTCTGGGAAAGACATACTTTCTGCAAGAATTCTCAGAGATTCTTTGGTTTTGTTTTTTGAGACAGGGTCTCTCTGTAGACCAGACAGGCTGGCCATGAACTCAGAGACCTGTCTGCCCCAGATTCTGTTTCTAAGATCCTCCCTGGCTTCCTTTTTGTTCCGTGTATGGCTTGAAGGAATTGTGAACATTTTATTTCATTTATATAAACTCTTTACACCAGAAAATCAACAAGTGAAAAGGCAGTGTGTTAACAGTAGACAAGAGTCTTTACTTCGGTGTAGGTCCTAAGGGTACACATGAATCCTTCTGTTGTCTTTGTACCTATTGAGAACATGTATGAGATATGACATGGTCCATCCAGTTCATCAGATATTATCTCATACCTATTCCTCTCCTCTTTCCCTCCCTCTCTCCCCCATCTCCTTTTTTTTTAATTGAACCAGGGCCTGTGCACACTAGGATGCTAAAGTCGCACAGTACCTCTGAGCTACACCCCCAGCTCCAGTTAAGCAAATCTTTTTTGAGTATCTGCACCCTTGCAGCTCCCTATTTTGAGCACTGGATTCAAGGACTGCTTCCTGCCTTTGAACTTAAAAGTTTAAGTGTAAAAAATGCAACAACTGGGCCTGGAGAACTGGCTTAGCAATTAGGAGCACCTGCTGCTCATGGAAGGAACCTGGGTTGGCTCCCAGCACCCACGTGGCAGGTCACAACTGTAGCTCCAGTGCCAGGGGATCTGACATCCTTTCCTGGCCTATGAGGTCACCAGGAATGCATGTAGTGGCCATACATACATGTAGGCAAATACTCAAAAAATAAAAATCTTTAACAAGGCAAGAATGGATTCACCGAAAAAAGAGTGTAAAGGAAAGAATCATCTCTAGCAGTGTCTCACTTCAGCTGTATCTAAAGTGCTGCCAAAGTATTACTAGGTGAGACAAAGGCATGCAAGGTAAAGAACATAAAAGTATGTAAGCGTGTTTGAGGACAGTGGGCTGGCCCATGCCACTGGGCTAGGAGGAAATACGATGCTGAGCCTCATAAAACACTTGGAAAGTTTTCAGTGTCTACCCAAATCAACTGCCAAACCAACTACTACTTATATTTTACAGACTTCCACACATCTCCTGCCCAGACCCCAAGAACTTTTTCTTATCAATGTCTTCTTTCTTCAAAACCCTGCAAAAGCTGTATTTGTTTATTACCTCTCAGTTCAAATGGTTGCCTGAAGTGTGATCCTAATTAGTCTTATCAATAAAAACCTGGAGTCAGATCTTAATGTGAAAGCTGAAAAGATCAGAGCAGCAGAGCAGCAGAGCAGCAGCTACTAGAGATTCTTACCTCCATGAATCCTCAGGCTGAATGAGGGGGCCCGAGATCCTATCTCCACCCACCTCGTATTCCTGTCTCCACCTCCTGAATGCTGGGATTAAAAGTGTGAGTCTCCCAAGTGCTGGGATTAAAGATGTGTAGCACCACCACCTGGCTTCTGTGGTTAACTAGTGGCTAGCTCCACCCTCTGATCTCCAGGCAAGCTTTATTTGTCAGAACACAAACAAAATATCACACAACAGTTGCCCTTTCAAGTACCTACATCCCATGCTTGGGAAGTAGGTTAATTCTAGGTTTTGCTCTTTGCATTTTCCAGGCATCGATTGATTAGCTTTCTGTAATGCATCACATCCTTCGTGACTGCCTTTCCAATGTGTTGGGGTTACCTCAACCCCATGTACCTCACCATGCCTAACCTAGTTTTATCTTAAGTTTGGGAAATGAGCCAGGTGTAGTGGTGCACACCTGTAATCCCAGCACTCAGGAGGCTCAGGCAGGAGGATTGTGGGTTTGAGACCAATTTGGCCAATATAGGAGTTCTAGGACAGCTGGGGATCTTGTTTCAAAAGAAACAGAAAAGAAAAAAAGAAAAAGTTACTCATTCAAAACCATAATGAGCCGGGCGGTGGTGGCACACGCCTTTAATCCCAGCACTAGAATTACAGGTGTGCACCACAGCACCTAGCTCAACATTTCTGCTTCTATGGTAGTCCTCTGCAGATGATGCTATAGCTCCAAGGCTACCTAGGAAGGAGAAGGGAGATGATGTCTCTGCCAGGAATTGAGCACAGGACCTTGTGCAGGTCAAGCATGTGCTCTTTCACTGAACACTGAGCTCTCATTTCCTTAATTCCACAAAAGGATTTCTGACCGCAAGACAAGCGGGCTATTACTGCTTCAACTCAAGGAAGGGCTGTAGTCAGACTCATCAGACTTGAGCAGAAAGCACCTTTAACCTCTGAGCCATCTCAAAAGGGCTTTAATGATGGAAATTTCAGGCAACTTTGGCAGACAGATAGCAGAGGTATTTGGAGCTATGATTTTTAGTCTATAAGTACGTCCTGAGTAACTGAACTCAGCTTTATGCTCTAGACAGGTAGTGCTGGAAGGAGACTGTTGTTGTTTTTGCCCCTTTGGGGGGCCTGCCACCCAGCTCCCAAATAATTACACACGGAGGCTTATTCTTACTTATAAATGCCTGGCCTTAGCTTGACTTGTTTCTTGCCAGCTTTCCTTAATTTATCACATCTATCCTTTGCTTCTGGGCTTTTCCCTTTCTCTTCTGTAAATCTTACTCTGTTTCTTGCTATGTAGCTGGGTGGCTGGCCCCTGGAGTCTTCCTCCTTCTCTGGCTAATTCTTCCTCTTTTTTTTTTTTTTTTTTTTTTTTTTTTTTTTTGGTTTTTTGAGACAGGGTTTCTCTGTGTAGCTTTGCGCCTTTCCTGGAACTCACTTGGTAGCCCAGGCTGGCCTCGAACTCACAGAGATCCACCTGGCTCTGCCTCCCGAGTGCTGGGATTAAAGGCGTGCGCCACCACCGCCCGGCTAATTCTTCCTCTTTTTTCCTCCTAGATTTCTCCTCTATATATTCTCTCTGCCTGCCAGCCCAGCCTATTTCTCTCTCCTGCCTTGCTATTGGCCATTCAGTTCTTTATTAGACCATCAGGCACAGTAACACAGCTTCACAGAGTTAAATAAATGCAACATAAACAAAAGTAGCACACCTTAAAATAATATCCTACTACAGGAAACAAGTGAATCTCCTAAGGGATGTGCTGAATTTTTTTGTTCGTTTTTTGTTGTTTTTTGAGACAGGGTTTCTCTGTGTAGCTTTGGCACCTTTCCTGGAACTCACTCTGTAGACCAGGCTGGCCTCAAACTCAGAGATCTGCCTGCCTCTGTCTCCCCAGTGCTGGGATTAAAGGCTTGCGCCACCACCGCCAGGCAATGTGCTGAATTTTAAGGCTTCTTATACACTAAACATGGTACTTTCATCCTCAAAATGTTTAGAAGTTGCATTTGAGATAGAGTAAGACTTAAGTTGGGAAACTGGATATAGGGAGCCCAGAGGTAACAGATTGCAGAGATACACATCCAAAGACATTTCTGTTATTGTTGTGTTTAGAGACAGGATCCCACATTGTAGCCCAGCCTGGCCTGGAACTCAAAAATATCCTTCTGTCTCAGCCTCTCAAGTGCTAGGATTAGAGGTATGAGCTACCCCTCCTGGCCTTATAAGACATTTCTTTAAAAGAAAAAACATATATATGGTATATGTATATATATGTGTATGTGTGTGTGTATGTATGTATGTGTGTGTGTGTATATATATATATATATGAATGAACCACATAGTGTGGAGACTACCAATAAAGTATTGTTTGTATGTACACACATACAAATATATATTTATTTATATATGTGCCTGTGTCTGTGACTGAGAGTGTGGAAGTCAGAGGGTAATTTACAGGAACAGGTTCTTTCCTCCTACCATGTGGATTACAGGGATCCAACTCATATTGCCAGGCTTGTGCAGCACATGCTTTTACCCACTGAGTCTTCTCAAGAGCCCTAAAAGACATTCTTGATCACTTTTTATGTATCTGGCTTTGGGTACTAGAGGTAAAGGGGATATATATAGCTGGGCATGGTAGTGTATACTTATAGTCCCAACATTCAGTAAGTGGAAGCAGGAAGATTGCAGGTTCAAGACCAGCTTGGGCTACATAATAAAACCTTGTCTAAAACAAACAAACAAAAACAAGGAAATGCAGGCTAATCAAATAGTAATTGCCAGGCTCCATGGCAGACTCATAATCTTCAGGGAAGTTCTCAGATGGCTCTGAAAACTGGATAAATTGGAAAGACATAATCTGATTCCATTTATGAAAAATATACAGGATAAACAAATCTAGAGGGACAAAAAATAGATTTCTAGTTGTCTAGGCCTAGATACAGGGCGGCGGGGGTGGGGGGTAGGGTGAGGGGAGGTGGGGGTGGGGTGAGGGGGAGAATGCAGGAGCCCTGGGAATGATAGCTAAAGGGAGTAACGTTCTTTATGGGTAGGTAAAAATATTCTAAAATTGTATTCCTTGGTATAAAACTCTGAATATATCCAAAGCCATTAGGTTAATAGAGCAGTAGATGCTTTATCACAGTACTGGGGGTTGAACCCAGCATCATGCCTGTGTAAGGCAAACACTACCACTGAGCTCCATTCCAAGTTTGCCTGCTTTTTAACTTTGTTCTGACCCTGGTCCTGCTGAGCTGTCCCAGGGGGTTCCTTGAGCTCACTCTACAGCCCACGCGGTCTGAACCTGCGGTGCTTTGGGCCTCAGCCCCCAAGTAGCTGGCGTTAAACGCTTATACCATCAGGCCTGATTTGAATTGTATACTTCGTTGTTTAATGTTAAAAAATTGATGTTTTGTTTTGTTTGAGACAGGGTCTCACTATGTAACTGGCTATCCTAGAACTCACTATGTAGAACAGACTGTCCTTGAACTCATAGAAATCTGCCTTCGGGGTTGGGGATTTAGCTCAGTGGTAGAGTGCTTGCCTAGCAAGCGCAAGGCCCTGGATTCGGTCCTCAGCTATGGAAAACAACAACAAAAATAATAAAAATAGAAATCTGCCTGCTTCTGCCTCCTGAGTGCTAGAATTAAAGGTATGTGTCACCATACCCAGTTTAAAAAAAAAAAAAAGAAAGAAACCAAAACTTTGTTTTGTTTTGTTTTGTGACAGAATTTCAAGTAGTCTAGGTTGGCCTCAACTTTATTATGTAGCTGAGAATGACCTTAAACTCCTGATCCTCCTGCCTCAGCCTCCCGAGTGCTGGGATTACAGGAGTGCACCACCATGTCCAGCAAATTGTACACTTTAAGAGGTTGAACCACATAGTGTGGAGACTACCAATAAAGTATTGTTTAAAGGGGGCAGTGCCGGGCGGTGGTGGTGCATGCCTTTAATCCTAGAACTTGAGAGGCAGAGGCAGGCGGATCTCTGAGTTCAAGACCAGCCAGGGTTGCAGAGAGAGACCCTGTCTCAAAAAACAAGACTAGCCGGGCAGTGGTGGCGCATGCCTTTAATCCCACCACTCGGGAGGCAGAGCCAGGCGGATCTCTGTGAGTTCGAGGCCCGTCTGGTCTACAGAGGGAGATCCAGGAAAGGTGCAAAGCTACACAGAGAAACCCTGTCTCGAAAAACCAGAAAAAAAAAAAAAAAAAAAAAAAAAACTTACAAAGCTCTACTGGAAAGGACCCAGTAGACTCCTGTGGGTCATCCTTAGACTTTTGTGGTGCCAGTTGCTTAGTAGAATCATCAGGGTAATTAGGCATACACCAGAGCAATTGCAGTTGCATGTGATTAATGCATTTGAATGGTAATATAGGCCAGCTAGGCCTCAAAACCACTGTTGTCCAGGCTGGCTTTGAATTCACAGCATTTCGAGACAGGGTTTCTCTGTGTAGTTTTGGTGCCTGTCCTGGATCTCGCTCTGTAGACCAGGCTGGCCTCTAACTCACAGAGATCTGCCTGGCTCTGCCTCCCGAGTGCTGGGATTAAAGGTGTGCGCCACCACCGCCCGGCTGCAATCTTATTGCAAGAATTTGTCACTCTACAATAGTGAGGTACAACTCTTTTTTTTTCTTTTTTTCCCCTTCTTTAGAGAGAGGAGACAGAGAAGAGAGAGAGACTGAGAGAGAGAGGAGAGAGAAAGGAGAGGGAGAGAGAGAGAGAGGAGAGAAAGAGAGGAGAGCAGAGGTACAACTCTTAAAGAAATATGTAATGTCTAAGTTGAAAGTTTTTAGGGGTTGGCTTGAGCAAGGCAAAGTAGAGGTGAAAATCATGGACCACAGAAGGAGTGGTACCAGGCTCAGGTGTAGGCAAGCCCTGCAGACAGCCCAGTAAAGCTCTAGGGCAGAGGAGCCAGTTACAGTAGACATGAGGATCCAGACTGGACTAGACGCAAAGGGTCTTGAGAGCGAGGTTAAGTAGGCTGGGGTTTTCCGTAAAGGGAAGAATGCCTGTAGAGTCTTAGAAACCATTCTAAAGCATGGAGAATAAAACATCCAGAGCATCCTCATGGAGAGTAAGTCCAAGAGGGACGAAGAGGAGGCTTTGAGTTGTTGAGTTTGAAATGCTTTGGATGTTCAAAAGGAAGTATCCAGTCTGGAGTTGGATTCACAAAGGTCTAGAAATAAAATAGAAACAGAATGACTGACATTAGCCTCAGAATGCAGATGTAAGAAGCCGTGTATTTAAAGAGAGTAGAACTCTGTGGAGTGCTGTTTAAGGGGTGCCTGAGGAGGAGGAAGAGGTCAGAGGAGTTAGCTAAGAACATAGATAGTTGTTAGCTGTCGCAAAGCCGCTGCTTAGTCAGCTGATCTAAGTCAGCATTTACTGTATGTCCATGTGCCTGCGATGTATCATAAGTTAAGAGGCAACTGGGCCTTGAATTTTAGCATCAACTTTAGACTGATGGCTGTCACTCAGGCCATTGACAACCTTATTTTCTAAATGATACATTGTGCTTCCTTAACTTTAGAGGAGGAACTGGAGTCTTTCCAACCTCACCTTCTCATGTTATCCAGGTCCAGAACAGCCTAGCCTGGCATCCAAGAACCTTTTTTTTTTTTTTTTTGACCTTTTGAGACAGGGTTTCTCTGTGTAGCCCTGGCTGTCCTGGAACTCACCCTGTAGACCGGGTTGGTTTCAAGTTCACAGAGATCCGCCTGCCTTTGCCTCCTGAGTGCTGGGATTAAAAGTGTGCACCACCACTGCCTGTTTTTTTGTATTTCTTTTTATTTGTTTTTGTTTTTTTAAGACTTATTTATGTATATGAGGTTTTGCTTGCATGTGTGTATGTGCCTATAGATGGTTGTGAACTACTGTGTGGATGCTGGGAACTGAACCCAGGTCCTCTGCAAGAACACTAAATGTTCTTAACTGCTGAGCTGTCTGTCCCTCCAGCCACGCCAAGAGCCTTCTAACCTTGGGGGATGCGTGGCCTGAATAGTACACTTCTTTCTGAGGGGATGGTGGGAAAGCAGAGAACATCTCATGTTCTGGTATCCAGCAAATTGTACCCACATACCACGCTCAGAAGCGTACAAGGAAGTTACCCCCGCTCTGTGGGGGAGACAAAGAAGCAGTCCTCTTCCCATGTGCCAGCCCATCTGCTTCTTTGCCTTCATAAACATGCTTTTTCTTCCTTTTGGTTCACTACAGCTTTGAATACATGAGAAAGAAGAGTGAGAAACAAGAAGAAAAGACGAGGTTGGAAGAGGGCAAGAGGAAAGAGGCGGATGGAAGGGAACTCCTGCAGCCACCAACACAGTAAATTGTATCCTGAACCACCTCAGCCTGGCCCCTTTTTTGCAGCATGCAGCTGTCAATTTCCTCTGCAGAGTTCTGAAGATGATGAGCAAGACCTGGCTGTGACCTGGGTGGTCTTAAATGATGAGACCCATCAGCATGTTATAGGCCTTGGAAGCCCATTTCCACTTGCCCCCTCTAGGCACACACTTTCCTTGCCCTGATAGCTGTGACTCTTGATAACATCACCCATCTTGCCCCAACCTGGGGCAGCAGGCTCCCAACTGTCCTGAATCTGAGCCGGAAGAACAAATGTCTCCCCACCTGCAGGAGGCAGGGTAGGAAGTAAGAGTTCTGAGGCAGCTGTGCCCTGTGTACGCCTCCCACCATCTGACAGACCAAGACCTGCTGTTGGGCTAAGAGACCCGCCAGCCTGACCTCAGGTTGTGAATTGAGAGGTCAAGTGGTTGTCCTGTGGTTGATCCATGCTGCTTCGAGCCCAGAAGACTTGAGGGGCAAAGGCCTGAGGGGCCTTCCCAGCCTTGACAGTTTTCACTTAGCTGTGCTCCCTGTGCTCCGACCCTAGTTCCTATCCATCCTGTCCTCACCCTGTCTCAGCTAGGACAGAAGCCCAGGACCCTCCTTGTAGAAGACAGAGGGGTCTTGTTCCTTCTGTTTTGGAGAACAGGGATATTCAGTGACGGTCAGAATTGACCTCTGACTGCAATAATGACATGTTCCCATCCTGTATTTCTTTTTTTTTTTTTTTTTTTTTTTTTTTTTTTTTGGTTTTTCGAGACAGGGTTTCTCTGTGTAGCTTTGCGCCTTTCCTGGAACTCACTTGGTAGCCCAGGCTGGCCTCGAACTCACTGAGATCCGCCTGGCTCTGCCTCCCGAGTGTTGGGATTAAAGGCGTGCGCCACCACCGCCCGGCGCCCATCCTGTATTTCTTGCCAGGCACTGTCCTATGGTTTGTGCTATGAGGTGGTGGTCACTGTCTTCACTTTCCTAAGCCCTGCTCAGCCGAGGTTTGACTCCACTTTTCCCCACCACTCGGCCTTTTCTGTGGCTTCAGGCCTGCAGGAATTCTGCTGGTGGTTCTGGGACTTGCCTCCAAACTATGACCAGCTATAGGCAGTGGTGTGGTCTGTCACCTGATTGTTTTGTCTACTCCATTTTACCCCAGCTGACCAACCAAAAAGCTGAACTGCTCCATCCTGCCCAGCTATGCCAGTGTGAGGGCTGTCTGCCTGCCCTCCCCCCTGCCCCCACCAGATGATAGTGAACTGCCAGCATCCACTCACAGGTGTTTCCTGTTGCCGTTTCTTTTGTTCAGCCTGACCTCCCCAGCAGGTGGTGATGGCCCAGCCAAAAACCTCTTCATAGGCAGTTCTAAAACACTGGGGTAAAGCTCCCCAGGGATCTGGGTCACCCCCACCACATCTAGGCAACTGTTGACACCTAATTGGCTCTTCTTGAGTGCTCCCCATCTCCCCGTGACAGCTTTGTGCACACAGTGTCTGTCACACTAGTGTGCTATATCACCACAGGTATTGGGATAGCAGAGCGGGTTCAACCTGGGGAGACCTTATGCATGTCCAGTCTCTCCAGACAATGGAAATTCTGATAGCCATGGGTGTGGAAATCTCTCGGGACCTTCTTAGAAAAGGCCTGCCATCCTGAAATCCCACCCCACCCTCCAGTCCCTCCCAAAGGTCTCCTAACTTAGGTTAACAAACTCCTGTGTTGGAGGCAGGGAAGCCCTCTCTGGGGAGTCCTACTTCCTCAACACAGGTCTGCTGGCTGTTGGGGGCCACAGAGTTCACAGGGTTGTTATTGCAGGGAAGGAGGTGCCTCAGGGAGGGAAGGACCTTGCTGTCTTGGTTCACCGGACAGCCATCCGGGTCTCCTGTCTCCCAGGCTCCAGCTCCTCCCCTAAGCAAGGATTCCCACCTCCCCACACAAGTTGCTTCTTGAGCTCCTCTGTAGGAAGCTGCCTAGTCAGAGGGGCACGGACTGAAGCCTACCACCTACGGATGCAGTTCTGCTGCCCCCTGGTGGCGACAGCTCAGGCACTCCGTGCCAGCCGCTTTTGCTTTCTCTCTGCCCTCTAGCCACAGCCAGTCTGGAATAAGCACAGTCCGGGCCTTCTCTGGGCCAGCGGCTTAGATCCACTCGGGCTGGAGTTCCCAGGCCCAGCCGCAGGCTCAGCCTGTCCAGTAGTGCTCTCTTCCCTTCTGTGTCTCTTCTCCAGGCACAACCCTGGACTCTGGGCTTTCTTCCACCAGGATTTCCAGGGCAAATGCCCACGATGTTGTCACAGCTGGAGTGTGGGCACAACAGTGCCAGGAAGAGCACACCAGGAGGTGTTGGAGCAGAGGTTCAGGAGTGCAGCAAGCCATGTAGGAAACGCATTTTGCTTTTTTTTATTTTCTGTAAAACTCTGTAAATAAAATACAAAACCAAGGGATGTGGTGAGGCAGAGTAAGATATGGCCAGGCCCCTGACACTATTTGTGGCCAAGGATATGCAGAACCAAGGCTGGGAGGCACTTCATTTCAGGCGTTCTACCAACCCCAGGGGTAACAGAAGAATATATTAGATTTTCATTGATAGGAATTTGTGGAGAGAGGTGTCTGGAACCAGCCCTCACCCTCCCTGCCAGTGCCTGGTGAGCCCTGAAAATGGGGGAAGGAACACTGGGAGCCGGTGACTGGAGAGTTCAGAACGCTGTGCTGGCCATGCTGCTGGGCCCAAAGATTCGAGGCAGAGCATCCAGGGACTCCTCCAGCCGTCGATGAGCAGACTGTCCTTCTTCCCCTGTAATGTGTGAGGGTAAGGTCAAGAGTGGCCCTGGCATCTTCCAGGCCTTCTCACGCCTGGCATTACCTCACCCTACCCCCAGTAGCCAAGGTGTTCCCCTTAACTCACGTCTCCCACTTCCCAGCCTTACCACACTGCTGGAGGCTCTGCCGGGCAGCTTCCCTCACAGCCTCTGTGTCTGTTTGGCACAAGTACACCAGGGGCTCAATGCCCTCAGGAGCCTATCGGGACAAAACATGGAGGCAGGTTCAGTGTAACAAGCAGGAACAGCCCTGCAGTGGAGCAGCGGGTAGGTAGGTTGGCAGGGATCACCTTGATACAGCCCAAAGCCAGGCATCCAGCCACTCGAGTCTGCACATCCTCATCCTCAAGTTGGTCCAGGAAGCACAAAAGAGCCTGGGCAAGGTGAGAGGGCAGAATTAGACACTGGGAGCCCTTAGCCCTCACCTTATCCACGAGAGAATCCTGCCAAACTCACCCTTTCCCGGAAGACAGGACCAAGCGAGAGGCTCCGAAGCTGGGTGCTGACAGCAGCCATGACTTTGTTGTTGCCATGGACCAGCAGGGAGCTAAGAGCCCGAAGCCCATCCCTTCGCAGGCGCCCTTCAGGTGCTAGCCTCAGGGCCTTCAGCACAACAGCCTGGTCATCAGAGTTCAAATTCTGTACCAGTAACACTGGAAGAAGTGGGGGGAGGGGCACGGCAAGTTGGCAAAGCTCTTGGGGTGAGAGGCTTTGCCCTCATCTCACCATTCACGCCCTCAGGACCACCCACGGGGTCAGCATTCTGTGGCCAGGGCCACTGCCTCACCCTCCTCTGCAGTCTCTGTCACATAGGCATCCATGGAGGGGCTGTCCAAGGCTTCTACATAACTCCAGAACTGGAAGATGGTGAACTGTTCCCCAGGGCCAGGGTGGGGCCTCCTAGGCAGCTTCCGTCCCAGGGCGTCTTCCAGGAACTTCACACACACTGCAGGAGACAGTACCACAGCCTGAGTTGAGACAGACCCAGTCCTCTAAGGGGGAAGAGAATGTCCCCGTTCTAGCTCAGGCCCAGGGACTCCTTGTCCACACTCTACTCTGAGAACAAGCACTCACTAGTTCTCTTCAGTGCTCACCTTGCCAGTCAGTATGGGATGACAAGGCCTTCCCCAAGGGAGCTAAGGAAGGAAGGAAGGGGTAGGTAGGCAGCCCACTCACCAGCCTCGGCTAAGCCTGGCTGGCGCAGGGAAAGACGGGCACCGTACTGGCCACAGAAAGTCAGGAGCACCTGCTCCACCGGGCAGATGAAGGGGCTGAGTCCCTCTGTACACTGGTCCCAAAAGGTCAGGAAGCCGGACCGAGAGGCAGAGAACTGCACCACTGTGAGGAGTGAGGAAGACCATCAGCAACGGAGCAGGTCAGGCAGGAGGGGCAGGTTAGGCATGAACTCCACTGGACATCACAGCCCAAGCCCAGGAGACCTTTACCTTCCTGGGCAGAAGTGGCAGAGTTCCCCCACAGCTTGCTGCGCTCACACACTTCCTCAAGCACACGTGCTTCCCTCAGGAGCCGCTCTAGGGCCCATGCCTCCTGGCAGCGTAGGGGCCCAAATGTGCCCAGTTTCTAGAGGACAGGGGTTGCCAAGTAATTTAGACCTCATGGTAAGGGTTGCGGGGGATGGGTCAGGGGAGTACAGGTCCCAGCATGCATTGGGAGAGGCTGAAATAGGAAGGGTATAGGAGGTATTATATTCAGCAGAAGCCAAATGCCAGGACCCTGGGGCATTGGTGTGTGGAACTGAGAGGTTTAGAGGGGAGGTTTGGAGTGCAGGGGCAACGGGGGGGGGGGGGGGGGGGAGTATTATCCCCTCACCAGCAGAAGGCGGCTGCAGTGATACAGGTGCTGGACCAAGGTAGCATCCAGAGCTGGACACCCTGTGCTTAGGGACTGGGCATTTGATGAGTCTAATCTGTCCTCTGCCACAGCCTCTGGGCTGCTTGTGGGCCTGAGAAAAAAATGGAATCAAACACCCCAACAACACGCATCACCTCTGGTCACCAGAGATTATTTTTATTAAGCTCCTCCCACCCAGAATGGAAGAACAACGTGCAGACACAGACGGTAGGTAAGTTCACACAGGACTTCCAGGAGGATGAGGCTGTAACCAGCGATGAGTAGCATGGGTCTTTATAATCAACCTTTTGCAACCCTTGCTAAGACCAAAGGGGCTGCCGGGCCCTAGATGGGCGCCAGTAGGATTGCAGGCGGGATGGTCTATAAAATACGGACGGCAAGGGACGCAGGGCTTGGGACTGGAACCTAGGAAGTCGTAAAGGAAGGAGGGACCGGGTGCGGCTCTCAAATCTGAAACGGTAAAGTCTGCTCCAGGAATGAGAGCTGAGAGGCCGGGGTCTCCGGGAGAGTCGGGGTCGTGATGGAGGGGGCTGATACCGAGGGACACGGGGTACATGGGGAGGCACTGAAAGAGCTCCTTCACGGGGTGAGTCCAAGATGAGGTCAAGGGAAAGAAGAGAGGCAGGAGGCTCACAAGCTGATGGGGACTTGCAGGGGAGGCAGGCATTGCAGAGATGAGCAGGGTGGCCAGAAACACTGGGATGGATGGAGTTGGTGACATGGGCATCAAAGATACATGAGGTATACAAGGAAAACACAACTGCACTTGCGCCATAAGCCCATCCTCATGGTCTCTACCCGGCCCCACCTCACCAGTTTCCATCTTGCCTTTCCCCCAACCCACCTGCTCCTCCTCTGCCTTACATTGCTTCACCCCCTCCCCTTCATCTCTCCCTGCCCAACTAGTTCCCAGTCTTGCCTTGCCCGGCCCCCTCACCTGGCCCCAGGACCATCATTGTCTTCATCTTCATCATCATTGAGGAAACTGAAGCTCTCCAGGGCATGTTCCACAGTGATGCTAAGACTGGAGGCCCGGCTCCTAGTCAGGCCTTGTCTCTGCTGATGGTAAAGGGGGTCAGAGCTACTGCCACTGGCTGGCAGCTCTCCCTGTGCTGCCTCAGCCCGGCCCAGCCCAGCCTCCTTACCATGAGCAGACTCTCCAGTCGGGTCACCTCCTGCTCCAGGCCCTGCAGCTCAGGGAACTGACCACGATAGTCATCCAGGGCAGCCATTAGGGTCCCCAGGGCCTCTTCAAGCCTTTTGTCTCCAGCTCCTCCAGCTGCTTCAGGGACTGGGGCTTGAGCAGCTGTGGCCAGGCTAGGTTCCGAATGTTGGGGTGCAGGGACTATGGATGAGGGAGAGGAACTTGGGCTCTTAAGAATTTCTTCTGGGGAATTTGGGGCAGGGCTTGTGAGGGACTTTGAATCAGAACAAGCAAGACTCTGGTGAGAGGTGCAGGATACTGTGGGGTCTGTTTGAGTGTAGGGAGTGGAGGCTGGGTGACTGCAAGGCAGAGGTTCAGTGCCTGGGAGTATGGGGTCTGCAGAGGAGCTAGAAATTGTAGCAAGGTCTATAGAAGGGGTAGGGCTTTCAGTTGTAGAAATGGGGCTTGTAGTGGTTTGGACTGGGCCCACAGCATTAGTGGTATGACTTGTAGTGGTAGGAGTTGTTGACATCCCAGTTTTTCGAGTAGGGCTAGTGGTACTGTGACTGGGGCTTGGAGTGGCATTGGTGGGGCTTGGAGTAGTGCAAGTGGGACTTACAGTGGTGTGGGTGGGGCTTGGAGTGCTGTGTGTAGGGCTTGCAGTAGTGTGGGTGAGGCTTATAGTGGTATGGGCGAGACTTGGGGTAGTGTGAGGAGGGCTTGTGGTAGCCTGGATTGGGTCTGCAGCACTGGGGATGGAGCCTGCAGTGGTGAGGGTAGAGGGCGTGGGTTTGTGGGTAGAATCTGTAGTAGTGGAAGTTAGGCTTGGAACACTGTTGACAGGGCTTACAGCACTGTAGGTAGAGCATGTATGGGAGAGGCTTGGCAACTCACAAGGGTCAGAGTCTGTGGCTTTGTGAACTAAGTCTAACTGTGTAGATGATGCAGGGTCTATAAATGTGGGGGCAGGGCCAGCTGTACTTGGGGTGGGTCTTGTGGCGGAACGGCCAGTGTCTAGACGAGGAGGAACACTACTGAAGTGCTCCACATGGGTGGAATCTGGGTATGCAAGTGGACTAGGTCCTGGGGTTAGGCTTTCTGAGCCCACAGCTTCCACAGCCTCAGTCAGGGCAGCATCCACACTGGCCTCACTGATGTGGCTGAGAGTCCGGCTGTAAGGGGTATGCCCATTGACCAGGGCTGGAGCCACCACGGGCTCTTCATCCATGGAACCAGAGGTGAGAGTCTCTGGCCTTCGGAAGGCAACTTGGATGGGCAGGGGCTCCGGCTGCTGTACCAAGGACTTGGGAGTTGATGAATGTCGAGCCGTGCCTGAGAGCTGTGGGCTGGATGAGTCATCTGAAGATTCAGATGACAGGGACCATGCTGTCCCATTCTCTAGCTCCTCCTGCCGCCGTAACATGTTCTAAGAGAAAGAGACACTTCAGGGTTACACCAAAAAGACCCCGGGAGGTGGTAAGACCTGGGGCCTGGATTTTGACTCACATAGAAGGCTTGCTCCCGAAGTGAGGGTGTGTCTGGTGGGCTCTGGCTGTATGTGGAAAATCGCTTAGTGACAGTAGAGGCTTTGTTGACTGTAGAAGCAGCTGAGGGCTGGTCATCCTTGTCAAAGGGACTGGGAAGGGAAAAAGACATTAGCCATGCTACTCAGCGCAGCCTTTTGCCCTGCCCTAAGCCCTTCATTCCCACCAACCTCCATATGACTTCCAGGCTGAGCTTGATGGTGCCGAGGTCATTGATGTCCACAGCCACAACCTGGGGCAGGGCAGCAAATAGGTCCTTGGTCTCACAGGAGACACTGCCCACAACTACGTGGTTAGCCAGGCCCTTCAGTTCTGTCACCTGTAGCCAAGAGTGCATGGAGGGGGTCACATGAGTGAGGGGAGGGACTAATGAGCTTCAGGG
Source organism: Peromyscus eremicus (assembly GCF_949786415.1). Classification (NCBI taxonomy): domain Eukaryota; kingdom Metazoa; phylum Chordata; class Mammalia; order Rodentia; family Cricetidae; genus Peromyscus; species Peromyscus eremicus. Next base: position 102,687,063 of record NC_081420.1, read on the forward strand.
CATTCAGAAATCTGAGTGTGCATAGAGGTTATAAGATAGTCACAGGGTCACCAGGCCATGCAGATTACAGGAGGATGAGAGTTCTAGGGATCACAGGGCCATGGAGGCAATATGGGAGCATGAGCATCACAGAAGTCCACGATGCTAGGGTCATTGGAATTATAGGTTCACGGTCTCACGGGATTTCAAAGGAAAGCAAATATCCACAAGTTTGGAAGCTCAAAAGAAGGTCTCAGTATCAAAGTCATGAGGTATAGGAGTTACAGAGATTGTTTTCAAGGTCACATAAAAGAGGGTTATGGGGATTATAGAGGTCATGGAGTCACATTTACAGGGCCATAGAGTTATAAGGGACCACAGGAATGAGAGAGCCTTAGGAGAAATGGTTACAAGGAATTCACAGGATAACAGGGTTCATAGGAACAAGCTGTCTTATGGATCTGGTCAGAAAAATCACCTTGATAGACAGGAATTCTGTGAGTAGAGGAAGAAAGATGGTCTCTTCACTGTCCCACACCTGCTTTCCACTACTCTCTATTCGGCCTCGTAGTTTCCAGCGCTGACGGCCGTATTTCATGCAGATCTGGAGAAACAGGCAGGATGAAGCAGCTTTTGGGATTGTGACCCTCCCATCCCAGCCTTCTCATGCACAACCTCCTACCTCATATTGATCGCCCACACACAGCCTGGCGAAGCCAGCCAGCCCTGGGCACAAAAAGGAGAAGATCAGCCATGCTGAGGGCCATAAGCATACCCACTCCTGCCTCTCTTCTGCCCCTACAACTCAGTACCTTTCATCCGGAGATGAAACTCGCCCAGCTGTGCCTCCAGCTCATTCTCCAGAAGACACATGCTCTGGGGAAGGAGGGGTAAGAATGTGAGGGAATGAAGAACCGGTCCTCTCTCACCAGCCCACCCCTTGTGCCTCTGCCACAGCGGTCCTCATCTCTCACCTCTGTGTACTCTCGATGCCCTCTAGTGGCCTCAGCCAGGCTATCCCGGGCCTCTCGACTCCCCGGGGACCCTGTGCTATAGGCGCGGACCATGTTGTAGGCACCATCCCGGAGACGCCGCTGGACACAGTACGCTTCATACAGCTCATCGATCTGGGAAGGTGACAACAGGTGTGGCAGGAGGGGACTGAGACTCACCGCTGGTGCCCACGGGGGGCCTTCCCCCTCCCCCTATGATATCCAAACCCACATCCCACTCTGCATGCACGCTGTACAAGTACCTTACTGGCATGGAACTCCAGTCGTCGAAGAAAACGTTCAATGGACTTGACTTGCTAAGGGAGAGTTGAGTCAGAAAGAGCCTAAGTCCTAGGACCCTTTCCTCTCCCTATGAGCCAACCCCCTTCCAACACTATTTGATATACACTTACCTTGTCCAAGTCATACAGGAAGCCCTACAGAGGGAGATAAGAAGGGAATCTTAGAAAGCCTCAGAAGGACCCCAGGAAAGGACGTGCCCACCCAGCTGTTCTTCAGGATTCAACAAAAATGTTTCCTCCTTTGAAACCGTCTTCCCAGGAAGAACCCTGGCCCTCTCCTGTGCCACCACAATATGATCTCTTGCTGTCATGGGCCAGGCCTGAACTCTCCTACTGGAAGCTTTCGTGATTAGGCACCAGGTCTGAAGCAGAAGGTGCACTCAACAAGTTGGGAGAGAATCCTCTACCAACTCACCTCAGAACACAGCTCAATATCAAACAAGGTTGCTGGGCCCAGCCCCTACACGATACAGGGAAGAGGCACTGGTCCAGGGCATCCCCTATCATTTACTCACTAGGCGGGAATTCCTCTTGGACTCTTTGATCTGGCGTTGGAGCTTCTCCTGCTCCTGCTGATGCACTTCCAAGTAGGCCCTAGGGGAAAGGCAAGTGACAAGAGTCAGCTTATCCAGCCTCAACCTGACAGCGTGCTGGCAGTAGGAAAAGGGTGCATGCGTGGCTGAGGAAGACTCAAACTTGCAGAGAGAAACTTAGGTGGGATCCTGGGACAGAGCACAATGAGGGCGTTGCTTACGTCAGTCCCCGCTTAAGGGCAGCGTACACCAGGTCCAGCCGCTCTGGCTGTGGCACCTTGGGGGCTGGGTGGGCTACGGAAAACATCCTCGATACTCGGGAGAGCACTAAGGGCTTCCGTGGGGGCCCTGGTGGGCTGAAGACCGTGAAGCTCCTGAAGAAGAGACTGCCTTTAGAAAGGGTCAGCAAGAATCCCCCAAACCCTCATCACACACCCAGTCCCAACCCCACCTAACTCTCTCAACCCCATTAAACCCTTGTCGCGTACCTGGGCCCGCGCTCGTGGCTGCCGAGGACGCCTGCGAAGGACTGGCTCCTACTGACCCGGGCGCTGAGCAGGCGGCGCTGCGGCCGCACCGACAGGGACATCATGGAATGAGTCCGCGCGGGGCTCCCTGGGGGTGGCGGGGGTGTGTGTCCAGCACTAATCGGGTCCCTGAAGAAGCCCCCTTCCCGTGGCCGGGTCCCAGGGCTGGAACAGGCCCTCCCTGGTCACCAAGAACAGCTGCCCCAATGGGCTCCAGCCTTGGCAGTCTTAGCCTCATCGGCCCCCTCGCTAATGACAGGGCAGTGGCAGGCGACTCGGCCTCGGACTCAGCGTGGCCTCCGCTCTGCCCCTACTTCCTGCGGAGGTGAGGGCTCCGCCTGTCGCGGGGCAGGAAGGGGGGGGTCGCGCGGGGACCCTCCTCCAGCTGGGAAGAAGCAGGAAAGGGGCGGGGCGCGCGAAGAATGTGCGGAAGCGCCTGTTTACCCGGGGGCGGGGCGGCATCCCCAGCCCTTCCCCTGTCCGCCCCCCCAAGTGGCTGAAAGCTCGGGTGCCACCACCCCGGGAGGCCGTGGAAGGTCATGAGGCGGGGCGCGGGTTAGGATCGCGGTAGAGCTGAGAGGCAGGCCTGGCCGCAGGTTTGTAACCCACCGCCCAGTGTAAATGGTGCCCCCAGCTCACACCGACTAGCAGGCGCCTTGACGCCAGCGTCCTCCCGGCTGGGCGCCCGGGGATTCCCAGAGTGGGGGGCAGTGCGGAGAGAAGTGCCCCGCCTCCTCCACTTTTCTATACACCCTTCTTGGAAACTGAGTCACGGACGCACGCTTCCCCCGCCGTGGGTGGGAAGGAGTCCCGGCCGAACCTCCACCCCAACAACTCGAACGAAACACGCACCCTAGGCCCCCAGAATCCCGTCTGCATCCCTTGTGGCCATCTCTGGAGCCTTCGCAACTCCAAGCCGAGTCCTACCTCTCTTCTTGGAGTTCATGGTAGGTTCTGGATGGCCCCCGGCCCGCGCTCACCCACGGTGTCCCGCTGGCCTGGGGCTTTTGGTACTGGCCCCGCTGGGCTCCAAGCTCACTGCCAGCGGCTCTGGCCCTGGTTTCGGCTGCTCTCCGCGCCTCCCGCCCGCCCAGTTCCTGCCTCCTGACTCAGCCAGCCGGGATGGGGCGGGACTGGTTCCCTGGACTAGGGGGGCACCCGACCTCAGTCTGCCTGGCCTCTGCAAGGGGTAACTAGGGGCTTTCCTCCGGAGTAGGTTGACACAGGGTTTGAGGCTAGGGGCGCCTGTGAAGGGAGTTGAACCCTAAAATGAATATGGAAGAACAGACTGAAGAGACTAGTGGGACAGTGATAGAAAGGTGTGCAAGGGGCTGAGAGATGGCTCAGCGGTTAAGAGCACTGGCTTCTCTTCCAGAGGACCCAGGTTCAATTTCCAGCAGCTCACAACTGTAACTCCAGTTCCAGGGGATCTGACACCCTCACACAGGTGTGTGTGTGTGTGTGTAATTATATATATATACATATATATATGTATATATATATGCAGGCAAATCAATACTTATGAAATAAAAATAAATGTAAAAAAAGAGAAAAAGGTGTTCAAAAGTGGTTGTCAGGCTGCTGAGGAAAGATTCAACATGAAGAGGATTGGGAATTAGGGTTCTGTGTGTGTGAAGGGGGGAAAGAAGAAGTTGGGGGGTTGAGTGCAGGGATTGTGCCCATGAAGGACACTGTATAATAAGGACTCTGATGAAGCTGAGGAGAGAGAGGAGCTGAAAGGGTGGGGGCTAGATCAACCATATATTATGTGCTGCTCCAAGACACCGAGGAGGAGCTGAGTGGAGAGAATTCCAAAGCCCCCTGCAACATCTTTACACCCACAAAGAGGGTGCTCAGTCTGGGTCTCTCCCCTCCCTGAGACCTAGAGAAAAGGATCAGGACCTACCATCCAGCCAGGGCCTATAATGGAAGCTAGGACTGAGAAGTTATCCTTCTACCCTTGGCTCTCCCCTCAAGTCTCAATTCCCTTGGTACCAGCTTTCTTGATCCCAGCATCTACCAGCATCTCCTACTTGAATACCTCGTGTCTACATCCAGCATGAACTGTGCATTCCTGTGGACTGCCCACCTAATACAAGCCTTTATGTATCTTTCAGCTCCCATACCCAACACCCTAGCCTTATCGTCTGCTCTGGAATTCCCTTTTCCTAAACCACAGCTTCACTGTCCATAATCATCAGTTTCTTTCCATCACCACTACCACATCTGCTTGTTACCCGAGACCTCCGGTTCCCCAGAACACAACTCATTTATTCAGCTACCCACTGAGTGGCAAGCATATGCCAGTCACCAGAGATACACCCCAGAATTTCACAGACACCACTGTGCACAGAGATCACAGTCCGCCTCTGCCTGCTTCTCTTCCAGCTCCCTCCCTCCCACCTCCCTTCCCTTCTCTGCACACCCTCTTCCCAGCCTGCATCCGCAGCCACCCTTCTATCTCTTGTCTGCTGTTACCCTCAGCACTCCGCACTCTGTCTTGAGTGGCAGAAACCAACCCTGGCAAACCACCTCCCTGTCCTTGCAGCTCCTGCACTCATCCTGGATTGAGCCGGGAGGTCTTGGCACAGTAGCTGGAATCACGGTGCAATTCTCAACCTCAGATGGTTCTCACTTTCTACCTGGGAGATTATCCTGTATGGCACTAGTCTTTTTTTTTCTCCCTTCTCAGAGAAGATGGATGTATCAGACTTTCTCTTCAACTTACCAGTAAATTCAAGTCACTCTCACACTAAAAGTGAAAACAAGCCTGAAAACTATTCAAATGCCCATCAATAATAACAGAATAACTATGAGACAAAAACAATGAAAAATACAAATACATCCAGTAATACGAATGAATCGTCTCCATTAGATTGAACTGTAGGCAAGAAGCATTTTCTTTTTCTTCTTTCGCTTTTTTTTTTTTTTTAAAAAAAATAGGATCTAGCTATGTAGCCTTGCTTGACTGGCCTGAAACTTGCTATGTAGATCAGGCTAACCTTGACCTCATAGAGATCTGCCTGCCTCTGTCTCCTGAGTGCTGGGATTAAAGGCATGTGCTACCACAACTGGCTCTGCATTTTTTGGTTAATGATGGATGCGGGAGAGTCCAACCCAACTGGGAGTGGTGCTACCCTTGAGCAAGTGGTCCTGGGGTGTATAAGAAAGCAAACTGAGGGGCTGGGGATTTAGCTCAGTGGTAGAGTGCTTGCCTAGCAAGTGCAAGGCCCTGGGTTCGGTCCTCAGCTACAGGAAAAAAAAAAAAAAGAAAGCAAACTGAGCCGGGCGGGTGGTGGTAGCGCCTTTAATCCCAGAACGGAAAAAAGAAAAAGAAAATGCTTCTTGCCTACAGTTCAATCTAATGGAGACATTTTTCTCAATTAAGATTTCCTCTTGCTAGATATGTCTCGATTTGTGTCAAGTTTACAAAAAACCAACCAGGACAATTACTAATCTGACTTCTGCCATCATAAACTGGTTTTGTGTGCTTTTTGTTTGTTCTGGTTTTATTTTTGTTTTTTGAAACAGGGTCTCTTGTAGCCTAGGCTAGCCATGAACTTCTGATCTTCCTGCCTCTGCCTCCTGAGAGATAATAGGGCTGGGCTGCCATGCCCATATACTTTCTCACCTGTTTTTGAACTTCATTATCAAGGGAACCATAAATATTGCCTTACTTGTGTTTTGTGTGCACGCCTTTAATCCCAGCACTTAGGAGGCAGAGGCAGGTGGATCTTTGTGAGTTCGAGGCCAGCCTGGTCTACAGAACGAGATCCAGGAAAGGCAGAAAGCTACACAGAGAAACCCTGTCTCAAAAATCAAAAAGAAAGAAAGAAAAAGAAAAAGAAAAAAGAAAGAAAACTGAACCTAGGCATTGGTGATACATGCCTTTAATCCTAACACTCAGGAGGCAGAGCCAGGCGGATCTCTGTGAGTTCAAGGCCAGCTTGGTCTACAGAGTGAGTTCCAGGAAAGGCGCAAAGACAGAGAAACCCTGTCTCGAAAAACCAAAAAAAAAAAAAAAAAAAGAAAGAAAGAAAGAAAGAAGGAAAGAAAGAAAGAAAAAGAAAAAGGAAATCCAGACAGGCACCAAAGCTACACAAAGAAACCCTGTCTCAAAAAACAAAAGAAAAAGAAAAAAGAAAGAAAGAAAGCAAAGTGAGTGAGCCCTGGGCAGCAAGCCAACAAGCAGCATTCTTTATGGCTTATATTTCAGTTCCTGCCTCCAGGTCCCTGCCCTACTTGAGTTCCTGCCCTGACTTCCCCCAGTGATGAACTGTTACCTGGAAGTATAAAATGAAACAAACCATTTCCTCCCCAAGTTGCTTTTGGTCATGGTCTTTTACTACAATAATGAAACCCTAATTCAGACAGTAGTTATCCTTGGGCTGTAACTGGAAGTAGGCAAAGGGGTGTTCCAAAGTGTTAGCAATGTTTTATTTCCTGCTGTGGACTCTATTTCCCAATCATATATAAGTGTGTTCCATTACAAAATGTATCACGATGTGCATTTAGGACAGATGTGTGCATGTGTGTGTGTAGGAATGGTGGGGTCTTAGTTATATTCCCCAAGCTAGCTAGCCTCAAAAACTCTTAGGCTCAAGCAATCTTGCTGCCTTAGCTTCCTGAGAAGCTTGGACCTTAGGTGTATGCCACTGCTCCTAGCTACTTGCTGTATACATTAGATTTCTCTATATAATTGGATTTAAGTAACTACAGGGAATCTAGATGTACCTCAAAGGTAAAAAGTATATGCTTAGTATGCTCAAAGTTTTGGATTCAATCCCCAGCAAAACACACGCATGCACGCACGCACTCACTCACTCACTCACTCACTCACACAGTGAATGAATAACTATAGAAAATAAATTACAGCTGGGCAGTGGTGGTGCACGCCTTTAATCCCAGCACTCCGGAGGCAGAGGCAGGTGGATATCTGTGAGTTCGAGACCAGCCTGGTCTACAAAGCAGATGCCAGGACAGCCAGGACTGTTACACAGAGAAACCCTGTCTCGAAAAACCACACACATACAAAATAAATAAATTTTAAAAAAAATTAGGGGCTGGAGAGATGGCTCAGAGGTTAAAAGCACTGATTGCTCTTACAGAGGTCCTGAGTTCAATTCCCAGCAACCACATGGTGGCTCACAGCCTCCTATAATGAGATCTGGCTCCCTCTTCTGCTGGGCAGGGATATATGCAGACAGAACATTGTATACATAATACATAAATAAATCTTAAAAAAAAAATTACATCCCAGTGTGTCCTGTGCCTTTCTCTAGCTACCCTATTCCTCTCCCCAATTGCTCTGAATCAAGTTTCTGGAAGAATGGTCACCTCCATTTCCTCGCCACACCCACCTACTCCTCTTCCCATGCTGGCTGGCTTTTTGCACCCACTCCTTCTGTGACTAGTCTTGACAAGGTTAACAATGACCTCTCTGTTGCTGAATCAACTCAGTATCTAATGTCTATTCCTTATCCTGCTCGGTTTCGATAAAGTATTAGATTCTATGGTTCCCTTCTTCTTCATTAAGCCCTTCCTTCCCATGAATTTCAAGAAGCAATGGGGCTGGAGAGATGGCTCAGCAGTTAAGAGCACTGGGTGCTCTTCCAGAGGTCCTGGGTTCAATTTTCATCACCCACATGGCAGCTCACAACTCTCTGTAACTCCAGGATCCAACACTCTCACAGAGACATATATTCAGGCAAAACACCAATGTGCACCAAAAAAAAAAAAAAAAAAAAAGGAACAGTTGGGTGGTGGTGGCACACGCCTTTAATCCCAGCACTCAGGAGGCAGAGCCAGGTGGATCTCTGTGAGTTTGAGGCCAGCCTGGTCTACAGAGTGAGATCCAAAACAGGCACCAAAACTACACAGAGAAACCCTGTCTCAGGAGAAAAAAAAAAAATAAGAAGAAGCAACATACTTCTGTTTTTCTACCCACTTCTCGTGACACATTTTCTTTTCCCACAGAGGGCTTGTTTCTCTCTTTATCCTCAAATAGACTTCATTGACTCAGCCCTTGGGCTATGTACCTCTCTGCATCCTTATCTATCCTTAACCAAACCACTCTTGTAAGCCTTAGGCCTGCTTATCCAACTGCCTCCCAGATGTCTATCCACAGAGTAACTGACAATGTGTAGGGGCTTGTAAAAGGAGGTGAACTGAGTTTGAGGTCACTGGACTGAACTGACCACTTTTCCAAGTTTTAACCATTCTATGACAGTCCTATTACCTATCTGCCCAGTTGCTCAAAACAGAAACTGGGAGTCATCCTTGGTCCTGCCATGAGTTACACCCCACCTCCACTCAGTCACCCACTCTAGGCTGATCAAGCTTTTAGATGTCTCTAGATGCAGTCCTGGGGGTACAAGTTGATAATCCCATCTACCTGGGAGGCTGAGGCAGAAGGATCAAATATTCAAGCCTACCTGAACTACAAAGTGGAATCAAGGCCAGCCCGGCTAAGCTACTACAATTTTTTTTTGGGGGGGAGGGTGTTTTGAGACAGGGTTTGTGTTTGTCTCTATGCAGCTTTGGAACCTGTCCTAGAACTCGATCTGTAGACCAGGCTGGCTTTCAACCCAACATTTTTAAAAAAATATATATATGTATTTTTAAGTCTGGGGGTATAGCTCAGAGGCAAAGTGCTTGGTCAGCTTACTTAAGGTCCTAGTTTAATGCCCAGTATATATACATACATACATGCATATACACATACACATAGAGAGTGTATCTCTAGAATCTGCACCCTCACAGCAGGTCCAAGCTATTACCAACTCCAGCCTAGAATCCTAGCAGCCTCTTATGGACTCCCTGTCTCCGCTTTATCTGGCAATCAACCATTCTTTATTAACTAACAGTCTTTTGAAAATTCCAGTCACCAACAATGCCAAAAACAACAACACCAATAACAAAACAACCCTGTCCCTTTTTGAGTGTTTACTGTATGTCAGCATTATGCTGAACAAAGATCATTTAATTCCAGCAAGAAACCTATGTAGGTAGGTCTTATTAGCCCTGCTTCACAGCTGAGGTCAACTGGCTGTATGTGACCTTGGGTGAGACATTTTTTTGTTTGAGACAGGGTTTCTCTGTGTAGCCTTGGCTGTCCTGGAACTTGCTCTGTAGACCCGGCTGGCCTTGAACTCTCAGGGCCAAGACCCTTCGTAAGCTTTTGGACTTGAGATACTCATGAGGATGATAACCACAACCACTGATGGAAGCATGAAGTGAGCTGTCTCCATCTATGGGGAGTGTTCAGGGGAAGTACATGTAGTACGCAACAAGAATTAGCTGCTATTGTTAATGATTATTAATTTACCCAAATTACAACGTTAGTAAGTGGCAGGGCCCAGATTCAAGCCTAGGCTTTCTGACCTAAGACTCTAGATCTCTAGAATCTCTCTACTCAGACAAATATGAAAAATTCACAGCTACCTCCTGTTCCTAAGAATAAAGTCCTATGCTTCCTTCCCAGGCCCCTCTATAGCAACTGTAATGCCTCCTGCCACATTCAAGGTTCTTAGCATCTGGGCAGCAAACTCCATCCCTCCCATACCCCTTTTCCACGAGAGAGAGAGAGAGAGAGAGAGAGAGAGAGAGAGAGACAGAGACAGAGACAGAGATAGAGACAGACAGACAGAGACAGACAGAGAGAGAGACAGAGACAGAGAGAGTGGGGGGCGGCTAGGTTCAAGCTTAGGCTCTTAGGCAAGCACTCCACCACTGAGCTACATCCCCAGCCCCTCTTTTCACTACTCTTAGCCTGACTGACTCCCTCTCCATTTTTCTTCTGCCTCCCTAACTTCTTCTTCCAGGAAGCTGCTCTGGGTTGGTTCCCCCTTTTTGGCGCCTCTATAGCTTCCTCTCTCTGGCCCTCAAGACCACATGGCTAAGTTGTAATTCTCCAGGGTCTGTTTTCCCACCTGTCTACTCTGGGTCCTGGGGCCAACTTGCCTGCCCACTGCTGTAATTTCCGGGGCCCTCCACCAAGACCTGAGCATCTGGGCGATGAAGGAAGGAGGGAGCTGAGTGTGGGAGTTGGGCTGCCCAGTCTTTGGAACAGGATCCTGACCTGCCAGAGAGGTAGATCACAGGACACAAGTCTGGATCTACCCTGATTCCCTACCCAACCTAAGATTCTTCTTTTCCCTCCCCACTCTGTTACCTCCCTTACCATACGTGTGGGGCAAGGGTTGCTCCCTGGGCAGGGACAGGGTGGCGGTGTCCTGGGATTCCGAGTTCAAAGAATAGTTGTTCCATCCATTTTCTTTCCCTGGCAGCAACTCTGCTGCCACTTAACCCCTATACTCAGGAACTATGACTAACACCAACCCCCCACCCCACCTCACCATTAAATAGTCATGGAGACTGTACAATTAACTGACTGACCATCTCTGGGGGAGGCAGTCTCTCCCCCGTCGGGGTGGATGGAGAGGGCTGACACCCCACTCCCACCCCTACCTAATGGAGAGGAACTGTCTCACCTGGTGGGTGCTGGCTGCTAAGAGACAGGTGCCTTAGCTCCTGTCAACTCTGCAGTGTGTTCTGGACATGGGAAAGAAGCCCGGTCCCAAAGGTTATGAGGCGTGCAGCTCAACAGGGAAGGGAATCTTAACTGCCTGCACGCCCTCTGTTTTCATAGACCCCCAAAAGCTCCTGTGTGCCAAGACTAATACACCTGTGTGGGACGGAAAGTACCACTAACAGTATTGTCCATCTAGTGCAGTGATCGGTCACACTAGCCATAGCCTCTCGGCGAGTCTCTGGGTCCAGCCGGGCTCAGCTGTAGGGCCACAGGAGACTGAGGTAAACAGAAGCTATAAATAACCCAGGCAAAAGGGTGGCTGCAAGGGAGAAGGGGGTCGCGCGCTGAAGCCTGTCCCTGTCTCCATGGCAACTGCCCCAAACCTACTGCTGACGTCATCTGGCAGCCGCCAACCAGAACGAGCAATGAAGAGGGGAGGGGGCCCTGCTCTGGCCTAGGACCCCCACCCCACCCCGGAACCGGGTGGAGACTGCTTGGTGGCCTCACTTCCTGCCAGCCTCCTCCCTGGTCAGCTGGTCACATTCCCTGTCCCGCCGCGTTCTGGGAGCTGGACAGCCTCCCCCAGCTGGGTCTGGCTAGGACGCGAGTCCCAGCGGTGGCGGATTGGGAACGCTCTGACTCACCCTCGCTTTCCTCGCCTGCTTTTCCACCTAGGCATAGACTAGTCCAGTGCTCTGTGTGCTCCCCTCCCTCCTACCCAAACCCAGGCTCTGGGGCTGCTCATCCCGCTCTGCTGCCCACAGGACCCGGGACCCGGTAGGAGGTAGACGAGGGAGCCATGCCAGTCCTTGTCTGGCTGTAGTGTTGCGTGGCTCTTATCGTTTTTCCCCCTACCCACCCTCACTGTCAATACTAGGATGGTGGATGGTGCAGGGGGCAAAGATTCAGATCAAATTCTTGCTTCTCCCCAACACAGCAGTGTGACCTTGAGAACGATGCTAACCTCTCTGGCCCAGTAAGTGCATCTGCCAGATGGTTGTAGACCTCCGAAGGCTGCATGTCAGCTGAATGCTGCAGACCCAAGACGCACGCAGCCACCCACATGGTGGCCAGGACACCGTTATTATTATATTAGATTGTACACACGAGAGTCCAGTCTGCACATATATCAGAACTGATTTGGAAGGGCCAGCAACAGAGGTCAGATCCAGGCTTAACTCGGGCTAGGAGGACAGAGGGTGTTGAACCTGACTTAGCCGGGGCTCTAGTCCAGGCGAACAACCCCTTCCCCAAACCAGTTCTACAGGATGCTCAGTTCTGACTGTTTGCTGAGTCCCCGTAGCAGCTTCCATTTCCAGGGACAGGGTCTGGTCACCGACCTCCACCAGTACGACCTTCTCCGGCTTCAGCTTTGGTTTGGGTGGAGAGTGTGGCCTCGGGCAGGCTCAGTCACCTCGGGCCTGGCCCCAAAGCAGCTTAGGTCGGAAGGACCGGGAAGACTAGCTCATCTGGGAGGTCTCCTGCACCCTGTCGCCCCCTTCCCATTCCCAGATCAGCCTCCCGTCGCTCCGTGGGCAGCACAGGCTCGCGGAGAAAAGCCAATCCCAGGCCCAGATAGGCGCCTCAGGCTCGCCCTCGGGCCTGCCCACCGCGGAGCCCCGGGGCACGGCCGCCGCGGCCTGGCCACGGAAGGGAAGAAGGCGGCGGCGGCGGGCGCGGCAGACCCGGAGGCGGCGGCTTTTGTAGGACGAAGCTGCGTCCTCCGCGCCCGGGATGGGGGTGGGGGAGTGGGGAGGAAAGACACCGCGCGATCCGGGTCGCGAGAATGGGGTGAGGCGGGACCCGGTCGCAGATCCGGGAGCCGCTGGGCGGCGCGGGTGCCGGAGGCACGGGATCCACCGCCCACCCCTTCTCCCGGCCATGGCCTTCGGAAACCGCACGGACACTCACATGGCTGCACTGGGCTTCAAGGACCTCGCGCTGTCGCTGCTCTCGGCGTTGCCTGGCCTGCTCGCGCCGCAGCTGCTGCTGTCGCCGCCGCCGCCGCCGCCGCCGGCGCCCGCCCCTCCCTCCTCCCTCCGCCCCGCCGCCCCGCCCCGCCGGGCCCCACCTCCTGCGTTCCCCCCGGCTCCCGCACCCCTAAGGGGCGCGCACAGCTCGCTCCACCTTCGCGGGTAGCCGGGCAGAGTGGTCTGCCTACCGTGTCAACCAGCTCGTGGGAGGGGAGACCGTGGGGAACCCGAAGGCGTCTGCGGGAAGTGGGCGGCTTCCTGGGAACCGCATGCAGACCTTAAAACCGGGGTAGGGGGCGCTAGGGAACCCCTCCTACTTGCCTCTTACCCAGATCTCTGCAGTCCTAAAGACCTCAGGCCCCCTTCCTGTCACTATAAACAGGTTCTTGGAGCTGACACTGAAAGTTGGGGTGGTTGGAGGAAATTGGTCTGGAAAGGCCAAAAGAGAGCTCGGAAGCCTAACCATCCCACACCTTCTGGGTTGAAGCTCTCTGCCTCTCATCCCTCCGCACCTTTTCAGCCCGCTTCAGTTTCCCACTGTAGGGTCAGAAAGCTTTTTCGGCTATTGTCTGGCTAATATATCAGAGCTCATAGCCAGGCCATGTATGCATTCACCACTCGTTGGGTCCTGCTTTCTGGGGAGTTACAGATTTTTCTTCTGGGATATGGGACTAACCTGGTAAGATCTGGGTATGCATACTGAGAGCACACTTTGGCTATCCGGGCCAAAGCCTTATCTTCTCCAAGGCCAGGGCTGGAATGCTAGCCCTTCCAACCAAGCTAGGGTTATGGTTGAATAGCTGGCCTGACTGACCCCCAGTGGGGTAAATGGGCTGACTCCAATCCTCTACCCCTCCGGTTAATCAGATGCTACTAGCTCTCACCAGCCCTACATCCCTGATCCTCCATCCCTTGGTTTCCCTGTTTCCTGACTCCTTTAGCACCTTATCTTTTGAAGTGTGTCAAGCATACTCAGGAGTGGTTTGATTAATCTTAAAAGGTCCCCAGATTTCTAGCCCTGACCCTGGTCCTGAGGGTTGATCTCACCAACCCAGTATGGTAGACCTGAGACTCTTGGGATACCAACATCTTCATCCTCCCAGGCTCTTACCAGAGACACCCTCAGCCTCTCTCAACTTTCCACCTCTCCAAACCTCCAGTCTTTTCCCCAGAGCACTTGCTTGTTCCAGAGCCCGGATGCCCTTGTGAATGCCCCCACTTCTCCCCAGTTCTTCTTTTTGGTTGTTGTTGTTTTATGTACATTGGCATTTTGCCTGCGTGTATGTCTGTGTGAGAGTTTCAGATCCCCTGGAACTGGAGTTACAGACAGCTGTGAGCTGCTCTGTGGGTGCTGGGAATTGAACCCGGGTCCTCTGGAAGGGCAGCCAATGCTCTTAACCACTGAGCCATCTCTCCAGCCTCCCTCCCCAGTTCTTATTATCTGACCAGGTACCTTGTCCTTAACCTTGTACAGCATCACTTCTGCCCAGGCACCCGCTTGTGGTCAGAGGTTGAGTCTCTCTGGAACTCTCAACACTGGCATCCTTTGGCCTCTGGCTAGCTCTAGACTCACCCTTTCAGCCAGACATTCTTCAAGCACCTTCTCTGCAGATAGCCTCCCCTCTTTCCACTCTGTCAAGCTGCTGACCAACTCCTTTCATGCCTTGAATCAGCACCAGGTATCAAGCACGCCATGTTAGGGGCCCTGTGCGTGAGATTAAGGTACCTGACCGAGGTCTCTAAGCACTGTGGGGGCAGAGATCTCAGAAGTGCTCATCACCATTGTCCTGGCTCATAGTGGGAGTTGAAGAACTATTTATTGAATGAGTAAGTGAATGAGCAAGTATCAGTATCCTGCTCTACTATCCTTCCCTTCTTGTCCTTTTTTTTTTTTTTTTTGATTTTTCGAGACAGGGTTTCTCTGTGTAGCTTTGCGCCTTACCTGGAACTCACTTGGTAGCCCAGGCTGGCCTCGAACTCACAGAGATCCGCCTGCCTCTGCCTCCCGAGTGCCGGGATTAAAGGCGTGCACCACCACCGCCCGGCCTGTCCTCTTTTTTTTTAATTAATTAATTAATTAATTTTTGTCTCTTCTGGAAATCAAATCCAGGGCCTTCTCTACACTAGGCAAGTGCTCTCCTACTGAGCTACTTTGCCTTCAGTCCACTGAGACGAGGCCTTGCTATGTAGCCTAGGCTTCTCTCAAACTCACACTATTCCTTCTTCTGCCTCCCAAGTCTGGGGTTGAGGGGGTGTGCCACTATACGTGGTTCCTAGTCCTCCAGGTTGTATCCACTCAACGTTGAATTCATTCTCTCTTCTACTCTCCCCCCGTTACTATTGCTCGGTCTTTCAATCATCCATCAGTGAACATTCCTTAGGCACCAAGGCAGCATGATGGCTGCTAGAGTGACAATGGTATGGAGCTGTCCCTGTGTTGTCCCTTGGCTAATCAAGTCACTTTCTGAGGAACTCTTTTAAAGCCTGAAATCATGTAATTCCACTTTGGGAACTCTTCCCCCTCTACAGTGCTTTGACTAGAACCCAAGGCTGGGTGCATGCTAGGCAAGCGCTCTACCACTGAGCTATGCACCAAGCAATCTCTTAAATCATTAATTCAGTCATAGGTTCTCCTACTTAAGAGGTTTCAATGGCTCCTCACTGTCATCTATACTGTGATAGGGCCTTAGAGAGATGTGGCCCAGAGAGCCTCTCTTCTTTATCTCCCATCTACTCTGCACCACACCTGCACCACTTCAACTATAGCAGCTTGCCTGTAGTTCCCACCCTCTGACTCTGACCTTTCTCCTTACCTTTCTTCTGTTTGGTATGCTGTATCACCCACCACATCCTCTCGGAAAACAAATCAAATGCCATCCCTAACTGTGCCCTCTGGTTTCCCAGTTATTCTGTTTGAGCATCTATCCCTATGTATTGTTCTTATCCATAGCCAGACCTGTGACCAGGAGCACATTGGACTACAATGATAAGATGGCACAACTCTGAGTTTACTGGGCCCTTTCCTCTTTCCAAGAGGCACTGAAGAAAGGGAAACATCCATGGGCCATGGAATGCTAGAGAACTCTCAGGCCTTTCCCCAACCACTAGCAAGCAGGCCTTGCATGGACAGAGCAGAAACACACTTCACAGAGGAGACACCTGAAGCTAAGAGAAGACAATGACTTTCCAGGTCATGTGGTTCGGAAGGGCTAGGTCTGAGTTCCAAATTGGCTCCCTGAGTCATAGTTTTGCTCTGCCTGATTCAGGGCATCACTCCCTGAGCACATCTTTTGCCAAGCAGTGGCTTTCAAGCTGAAGGAAACATGGACACTTCTAACCTGGAAGAGCTCACATTCTTGGAGGGGTAGGACTCAGGCCTGAGAAAAGTCCCTTCAGCAGAATCAGAGGGTGGTAAGGGTCCTAGTGCATGGTGCTGCCCACTCCACTTTAGGAAAGTATGCATTCAAGTTAACACACACACACACACACACACACACACACACACACACACACACACACACGAAAACCAGAGGCTTCCATCATTATTCCCCACAAGCCTCCATAGGTAAAACTCTTTGAGACACAACTTCCCTTTGCTTTCTGGGAAGAGATAAAATAGAAACCTACCCCCTACCGTGTTTTGGAGATGTCATTCATTCATTGGCCAGATATTTACCAAGCTTTCAGGAAATGTCCAAGAACATCCACCCACCTTGCAGGGACCAGAATTAAGGTCACCACCATCCTTGTCCCTGGGGGCTAACGATCAGAACAAATTTTGTTCTGATCTCTTGAGTTTTTGTACCTCTGTGTCACCAAAACTAAGAATGTATATGTATGAAATTCTCTCTCTCTCTCTCTCTCTCTCTCTCTCTCTCTGTGTGTGTGTGTGTGTGTGTGTGTGTGTGTGTGTGTGTGCTGGTAAGTGGAAGTTGTTAAGAAAGGGCCCTTAATGTGACATGTTGGAGTTTCTTGGCAGGTGGAGAGCAGGTCTTTGAGGCTCATATGAGGTAGGATGGCAGCAGGGCTCAAGGCAAGAGAAGAGATGCAATGTTTTTTTGCTAGAGGAAAACAAAAGCCCAACATGGCTGAAGGTCTGTGCATGCATACATTGGTGAGGGGACTAATCATGAGGAGCCTTAGGCACCGAGTGAAGGGCAAGACTTTATCCTTAGAGCAATGACAGCCTTGGCTTTAAGCTGAGGGATTTTAGAGTCGTATCACATCTGTGCTTAGCAAAGGTCACCCAGGCAGTAGGATCTGGGTCACAAAGTCCTTGGTACAATTTCTAGGTGAGTTGATAATGGCATGGGCCTAGCTGGGGGTAATAGAGAAGGAGAACAGGAGAAATTAAAGGAATATTTGGAAGGCAGAATGCAGAGGTTGGTGCTTCAAGAGCTCTGGAGAGAGGGAGGTATCCTAGATGATGCAAGGGCATTGGGCCTTGGTGTTTCCTTAATGAAGTGGGGAGGCCTAGAGAATTGAGTTGTGACAGTGACATAGTTTAGATGGGTAGTATCTGAACGGAAGTTCCCACAAGGCAGCTGGACACATGGGTAGAGGAAAGAGGGATCTAGGCTAGAGACAGCTTTTGGAAGAGACAATGGTCAAGCATGTCAGCAAGATGTTTAGAAAAGGATAAAACATGCCCATGAAGTGGTCTACCAGAGCTCTTCACTGTATGGTGGTGATAGAAGCAGACTTAAAAGGACTAAGTAGGGGCCTGTATGCTCTTACCCACATCCATTCATTCTCTGGACCCTTCCAGCCCCAGCCTAGATCATATTTTGTGAGTGAGTTTGTGTGTGGTGATGGTGGGGGGTTGGTTTTTTTCAAGA
The DNA here is from genome assembly GCF_949786415.1 of Peromyscus eremicus. Lineage (NCBI taxonomy): Eukaryota > Metazoa > Chordata > Mammalia > Rodentia > Cricetidae > Peromyscus > Peromyscus eremicus. The sequence goes on from NC_081420.1 coordinate 102,704,740, forward strand.
CAGGGTTTCACTTTATAGCTCTGGCTATTCTGGAACTCACTCTGTAGATCAGGCTGGCCTCAAACTCAGAGATCCCCCTGCCTCTGCCTCCTGAGTGCTGGGTTTAAAGGCGTGCACCACCACTGCCTGACATTAAATCTTATTTTTTTATCATGTGTGTCAGAGGTGATGGGCCAAGGATGTTCCCCAAGTTCAAGTTCAGGCTTTAGCATTCCTTCCTCATGGAGCACTCCTTTGGAGCTCCCTTGGAGCACTTCTTTCTGGTGTTTTAATTATATCTGTTCATTCACTTGTTAAAATTGCAATTTGAGGGTTGGGTATGTAGCTCATTGGTAGAGCACTTATCCACCATTTACAAGGTCCTGTGTACTGTCCCTGCATCATTAAAAAAATGTAATTTTTGCCATTTAGTAAACAAGCTAGATAGGTACAAGGTGAGATGTTTTCTTTCAGTAAACTACATGTTTTGGACTGAGATGTTTGGTAGAATTGGGAAGTAAATGCAAACAGTTTTACTATTACATCAGGTGCTGGATGCTGCTAAAAACAAACTGATCTGGCAGCTGGCGTCTCATTTGTCTTCTGCTAGGAGATGGTAGTAATAATTTTACAAGGTTTAAGTAAACTGTTATTTGTTGTGGGGGTAAATATTTTACAGTATGATTCAGAAACATTTTGTGTATAGGTTTTATTCCGTTCATAAAATTTTGATAGTCTATAAATATATTTCATACTACAATAAAAATAATAAACTACCAGAATATAAAAAAAAAATGTAATTTTCAGTTAGCTGGGCAATGATGGCTCATGCTTTTATTCCCAGCACTTGGGAGGCAGAGGCAGGCAAATCTCTGTGAGTTCAAGGCCAGCCTGGTCTACAGAGTAAGTTCCAGGACAGCCAGAGATGCAAAGAGAAACCTTGTCTTGAACCACCCTTCCCTCCCCCCATCCCCCACCCCGACACAAAATAATGTAATTTGAGGAGGCACATCATCGCATTAATAAACAACAGTGAGATACACCTTTTCCCTCCCTTCAAATTGGCCATGATGGGCATGATGTATGAGTGGACAATCTGAAGAGAAGGGGAATTGGCTCAAGGGTTTCAGAGTAATGTCAGCATTATCAGAATAGCAAGTGCAAACTTGTTTCCCTCTCCCCGTTAACCGTCTTTGAAAAATTTACCCCAAAGAAACAGTTATTCAAGAAGGAAAAGATCTGTGTCTGAAAATGGTGATTACTCATTTATTCATTTGGAGCTAAATAGATGACATAGTCCATCAGTGAGGGGCTGCTGAAGAGGTCGTGAGTGCCTACAGGCACTCTGTGGCCAGTGGGAAGGGAAGGTCTGAGTAGGGTCAGGGCTGGGTGGCAAGAGAGAATGTTATGTTTTTGAGTATGTTCAGAGTTTCTGGTCCCTCAACACAACAAGCCCAGTGGGTGGAGAAAGTTCCAGAACAACCTGTATCTGCATCCATCGCCCAAGAGAGCTGTCAGCGCCTTCCTGTGTCAGTAGACCGTCTTGTCCCAGAGCTGTAATTTCTCTTGACTGAATTTCCCTCTTTGTATTTACTTATGCTAAGAAAGATTTCAGTACACTTGGCACTGTTTTGAAAAGCAAACATGGCCATTGTTTATTTGGACAGCTCCAGGCTGGCTTCTGCACTAGAAGGTGTAAGTTTCTAGGCTGGGCAAGCAGGCTGACTTCCTGGGGACTCACCCAACACCCCCAGCTGTGTCTCTGTTGTGGTCCTGGTTGGTCCAGTTTCAAGCCTCCAGGGGGAAGCAATGAGCGGGGGAGTGGGGGAGTGGGGGGCTGTTGGTTCCGTAAGGATAAGGGGTGGGGAGACTGTGTCTCTCTGGAGTTGGGCTGGGCGTCCTTCCTTCCTTCCTGACTCCTTTCTCCTAAGGGACAAGTGGGAGGAATGTCCTTGCCTCTCCCAGGTCACGGGATGAGCTGTTCCCCCAGGATCCTTTTAGGCCAGCCCTCTTAGTAAAGATTGTGGAGTACGGCTCACAGTTTCTGTGTGTACCCTACTGTTAGAAATCTTCTGACAGAGGCCTAGCAGGGAGGGCTTAGTGGAGATAGAAAGAGTCCTGGACACCAGGCGTCTGGCAGTCCCTTCTTATCCTGGACTGTGACTAACCATTGGGGATCCCCAAACTGACCCCTGCCCTGTCAGGTCCAAGCCCAAAGTGGGCCTTTGGTGCCCCCGTGTGGGAAGTACCCACAGTGCAGTTACAAACTTACCCATGCCGGGGTGCCCCATCAATGGAGTCCTGTCTCCTTGAATAGTGACTGGGGAGTGCAGTGTACAACTGCTCAATTGGTGTGTCAGCCCCTCTTATACTCAAACTTGGTCCCAGCTCAGGCACCCTAGAACACCACCACCATTGAGATCTCCACAGCCCAAAATCTCTTCAGGAGGGACACACACACTCCCCGTCCCTTCACTTCCTAGTCCTCGTTCCTTCCAGTCCCCATCTTTCTCTCTTTAGAAGATTCTTTCGGTTTCTGTATCTTCTACTCTAGAATTTCTAATTGCATCTCTCTGGCTAGCTCTCTTTCTGGTTCTTGGGGGCTGGTCCCCTTCTCTCTTCCTTGGTATCCCAACAACTTCCAAGGCCTTGATTCTGAATCCACAATAGCACCTTGTGTTTTAATCTTCTCTCCCTCCCTCTCTCTCTCTCTCTCTCTCTCTCTCTCTCTCTCTCTCTCTCTCTCTCTCTCTCTCTCTCTTCTTTCACTTAGGATAACCCTTCGATACCCCAAACTCAATGTGTAAAGTTGATCTCATCTTTCCACGACTGTGCTCCTGTGCTCCTGTGCTCCTGTGATCATTACTCTGACACTTCATCCTCCTCCAAGAGAGCCTCTACCTGTACCACCCTGCCCTTAGCTGTCTGTCTGAGACTTCTGCCTGGCCCTAGTGTCCTTGATTTTCCTGAGTTAGTCTTCAGGGGTGGATTGCCTCTATAGGTTGGACCCTGCCCATCCTCACCTTATTACTGGTCCCTCATCTCTTATCAGTTCCTCCCTAGGAGGACCTAAGTCCTGCCAGACTGACTTCCTGTTCTCTGCATGCACTCCTCTCAGCTCTCTCTGTCTTGGCACGAGGTGGTCTGTGCACTTGAATGCCTTTTCTGCTTTCTTTTACCTGGCTCCCACCTGTCTGCCTGTAAGGTCCCAGCTGCAATGCCAGTGCCTTTTGGATAGTTCTTATGAACTCCAAGCTTGGCCAGGAATCTTTTCTTTGCCCTCAAGATGTCCATTTGTGCCGGGCGGTGGTGGCGCACGCCTTTAATCCCAGCACTCGGGAGGCAGAGGCAGGCGGACCTTTGTGAGTTCGAGGCCGGCCTGGTCTACAGAGCGAGATCCAGGAAAGGCGCAAAGCTACATAGAGAAACCCTGTCTTGAAAAACAAAAACAAAAACAAAACAAAACAAAAAAACAAAAAAAGATGTCCATTTGTTTCCTCTATCACTACCCTGATCTGCCTGTTCCTACCTAGAGTACCATACTCCATCTAGGTGGAATCAATTTTCTATGCCCAGAAGTCCCAGATATCAAAAAGCATTGAGTTCTAGGGAGAAGAAAGCCATGATTGCTGGCCATCCCAGTAAACCTGGGGCCAAGTTGATCTGATCTGGGACCCAAGACTTACCTTCCTCTCCTGGGCTTCTTTGCTCCCCAAGATGCCATTGTGAACTGAGTCAGGATCCTTGAAGGCTGGATAAGACTTGAAAAGAAGAGAATCGTTCTAGGTGCTCTTGTCCTTGGTGAACAGCAGCCATCAGCTCAGGCTCATTAGAACCCAGAGGGCTGTCCCAGGACACCAAGGGAACTAGTATACAGTGACCACAGGTCAACACATTTGATGACATCCTAGTGAGACTCCCTTTTCCTTCAGGGCTAGGCAGTGGGAGTGCTGGTCACACGTCATTCAGGGAGGGCCTGAATTCCTAAAGGGTGCTGGTGGCAGCAGTTATGGTCCCCAGGTTAATTATTTCTAATGTCATACAGAAGAGAATGTGCTGAGTGGGACCTCCCCCAATCAGCCTTGGCCTTGAAGGGCACTGATCTCCCCAGACCTATTCTACCCACTACCAGACTGAAGTTTAAGGTCATTTCCATAGCCCTCAGGCCTCTGAACCATCAATGTACTCCAGTACCATAGGAGCTCTCCTCTGAGAATTCAGGGTCCCACCTTGGGTCTTTGATACTGCTGTGTCCTCTGTCTGCCCCATGGGGGGGACCCAGTTCCCTTGCTCAGAGAGCTCAGTAAACAGAACCAAATTGCTCTGTAAGTGAACAGAACGTGCCAAAGAGGATGCTGCCTGGCTCTTAGGAAGTGCCCCTTCCACTTCAACAAATTTACTAAGCAAACAACCCAAAATAGAATACACAGGATCTATCCAGTTTTTTCTTGGGCCTCTGTTCCCCAGACCGCCTTCCTTAAGTTCTTTAGGACAACCATCCAAATCTCCACCGTTGCCCCACCCCCACCCCAAACCTTCTTCTTTGTCACGTAAATACAAGTGTGATGACGTGCTCACTGAATACCTGCTGGGTTGTGAGTGGCTAGAAGCCTGGGGCACTGAGATTATTTTCTCGCTCTCGCCTTACCTGGCACAGATGGTGCCATCTTGGTCATTGGCTCCAGAATGCCCAGGTGTACGAAGTCCCTCTCGTCTGAGCTGCCAGGATTCACTTGCTTTCTCTAGTCTTTCTCGATGCTGTTTTTCTCCAGCATTCTGAGTCTCCAGCATCAAACAGTGGCTTGACAGCCTCGCACTAAGATGGAAAACTTTCCCTGAGATTCCTCCCTGCTTACTTCCTGAACTCTGCTTTCCATCTCCCCTGACCTATAAAGCTGTGACTCACTTACACAGCAGCCAGCAGTGCTGGGATTTCTCACAGGAAACCTGAGAGCAGCTCACGCGATGCTGTTTTCACGATGCCCACTCTTGGCCCTGGCTTTTCTTATCTAAAACCCTGATTTGTTCTGTCACGAGAGGCAGCGGAGTTGTTAGTTTTTCCCTAGATTTGGGTGCCCTCATTAAAACAGGGCTTTGGATCCAACGGGCCCAGGGTGGAGCTTTTGCAGAACTTCCAAAGGCTTCCCAACTTCCAAATCCTACAAATGACGAAATCACCTTTGTTGCTGTTTCTGCATAAAGACAGTCTTTGGATCTCCCTAGAAATCTAGAAAGCTATAGGATTTGTACACATTCATGTACACACACACACACACACACACACACACACACACACACACACACTGAGAGGATCTATGACAGCCAGGTGAGGGGTAGGGTGGGATTTTGATAGAATTGACAGATGGGGCTCATATCTGAATGGAATGTGCAACATCTCAGCTCGTGTTTGAAAGGCTGGGGGAGTGTTTGTGTTGAATTCCTGAGGGTTGTCAAAGGCCCCGGGAGAATTTTAAAAATGCTTTGTTGTACTGTTTTGTTGATAGGGTCTTGCTACATAGCCCAGGCTGGCCTGGAACTCACTATATTGCCCAGGATGGTCTCAAATTCTTGGCAATCTTCCTACCTCAGCCTTCCAAGTGCTGGGATTACAAGTGTGTGCTCTATGCCCAGCTAAACATGTGTTTTACAAATATATTAGTGAAAGAAGGCGGAGCGATGAATGTGGGTAATGAATTAAGCAAGCTTAAATGAAGTTTGAAAACCACCTTTAGAGTTCACTCTTTTCTTTTTTCTTTCTTTTTTTGTTTGTTTTTCAAGACAGGGTTTCTCTGTATAGCCCTGGTTGTCCTGAAACTCACTCTGTAGACCAGGCTGCCCTGGAACTCAAAGAGATGTCTACCTCTGCCTGCTGAGTGCTGGGATTACAGGTGTGGGCAACCACTGCCAGGCTTATAGTTCATTCTTCTCTTCATCATTAGTAACAATTACCATCAGTTTCTTCTAGTACTAAGGATGGAACCCAGGACTTGGGGTATGCTAGTGCTCTACCACTGAATTAGATCTCCAGCCCTATTTTTATTTTGAGACAAGTTTTTACCAAGTCTCTCAAAAAGGCCTTGATTTTTATTTAATTTTTATTTATTTTTTTGAGACAAGGTTTCTCTGTGTAGCACTGGCTATCCTGGAACTCAATTTATAGACCAGGGTGGCCTCAAACTCAGAGAGCCACCTGCCTCTGTCTCCCAAGTGTTGGGATTAAAGGTATATGACATCATGACCAGCAGGCCTTGAATTTTTAATCCTCCTGTTTTAGCTCCCAGGTTGCTGGGATTATATGTGCATATCACCACACTTGACAATACTTTTAATAAGTTCCAAAGAGAGCTAGCACTCCTCAGCCACCTACCTCATTTACCCACATGAATCAAGCCAGAATCAAGCCAGACTGGGGAGGCTGAAGCAAGAAAATTGCTGTGAGCTTGAGGCCAGCCTGGGCTACATAGTGAGTGCTAGGCTAGTCATGGCTATACAGTAAAATCCTGTCTCAAACAAAAATCCCCAAAGCGATGACAACGGAGTTGTTGAATCACTTATGCAAACGTTAACAAAATGGAGTAAGGAGACCGTGAGGTAAGAGTTCTCATGTTTACATGTGCTTTGACTTCCTGGAAGACAAAAACAACAACAACAACCCACAATCTTGCCCAAAAGTAGACACATACACACACACACACACACACACACACACACACACTTACCTTGCACTTACCTTGCAACTGCCTCTTCAGCCTTGAACAGATGCCAACTAGTTGACGATCTTTGTAGCCAAAGATAATTATTTCAAAACTACTTATGATACTTTATTTCACCTTTAAAAATCTTTGTCCTTCCTTGTCTCTCTGGGTGTGCCTATGATTCATTATAGCATGCGTAGTCTGGATTGTAATCCCCGGCTCACTCTTTTGTTGTTTTGTTTGTTTGAGGCAGGATCTCTCTATGTAGTCCTGGCTGGCCTGGAGCTCCCTGTTTAGGCCAGTCTGATCTCAAACTCACAGAGATCCACCTGACTCTGCCTTCTGAGTGTTGGAATTAGAGGCCTGCACCACCATGCCCAGCCTTCCCCTGCTTATTTTTTTTTTTTTATTTTTATTTATTATGTATACAGTATTCTGCCTGCATGTGTCCCTGCAGGCCAGAAGAGGGCACCAGATCTCATTACAGATGGTTGTGAGCCACCATGTGGTTGCTGGGAATTGAACTCAGGACCTCTGGAAGAGCAGTCGGTGCTCTTAACCACTGAGCCATCTCTCCAGCCCCCCCCCCCCCCCCCCCCGCTTATTTTTAAGTATATTCATTTCCTTGAATAACTACTTTCTGGATATTATTTCAAATTGACACACTTATTCTGCCTTGATCTTGAAACATTTTACCCAGGACATGATTTGTAAGACTCAGTGGGAAGAGTAAATGCAGAGTGCCTCATTCAATAGATTATGAATTTCAAGATAACAACAGCAGGGCATGAAACTAATCATGGACTCTTTGGAGCATGGAGCCCATGCAATTACAGTTACTAAATGATGCTAAGATGCTAATTGAGCTTTGATGCACACTTGGACTAAAGTACAGTCTGTCCATATGAAAACTAATTATGCACCCATCCGATGTGCAATGTGACTGCTGGTGATGTGTGTGTATGTGTGTGTGTGTGTGTGTGTGTGTGTGTGTGTGTTTAAGAAATGTTATGGGGGCCAGGCAGTGGTGGCGCATGCCTTTAATCCCAGCACTTGTGAGGTAGAGGCAGGCAGATCCTTATGAGTTTGAGGCCAGTCTGGTCTACAAAGCCAGATCCAGGACAAGCACCAAAACCACACAGAGAAACCTTGTCTTGAAAAAAACCAAAAAAAAAAAAAAGTTATAGGGTCTGTGTCTAGGTGCTTCTGACTAATGTTCACCAACCCTAGAGGGACATCTATACATCTATATTGCAATTAAGTTCATCTTTGAGAAGCAGAGCTACATACACAACCTGAAGTCATTTAACACAGAGCTTGTTTTTGTTGTTGTTAATAGGGTTTCTATAACTGGATAGTAGGTTCCTCTGCTGATGCAGTAAGCCAGATCAAGCCAAACTGAAAAAGTAAAAGAACAGGTTTATTTGAACAAAGCAACTCCCGGGTGATCCCTCCAGCCCCAGAGACTGGGGGCTGGAGAAATCACATGCCCGAACTAAAGCAGGGAGCTTAAATACCCTATAGGTGAAGGGTGATAATGTGTCCTCCATAAGCTGGGGTTGTGCCCAAGTATGGTATGCTTTAGGAGGGGACTCGGGCAGCTGAAAACTTGAGAGGAGGAACTGCCACAGTCACCAAGAATGCAGAACTGGGCTTTTTGGTGCCTTGTCTTTGTTGGAGATTTTCTGAGAGGGTGGGATTTGGAGAGAGAGAAATGGGGCTTTCTGGATTAAGCAGGAGTGAGCTGGAGCTTCCAGCCGAACAGCTGTCATTTTCTGAACTCTGATGAGGAGACCAGGGGAGACAGAGCAGGGTGAGGGTAGGGATAGAGAGGGTGGGAATGAATGAAAAAAAAAAAAGAAAGCAAGAAGGCAAGAGAGAAAGAAAGAGAGAGAGAGAGAGAGAGAGAGAGGGAGGGAGGGAGGGAGGGAGGAGGGAGGGAGGGAGGGAGGGAGGCAGGGAGGCAGGGAGGGAGGCAGGGAGGGAGGGAGGGAGGGAGGAGGGAGGCAGGGAGGGAGGGAGGCCTATAGGAATCCCCTCCAGTGGAATTTTGTTTTTTGACCCTTCTCTCTCTTCCTCCCAGTTTTCAGCACCAGATGAGTGAAAAACAGAAAGAAAAGGACACGACAGCTCCTAAGGGGTTGAGGTTTTTATTATAGATAAAAGGGAGAGCACAGGCCAGATAGAGGCATCTGAAAGAGTCCAGACTGAACCAGGCCATATGAGGAGGGGGAAGGGCAGAGGGGAGAGGAAGAGAGAGGAACCTGGGGCCAAGAGGCCAGGAGACCAGGAGACCAGGAGACCAAGAGGGCAAGAGACCAGCATAGCAAAAATGGCTGGGTTATACAGGGCAGAGAAGCTGGGGGAGGCCAGTGGAGGGCAGGGACTGGAGAGGTTGCAGGTGGGGGGCAGGGTATGCCAGCCAGGACGTTGCTCTCCTGGTACTGGCAATGCTGAGAGAGGCTGGCAGACAATGTCTGCTTTGATATGAGGTTCATAGGCACCTCAGCCAGTTGGACCGTGTGTGTGTGTGTGTGTGTGTGTGTGTGTGTGTGTGTGTGTGTAAAACAGAGACCATGTGACAGGCTAGGAGGAAGTTCCAAAAGGGAAGTGCAGGTAAACATGTAGCCACAAGAGGGCGTGCATTTACTTTCAATAACAAATTAAAACGCTCAGGAAAAACCTGATTGTTACATACCTAGCATTTACAAAATATTATTGACTTCATTATGAAAGTATTAGGGAGCTGAGGATATAACACAATGGCAGATCATTGCCCAGCATGTCTGAGGCCCTCAGCACTACAAAGGAGGAGGAGAAAGAAGAGTCAGTAGTGGCAGCACATGCCTGTCATCACAGCACTCAGGAAGTGGAAGCAGGAGAATCAGGAGTTCAAGGTCATCCTTTGCTATATAGCAAGCTCAGTGTCAGCTTGGCTTACTCTGTCTCGTAACAACAACAACTCACTACAGGAAATCAAAGAAGACAAACCCTTAATTATAGAGAGATGTATAGACAGATGGTAAGCAAGTATAGTAGAGACAGAATGACAGAACAGTTAATTTTATTTTTTTACATTAATGCATTTTTGTTGTTGTTGTTCTTTTTTGTGAGCGTAGGTGGGAATGTATAGGTACATGCAGGTGCCTGAAGAGTCCAAAAAAGGGAGTAGGACCCCTGGGAGCTGGAATTACAGATGGTGGTGAGCCTTGCAGTGTGGGTGCTGGGAGCATACTCAGGTCCTCTGAAAGAGCAGTGAGTGCTCTTAACCACGAAGCCGTTTCTCCAGCTCTACTTCAGTTTATCAAAGGATCTGGATAGGGCATAAAAAAGTTGACTCTTAGCCAGTTGTTGGTGGTGCACACCTTCCTAGCACTTGGGAGGCAGAGGCGGGAAGATCTCTGTGAGTTTGAGGCCAGTCTGGTCGACAGAGTGAGTTCCAGGAGTGCCAAGGCTACACAGAGAAACTCTGTCTTGAAAAAAAAAAAAGTTTACTTTTTTTTATGTGAAAAAAATTGGGGGGGGTGGATTTGGGGATTTAGCTCAGTGGTAGAGCGCTTGCCTAGCAAGCACAAGGCCCTGGGTTCAGTCCTCAGCTCTGAAAAAAAAATTTTTTTTTTTTTTCGAGACAGGGTATCTCTGTGTACCTTTGGAACCTGTCCTGGAACTCACTCTGTAGACTAGGCTGGCCTCGATCTCAGAGATCCCTCTTGCCTCTGCCTCCCAAGTACTGGGATTAAAGGCGTGTGCCAACACCACCCGGCTTTTATGAAATTTTTGATTGTGTATTTTTGGTATTTTTTTTTTTTTTTTGAGACAGAGTCTCACTAGGTAGCCCTGGCTGGCTTGAACTGAAATTCTCCATGTAGACCAGGCTGGCCTCAAACTCATGGAGATATGCCTGCCTCTGCCTCACAAGTGCTGGAATTAAAGGCATGCACCACCACACCTGGCTACCACATCCAGCTTTTCAGAGTTTGGGGTTGAATCAGGGCTCAGTGCATGCCACACCATCATTCCACTCACTGAGTTACATCCCAGGGTTCACTCCCAACCTCCTTTGTAGTACAGTCAGGCCCTGAACTCACCATCATTCCACTTCAGCCTGTTGGGTGCTTAGATAACAGTCACATGATATCACAACCAGCTTCTAGGCTTTTTTGGTTAATATATTATTATATAAAATTTTAAGTACACAGTCAATCTGAGTGTGATAATACACACTTTTAATCCCAGCACCCAAGACTCTTTTTTTTTTTTTTTTTTTTTTTTTGGTTTTTTGAGACAGGGTTTCTCTGTGAAACAGTCCTGGCTGTCCTGGAACTTTCTCTGTAGCCCAGGCTAGCCTCACAGAGATCTGCCTGCCTCTGCCTCCTGAATGCTGGGATTAAAGGCATGCGCCACCACTGCCCGGCTTCCCAAGACTCTGTCTTAAAAACAAAACAAAACAAAAGAATGGGCATGGTGGTACATGCTAATAATCCCAGTACTCAGGGGTGGAGGCAGGAGAATTGCTGCAAGTTTAAGGTCTACATATTGAGATCTACATTTAAGGTCTACATATTGAGTTCCAGGCCACCCAGAATGATGTAGCAAGACAATGTCTTGATAAGTAAATAGATCTTTATTAACTGAGTGTGTTGGTATGCACTTGTAGTCTTGGGTATTAAAGAGATTCAGAGCACACCTTTAATCCCAGCACTCGGGAGGCAGAGGCAGGCAGATCTCTGTGAGTTCGAGGCCAACCTGGGCTACAGAGTGAGTTCCAGGACAGGCACCAAAACTACACAGAGAAACCCTGTCTCCAAAAACAAAAACAAAACAAAAAAAAAATGAGAGAGAGATTCAGACAAGAGGATGGGTTCTGTCCAGGATTTTTAATCTTCTTTTCTTTGTTTCCTTCTCTTCCTTTCTTTCTCGTTTTCTTCCTTCCTTCCTTCCTTCCTTTCTTTCTTTTTTTAAAGCAGGGTCTCTTTATGTAGTCTTGAGTATCCTGGAGCTCCCTATGTAGACCAGGCTAGCCTTAGAAATAACAAAAGTCCTCCTGCCTCTGCTTCCTGAGTTTTGGGATCTAACATGTGTGCCATCATACCTGCCTGGCCTCACTCCAGGATTTCAAGACCAGTAGGGGCAACATAGAAAACCTTCATCTCAAGCCAAGTGTAGTGGCTACAATCCCAGAAAAATGTGATCTACATTATTCAATAGACCATCAACTGCTGTATCAGGTTTGTGAGCCAATCTTGGAGAAGCCTAGATATGGAGGCATGAGTGTTCTATATAATTCTGGAAAATTGATCAGCTACTATTGTCTGTCGGGGTCCAGATGATACCTCCTGTCATGTGCTAAGGGCAGATGGCAGCCCAGTAGGAGCTCCTCTCTGTCATCCAAAGATACTGTTATGGGCCTTGTGGGGAGCCTTTAACCTCAGGACCAAGGCAGAGGGATCTAGGATAAGAATCAGAACGACAACAGGGCCCAGTCTGCAGTGATCTGTGGAGATGAGGCCTAGAACTCGGCTTTCTCAGGGGCTTAACACTTGGACAGCCAACAAAACCACTGCTTAAAAAGTCATTTGTGAAAGTTAAGAGGAAGGGGACTGGAGAGATGGCTCAGAGGTCAAGAGCACTGGCCGCTCTTGCAGTGGACCCGGGTTTGATTCTCAGCACACACGGTGGTTTACAGGCATCTGTAATTCTAGTTTCAGGGGATCCTATACTCCCTTTTGATCTCTGATGAGGCACATGCATGGTACATATACATATATGCAAGCAAAACACTCATATACAGAAAACAAATCTTAAAAAATGTTAGGAGGAAGAGCCTTCCTAGCTAATCATATTAGCTTAATGTCTATCCTCTGTGGTGTGAGATATAGAGTGCCAGACCAAGAAATAATCTCCAAACATTTCTCCAAGGCCTCCAGAGTTCCTGTAAAGTCTTTCTCTCACTGTTTAAATCAGTTTGTACAGTTCAGTACAACCTCTTCCTTGAAAAGATACCGTACCAAGGCCAGAGGTATCAGCTGAGCTACAGCTTGGATGGCCAAGGTCTGCACCCCCACATTCCAAGAACCTGCCCTTCTTGTATGCACACCCTGCCCATTACAGCTCCAAATTGCTGTTGCTTGTGCTGCCCTCATCAGAAAGGCAGGACCGTGTGTCTACAACTGAATACATTGTAACTGAATCCTGGGCTGGGAGCATGCTACCCAAGTGTGATATTACTGAAATACAGGCCCAATCCCTTTACTTCACTTTGAAATCAAGTATCACTCACTTGTACAGGTTGTCCCGGAACTTTCCATCTTCCTGCCTTGGCTTCTTAAGTCTCTGGGATTATAGGCACATGCCACCACATCTGGCTTTGAGACAAAGTCTTGCTATGTTGCTTACACTGTGATCTTACTATCCTAGGTTCAATTCATTCTCTTGCCTCAGTCTTCCGAGCAATAGGGCACACACCACCCTAACCTGTAAATTTTCTTACATTTATTTATTTGTTTGGGTTTGGTGTGTGTGTGTGTGTGTGTGTGTGTGTGTGTGTGTGTGTGTGTGTGAGATGGCATACGTGTTGGAGTCAGACAACAGTTTGTAGGAGCCAATTTTCTCCTTCCACCATGTGAGCTCTTGGGATTGACTCAGATCAGGCTTGGTGGCAGGTGCCTTTCCCTGCTAAGCGACCCCACAGACCCCTATTTGTTTTTCTGAGAGACTGTCTAACTATGTAGTTTCGACCAGCTTGGAATTCGCTATTCAACTTGCAGGCACCCTGCTGCCTGGCCTCCTGAGTACTGGAATTACAGGCATGTGTCCTCATGTTTCTGTAGTGCTGAGGACTGAACTCATCAGTACTAGGGGCTTTTCATCTTAGTACATGGGTCTGGTGACTAGGAGGGATGGCAAGGCCGAAAGTAAGAAAAGAAAGCATATCCTCCAAGGAACTCGCCTACATGGAAGGCTATGTATAGCTTTCAACCAGGAGGGCCTCTGTGTCCCAGCACAGGCTGAAGTTAACATAGAGGACAGAATTCCCTCAAGTGGTTCTGAGTTCAGAACTCCCTGGGTTCAGGATTTCCATGTGTATCTACCAAGATATTTTACTTGCAAATCGTAAGGTCCCACTCTTTCTCCATCACAAATGTGGATTTATGTGCAGGAGACTTTCAAGATGAAAACTGGCCTCCTCTGAAGTTCTGCTGTGCCACCTTGAATTCTGGGACTGGTGTGACTTGGTTTGCCTTCTGGCTCCATGACATGAAGGCTCACTTGCATTAAAGCTTTTCGCTGCTAAGTAATACTTGTTGATAGTGCTGAACAGTAGCCGATAATAAAAGTTAGTATTTTTGTTGTTGTTGTTGCTGTGGCCAGATACCTAATAAAAAGCAGTGTTAATGGGACTGGAGAGATGGCTCAGCGGTTAAGAGCACTGACTGCTCTTCCAGAGGTCATGAGTTCAATTCCCAGCACCAACATGGCAGCTAACATCTGTCTGTAACTACAAGATCTGACACCCTCACACAGACATGCATACAGGCAGAACACCAATGCACATAAAATAAAAATAAATAAATTATTTTAAAAAAAGTATACTGTCTCTTAAAAAAAAAAGCAGTGTTAAGAAAGGAAAGATTTGGGGGCTGGAGAGATGGCTCAGCAGTTAGGAGCACTGGCTGTTCTTCCAGAGGACGCCGGTTCAATTCCCAGCACCCATATGGCAGCTTACAACTGTCTGTAACTCCAGTTCCAGGGGATCTGACACCTTCACATCATTTCACATAAAATAAAGTTAAATAAATTATTAAAACTACATAAAAATAAAATAATATTTTAAAAAAGGAAGGAAACAAGGATTTGCCAAGGATTGCCAGCAGTGGTGGCACGTCCTTTAATCCCAGCTCTCAGGAGACAGAGGCAGGCAGATCTCTCTGAGTTCGAGGCCAGCCTGGTCTACAGAGTGAGTTCCAGGACAGCTAAGGCTACACAGATAAACCCTGTCTTGAAAAACAAAACAAAACAAAAAAAGAAAGGTCCCCGCTCACCACAGCTGGACAGATTGGCTGTGAAGTGTTGGTCACATGAATGCTCAGCCAGAGAGCGGGGAAGGGGGTGCTGGGGATCAGCTCACTTTCTTTTTATCCAATTGGCGACTTCGGGCCATGGAATGGTGCTGTCCACATTCAGGGTGAAGTCTTCCCTTTTTAGTTAAATCTCTCTGGAAACAGCCGGAAGACTCACCCAAAGGCATGTCTCCTAGGTGATTCTAAACCCAATCAACTTGAAGTGAAGATTAACTATCACACTATCAGGCTCCAGGTTTCTGACTTGTCTCATACTTCAATGTACTAGGGCCATTGCATGAATTGACGTATCTCCTTCATCCTAACCCTTGTCCCCATTACCTGGGGTGAACATTTTACCACCTCAGTGCCATAGTCTGTGGACTTCCAGATACCACCTCCCATTAATGATGGGATCCCTCTCACCATGTAGTCTGGTCAGCGGTCAATTCCTGTTTATCTTTTGGTGTGCTTTCTAAGCCCCCTCCTGCTGCTGTCTGTCTCATGCAAGCGATTTATCCAGGAGAGATTCTTCCTAGAAAAGGAATGAAGGAAGCAGAAGAGGGGGCTAGGAGGTGGCTCAGTGGTTAGAGGGCTTACATTCAATCATGGGGACCAGAGTTTGGACCCCAGCACCTACATCACAAACTTCTTCTGACCTCTGCATGTATCCCACCCCCACACAGAAGGACATATACAAGGACACAAACACGTGTACACACAAGTAAATAGAAATAAGAAACAGAAGAGAGCATGGGGGAAAATATGGGGATAGAAGCGGTCTGATTTCAGCTAGACATCACAGGGAGTGAACCACACCCCATAGCTGGTTCCACCATAGAGTAAGAAGGCTGGTCTTTATTGGCTGTGTCCTGCTCCTGGGAAAGGTGGGACTGATATCTAAGCATGAAAGAGCTCATTTAAATAAAATTCTTTTTTTTTTCTTTTTGGTTTTTCGAGACAGGGTTTCTCTGTGTAGCTTTGCGCCTCTCCTGGAACTCACTTGGTAGCCCAGGCTGGCCTCGAACTCACAGAGATCCGCCTGGCTCTGCCTCCCGAGTGCTGGGATTAAAGGCGTGCGCCACCACCGCCCGGCTAAATAAAATTCTACAAAAAATGGGGCAGCCGAGAGATGTTAGTTTTATCAATGTGTGCAGTAGTACTGTAACCCTGTGCTGACTGTGGAGGTAGGATGGAGAGGATATCCCCAGATTTCCCCCAGGCACTCACACACAGACACAAACACACAATTTATTGTCTCTGGACACTAGCTGCTTACACCCTGCGAAGGGGCCGGGTCCTGTGGGATAAAATAAAGAGGCACACTTTTTGTTTTTACACATAAGAAGTTGTTTCCTGCCTTCAGGTTCCTGCCTTGACTTGCCTGGGTGATGGACTACAAGCTGTAAGATGAAATAAAGCTTTTCCTCCCAAAGTTGCTCTCGTCATGGTGTTTTATCAAATCAGTAGAAAGCCTAACTAAGACAGGTACTGGGATGAGGTTGGAACCCCAAATCTTCATACTTTAGAACACCACATCTTTCCTTAGGCCTTTCTCCCAAAAGCCCCAGATAAAGGAATCATGTTCATCCCTCCTGAACATACCAACAGCTTTTGCTAAAGCCTTGGGGAGAGGGTCTCTTGTCCCTATACAGCCACCTTCCTCTTTGCATACCACCTTTAAGGATTTGCCTCCTTTCTACTCCGCAAGGATTTAAATTTTAACAGTCAGTGGGAATCTGGGAGACACTGAGCCCGTTGTGCCCCAAGAGAACCCTGGTGACAGATGCCAAGTTAAGCCTGAGGCTAGAGCCGGAGCAGCAGCTGCTGGCATGGTTCCTGCCTGCAAGCTGGTGTTTGCCACCTGACACCTTGATGGGACCCGAGTCCAGATAAGAGTCTGCCAAACCCAGGGTGTGATTGAGCTGGTGTGGAGGCTTCTATGGCCCAGGGTCAATCTCACCTCCTTTTCTCCAGTAGCTCTGGGACAATGCAAAACAGAACACTGACCATTGTAGAGCCTTCATTTTGGTGAGGGCACAGCCAGCCCTGTGGTTCTTAGGACCACTCTTGTATCCCTGCTCCCTGGTCCCTACCGTGTTACCTATATTTGATTCAGGCTTAAACTGGCTTCCATGTGGGCATGACCCTGACAGTTCTGAAACTCAACTAAGTATAGAGTCCCTGGGGAAACCATGGCCTGTCTGTTCCCTACAGGTCAGGGTATAAAGTCTCTGATGTATTCAGGTGATTGGGAGGAGGACACAGTGAGAAGAGAAATCCTTTTACAGTAGATCTCAGGCACCAAAGCCCTCAGGCTTTAGGCCAGAGTGAGCGTGGAGTTACTGTGAGGAGGGGGTGGACTGTTAAACAGGAAGCAGAAGCCTAGGAAATCATGTTTGGGGAGGACCAGATAAGAGTCTAAAACCAGCATTGATTTTTTTTTTTTTTTCAGAAATGTCATAAGCCTTGCATTCATTTAGCTAGCCAAGTGCAGTTGCTGGTGCTTCTGGGAGACAAAGGCCTATCCCTGTTGGTCAACAAGATGACACTGTTGAGCTTTATCCTTGGATGCAGAGATGGCAACCAAAACATAGCTGTCCACTAGGTCAGCTTGTGATCAGTTCCTTTCTCACACTGGTCTAAAGCAGACCTTGTCTAGTGTTGATGCTTGTGATGGCTGTTCTCGGTCAACTTGACTACATCTGGAATTAACTAAAACCCCTAAATGGAGGGCACACTTGTGAGAGATTTCTGCTTAGTTTGAAGTGAGAAGATCTACTAACTGGATCTTTGAGGTAGGAAGACACACCTTTAGTCCAGATCTAATCTGGGCCACCATGCCTTCTGCTGGAAGCCTGCCTATATAAGGACATGGAAGGAGGAAGCTTTGCTCTTTGCCTGCTTAGTTTCACCTTGCCCACAGATTCACTCCTCCACTGGCATTTTAGCCCACTTCTTCAGGATTCCAGTGTATACTGAAGATCAGCTGAGACATCTGGCCTCACGGACTGAGCAACTACTGGATTCTTGGACTTTCCATTCATAGCTAATTACTATTGGATTAGCTGGACTACAGCCTGTAGGTCATTTTAATAAATCATATATATATATATATATATATATATATATATATATATTGGTATATATACATATATGAAAGAGAAAACGATATATTCATTCTATAAGTTCTGTTACTTTAGAGAACGCTGACTAATACACTGCTCTTCCTTCAACCCCAAGGGCCTCAGGCAAGGGAGGGGATTTGAGCAGACCCAGGCAGTGGCAGGAATCTGGTCCAGTTTCCCTGACACCTGCTTCCTTGCTGAGTCATGCAGACTTTTCTGTAAAATGAGACTATCATCAGCTTGGCTACCAGGCTCAGAGGATGTTCTCACGGCTTTGCTCCCTCTGGTCTACAGTCATTCCCCTGTCCTAGGCCTTCAAGAACTGATGAGAAATGCTGGCTGCATCCACCGTCTCCCGAAGAATGAAATCCTTTAATCACAACACTTGAGAAGCAGAGGCAGGCGGATCTCTGTGAGTTCGAGCCTAGCCTGGCCTACAAAGTGAGTTCCAGGACAGCCAGGGCTACACAGAGAAACCCTGTCTGGAAAAAACAAAACAACAAAACAAAAAGAAAAGAAAAGAAAAAGAATGGAGTTAGGCATGAGAAGTCGTCTTCTACCTTTGTAGCAATGCAGCTACATAACAAAACCTGTGGGGTGGGACTACAGTCAACACAGTGATGAGTTTGGCAAGGTTACAACGGAGGAGTTTTAACTGTATTTGCGACCTCCCTGGTGGGCCACAGCCCTTCCCAGCTTATTCCTTCCCTAGATTGTCCCAGACACATGCTAGGCTATAGTCTAAGGGAGGAAGGCATTTTGTGTGCTAGCATCAACTCTGGCTGTGAGGGTGTTTTCTGATTCCTAACAGTAGAGTCATCCCTGCCTGACTCTAAGGATAGGTCTGCTCTACTGGGTGCTAGGGGAGCCTGGCAAAGATGTCAGAGCAAATGCCCTTGAATTCTACTTTTTAAAGGGCTATTAATAGCAAGAGTGGCATATGTTGTCCTTGGGTGACACTAAAGGAGTTTGGAGAGTTGAGTCCTAGGATCCAGGCTGCAGATGGAGGCTACAAATAGAAGGCTAGGTGGGGTTGGGGTTTAGCTCAGTGGTGGAGTGCTTGCCTTGCAAGTGCAAGGCCCTGGGTTCGGTCCTCAGCTCCGGGGGGAGAGGGGGACAACAAAATAACAAAAATAGAAGGCAAGGGGAGCTAGTGATATGAGGGTGTGGGAAGTTGTAGAAAAAAGGAATAAAAGACTCCCTACACACAAAAAAAGGTTCATAAAACAGGTTCAAGGCTTCAAGAAATTTGCTGACCATGGAATTCCAGAAAGCAGCCGACCTGTCAGCCACCCCGGAGCACAGAGGTTGCAGAAAACAGATGGTATGAATTATTTCCTACCCCAGAGTTTTAAAAAACAGTTTACACAAAAAGCAGTCCATGGGCCTGGCTTCACCAAGCCCTCCACCTCCCTACTCAACAGCTACAAAAGCTGATTCTCAGGCCTTGCTTGATGGGCTGTTCTCTTGTACCCCTCGGATACGGAGCTGCTTGAGGTTTAGTGACGCCAGCCTCTCAGACCAAAAAAGCTCTGCTCTTGCCATTCTGAGGTAGAGTGGGGTCTTTACACCTTCATTTTCTGTCACTGACTTTTTATAAGAGGTATTTCAGAAGAGGTGATGGGTTGAAAGAGGTAGGAGTATTCTTACACAGGAATCCCTGGGTTATTAACCCCAACACAGGCAGCTGGTAGATGACATTCAGACCCTAAAAGGTGTGGGATCTAGCTTCTGTGGGCTTCTCTTTGACAGAGGTTCAAGTCTTCAAGTTTGAACGTGGGCTGGCTTGTGGTCACATGGTCTCAGGACCATATGCTTTCGGCGTGTTCCACTGAGAGTGCACAGAACCTGTCCTCATGCATACTCAAGTGGATGCCCTTAGAGAAAGAAGCAGGGGCCTTTCTGGACTGTCAAGGCTGAGTTATGCCCCACTGAGCATCTCTAAGGAGGCCCAAAGAGACTCAAATTTCTTGTATTCCAGCCTCAGCTCTCCAATTGTTTCCTTTACCTGCAGGCTCTCGTCAGTCCTAAGGATCTGTGCCACCTCAGTCAGGCATGGTCCACGGTACACTCAATGAATCCTTCATGTTTGAAGGTATTCCTTTACCTGTGACACCTGCAGCAGACATTCCTGCGATACCCCTCGCTCACTGACGTGTGAGGAAGTTGTCAGGCGTTGCAGTTATAAAGTGGGGCAAGGGTTCTTAAAGCTCTGCTGCATCCAAGTCTCCTAGAATGTCTGTTAAAGCTGGGGCGGCTGGTGGGGGCTGGGAGATAGCTCAGTTGATAGTGTTTGTTCTACTCCAGTGAGGACCTGAGTCTGATCCTCAGCCCCCACATAAAAAGCCGGGCACAGTGACATATGTCTATAATCCCTAGACCTCACTGGTCAGTTAGCCTAGCCTAATTGATGAGCCCAGCATTCTAGTAACAGACTGTCTCGAAAACCAAGTTATACAGCTTGGCTCCTAAGGAAAGACATCTGATGTTGATTTCCAGCTTTGACATACATGTGCACACATAGACACACACAGTGGAAGCTGAGCCTAGCCCTGGGAGAATATGATTTCTTAGAGTCTGTACAAGGTTAGATTGGCATCCTCACAATTTCTTAGGCTATTGCTGCTGGTGTGGGCACCACTCAGAGATCCACATGCTTGGACACACTGAAACAAGTGCTCTTGATAATCTGCCCTCTCTGGGGAGAATAACTCTTAAGGTGTAGGCACTCAGCTCTCTCCTCCTCTCTCTTCAAGGCAGGGTTTCTCTGTGTCATCCTGGCTGTCCTCAAACTCAGAAATCTGCCTGCCTCTGCCTCTGGGATTAAAGGCATGCCCCGCCTCCTGTCCAGCTACCTCTTTTCTCTTTATTGAAGCAGTAAGAGGCTACATCCTCAAAGAAGGTTAAGGGAGCTTTGAGTACTTTTTGTCAGTCCTAGGGAGCAGGCCTCAGTCTCAGTTTGGGTTGCTTAAGAAGAATCCCGGGACTACTTCAGCTGTTACTTGGTTTCAGGGAGGGTCAAAATGGTCTGAATCCCATTTTGATCCTGAAACCAGGATGCTGAAAGTGTATGACACAGAGGTTGGACCACTAGGCTTCCGTTGTAAACAACTGTGCAAAAGTGAGTCTAGAAGTCTCTTCCTCCTTTTGAAAGGTTCCCCTCATCTTTAGGAACCCCACTTTAAAACTTTGCCAGGGAACTCAAGCTTTCTCAAAGGCTTCATCATAGAATCTCATGCATCACAAATGTTCCCACTGACACAGCAATGCCTTAGAGAATCTAAGAAAGTTGGTATATTTGGGCATTGTTGCAAACAAAACTGGGAACAGGAACTGGGAGAGCAACCAACTGTGTCTGTCCTGCTAAGTGCTTATAAATTCACGAGGTAGTCTATCCACCCTCAACTGAAACCTGTACCTCTGTACTTTTCGAGGTATATGAGACAATATTTATTTATTTATTGGTTTTTCGAGACAGGGTTTCTCTGTGTAGCTTTGCTCCTGTCCTGGATCTCGCTCTGTAGCCCAGGCTGGCCTCGAACTCACAGAGATCCGCCTGGCTCTGCCTCCCGAATGCTGGGATTAAAGGCATGCGCCACTACCGCCCGGCCGAGACAATATTTTTATAGTTTAAGATGATTTGAATTAAGCTTTTAGCTTATTGCAGCTGATGTTAACTTATTGGTTCTGTTTTTCTAACAGGTTTTTTCAGTACTGGAGACTGAATCTAGGATTTCCTGGATGCTAGACAAGGGCTCTACCACTAAACTGCATAAATTACACTTTCCACCCATGTTTTTGCTTTTTGTTTGTTTTAAGACAGGGTCTCACTGTGTAGCCATGGCTGGCCTGGAACTTGCTATGTAGAGACCAGGCTGGTGTTGAACTCATAGAGCTCCATCTGCCTCTGCCTCCCCACTGCTAGGATTAAGGGCATGTACCACCCCACCCAGCCCTTTTTGCTTTTTTGAGACAGGGCTTCACTAAATTGACCTTGAATTTGCAACCCACCTGTCCAGGCTTTGTGAGTTCCAGGGATCAAACTCAGGTCTATCTGGTGCAGCCAGTGCTTTTACCCACTGAGCCATCTTGCTGGTCCCAGGTTTCTCTTTTCAGTGGAGGGATAGCAACAGTCTTTGATCATTCTAGAAGGTCTTCTCTTAAAATCCATTGAGGAAGAACAGCCTCGACATTCTCCTAATGGGCAAAGTAAGAGTGCCTTTGGGGGATAAAGTACTTGATCACAGATTCTAAGAGACACTTGTTATTTAGACTTGGTATTGTTTTATGAGCCTCTAATTAAACAACAAAAAAAAATGCTCTGTAGCCCCCAGATCTCAAATCCTGCACACAGAACATGCCAAATATTCCTGAGAACATCAGGCTAGTTCTTGACTGGTAAAATTATCTCCACAGCTAGGTGTATTTCTGTCATGCCTGCCCTCTCGAGGTTGGTGCTGGGGACTGTGAGTCCAGGGAGTCTGGTCATGTAGTGAGACTCGTCTCAAAAACAAAATCAAGGCTGGGCATGGTGGCACATGCTTTTAATCTAATCCCAGCACTCAAAAGGCAGAGGTAAGTGGATCTTTGTGAGTTCAAGACTAGCCCGATTGACATAGTGAGTTTCAGGCCATACATAGTGAGACCCTGCCTTAAAAAAAAAAAAAATCAGCCACAAAGTGTTTATGTTCATTCACAGAGGAAATGGGCTCCAACAGGTCCTTTCACAGGTTACAAAATGTAGGGCAACTGTGTTCCGTAAGAAAGATAAATGTGAGGAGGATTGGCCATTGCACCTTGAGCTGCCAGAAAAGGTAAAGGCAAAAATTCCAAGTATCAGCTATGTGTAATGGGCTGTAATCCCAGCATCCAGAAGGTTGAGACAGGTGGATTATGAGTTCCAGGCCAGTAGGTTACACAGTAAGACCATGTCATTAAAAAAAAAAAAGGCTAGAGGCCAACAATATGGCTCAGGCAGTAAGGACACTCTCTGTCAAGTCTGACGACCCGAGTTTGTTCTCCTGGACCCACATGGTAGAAGGAGAGAACTGACTCTTAAAAGTTGTCCTCTGACAGCAAGGCAGAGCCAACAAGGGTCTGCACAGGTCCTCTGTGCATAGAGTAATAGCGTTCAGCTTACTGTTTTTATGGGTCTCCTGAATGTGTGAACCAGTGGCTCTCTGATTCTCGTGCCTTCTCATGGGCTCTTTTCCTTCTTTGGGGTTGCCTTGTTCAGCCTGATGTGATGGTTTTGTTTTATTTCATTATATTCTATTGTGTCATGTTTGGTTGTTATCTCTTAGAAGCCTGTTCTTTTTTTTTAAATTATTATTTTATTTTTATTTTTTGGAGCTGAGGACCGAACCCAGGGCCTTGTGCTTGCTAGGCAAGCACTCTGCCACTGAGCTAAATCCCTAACCCTGCCTGTTCTTTTTTTAATAAGAGACAGAAAGGGAGTGTACCTGGAGGGGAAGTAGGAGGAACCGGGAGGAGTAGAGGAAGGGGAAACTGTAATCAGGATATATTGGATGAGAAAAGAATCTATTTTCTTTCTTTCTTTTTGTTTTTTTTGAGACAGGGTTTCTCTATGTAACAGCCCTGGCCGTTCTGGAACTTGCTTTGTAGAGCAGGCTGGCCTCGAACTCACAGAGATCCGCCTGCCTCTGCCTCCTGAGTGCTGGGATCAAAGGCATGTGCTACCACGCCCAGCTCAAAAATCTGTTTTCAATAAAAAGGGGGAAAAAGTTGTGTTCTGACCCCCTTATGTGCACCATGGCACAATACATACTGCTTTCCAACCAGCACAAGTAAGTAAATAAATGTAATAAAATATTAAAATTATTTTAGGTTTATTTTTTATTTTATGTGTATGAGTGTTTTGTCTGAATGTATGTCTGTGTAGCATTTGTGTTAGATCCTTTGGAAGTGGAGTCACAGATGGTTGTGGGCTGGAACCTAGGTTTTCTGCAAGACAACAATTGCTCTTAACTGCTGAGCCTTGTCTCCAGCTCTAATAAAACACTTAAAAGACAAAACCAAAAGCTGAGTATGGTGGCACATACCTAGAATTCCTGCACTAAGGAGGCTGTGGCAGGAAGATGCCACAAGTTTGAGGTGACATATGAGTTCTAGGTCAGCCTAAACTACAGTGTAAGACCCTGTATCAAACATTAACAAGAACCTCAGAGAACTAGTAGTATAGAAGTGCTTTTCACCACTATAATAAAATACCTGAAGCAAGACACTTATGGGGGGGGGGGAATGTTTAGTTGGGCATAATGGTGTAGCTATAATCTCAGTATTTGGGAAGTGGAGGCCGGAGGAGCAGGAGTTCAAGACAGTAGTGGCTAGATGAGATGTGGTAGTTGATGGCTGCTGGAGAGAGAGAGAGAGAGAGAGAGAGAGACAGAGACAGAGAGACAGAGAGACAGAGAGACACAGAGAGAGACAGAGAGAGACAGAGAGAGAGGTTTTTCTTCACATGCACTCAGGCAGCAGTAATTAGATTCTGGATTATTTAAAAAAAATTTTGAGCCGGGCGGTGGTGGCGCATGCCTTTAATCCCAGCACTCGGGAGGCAGAGCCAGGCGGATCTCTGTGAGTTCAAGGCCAGCCTGGGCTACCAAGTGAGTCCCAGGAAAGGCGCAAAGCTACACAGAGAAACCCTGTCTCGAAAAACCAAAAAAATAAAAAATAAAAAAATAAAAATAAAAAAATAAAAAAATTTTGAGGGGGACTAGTTAGGGAAGCTCCAGTGGGGTTCCAAGGGGAATAAGAGGATGGATATGATCAAAACATGTTGCATAAAACGTATGAAGTTCTAAAGGAATAAATAAAAATTCTATTAAAAGCCAACTGGCTTATTTAGCTCACAGTTTTAAAGCTGAGGAGGCGATGTGGCAAATCGCAGACCTGGCAAGAGTCCAGTGCCGGATGGCTGGAGTGCAGCCCGGGCCACGGGGTGACCTGCGACAGGCAGGCTGAGCGGAGCCAGGCTCGCTCCTTTTATAAGAACCCTACGGCAGGAACTTACTCTGTCTTGGAAGATAGTTCTTCAGTGACCTAAGGGCCTCCAACTAGGCCCTTCTTAAAGGTTCTACTCCCTCTCTCACTGCCCTCTAGACTTTAATCATAAGAGTCTGGGTGTGGGAGAGACACAAACTATACTCAAACCCTAGCACTAAGGAAAGCAGGACACATTCGAAAGGTTTCTTTTCTTTTCTTTCTTTCTTTTTTTTTTTTTTTTTTTGGTTTTTTGGTTTTTTAGAGACAGGGTTTCTTTATGTAGTTTTGGTGCCTGTCCTGGGTCTTGCTCTGTAGACCAGGCTGGTCTTGAACTCACAGAGATCTGCCTGCCTCTGCCTCCCGAGTGCTGGGATTAAAGGTGTGCACCACTGCCGCCCGGCCACTCAAAAGGTTTCTAATTGTAACAAAAATTGAATCAAAAAACTGAATTGAGGCTGGGTGTGGTGGCATATACCTTTTATCACAGGTCTTGGGGGCAGAGAGGCAGGCAGATTTCTGTGAGTTCAAGGCTAACCAGATATATATAGTAAGACTCTGTCTCAAACAATAAAATAAGGGGCTGGAGAGATAGCTTAGCCAGTTAAGAGCACTGACTGCTCTTCCAGAGGTCTTGAGTTCAATTCTCAGCAACCACATGGTGGCTCACAACCATCTGTAATGAGATCTGGTGCCCTCTTCTGGCCTGCAGGCATACATGTGGACAGAACACTGTATACATAACAAATAAATAAATCTTAAAAATAAATAAAATAGAGCCAGGTATGGTACATGCCTGTAATTCTAGAACTCAGGATATGATATCTATGATAGATAGATAGATAGATAGATAGATAGATAGATAGATAGATATAGAGATATAGATAGATATAGATAGATGTATACATAGAGTGTTATGACAAGAAACTCAGGCCATGTTTAGGGCAACACTGTAGGGCAAAGGGGATTGGAATGGGGAAGGGTGTAAACATATTTCCTCCTCTGGATTCTACTTGTGCTTATGGATGATATTGGGTTCTGTGGCAGGTTGTCTGAGCCCATGCACACTCACAGAAATTGTACAATGTGGTGATGACTACAGATGTTTGCTGATGACTCACTAGCTGAACCTTGGAGGATGGCTGGCTTCCCAGTTCCAATTGAAAGAGAAAAAGTCAACCGACTATTTATCGGGATGGGCCTTTGGGAAGGAACCATGTTTGATACAGAGTATGTGTTAAGCAGTGTTAACCAGACTGAGTAGTAAACTCTATGTCAGTCATGAATCCAAGGAACTTATACTGCCCCAGCACCCTTCAACTCCTACTCAAGTTTCATGACCAAAGAAAGGTCTCCTCCCCCAGGAAGCCTTCCCTGAAGTGAGTGCCCAAACTGGCCCAACAGGTCCTTGGACATTCTTGAATCAAAGTACTTAGCATGCTGAAGTTTGTCTGGAGACAGGGTCTCTCTATGCCATCCTCACTGTCTGTGAACTCATGTAGACCAGGTTGGCCTGGAACTCACAGAGATCTGCCTGCCTCTGCCTCCTGAGTACTGTGGTTAAAGGCACACCTAGACACTTAGCTTTTTTTTTTTTTTTTTTTTTTTTTTGGTTTTTTGAGACAGGGTTTCTCTGTGTAGCTTTACGCCTTTCCTGGAACTCACTTGGTAGCCCAGGCTGGCCTCGAACTCACAGAGATCCGCCTGGCTCTGCCTCCCAAGTGCTGGGATTAAAGGCGTGCGCCACCACCGCCCGGCTAGCTTTTTTAAAAAACAGCATTATTTCATAATGCAGCCTATGCTGGCCTCTAAGTCATGACCCCTCTCCCACTTGCAGGATTATAGGCATGTGCCACTGCACATGACTTTTATGTCACTATTTTTTAAAATTGGCATTTGTAGTGAAAGATTTCTGTGCTCTATCTATGCTGGTCTCTCATTGTCCATTCTATACACTGCCTCTTTTTCTGAATATAGGTATAATTTTTTGTATTATCTTCCTAGTCTTTTTAATTTTTTTAAAAGTTTAGACAGGTTTTCAACAAGATAAGGCAAACATATACATATAGTAAAAATATAAAAATCTTTAAAAGTGCCGGGCGGTGGTGGTGGACGCCTTTAATCCCAGCACTCGGGAGGCAGAGCCAGGTGGATCTCTGTGAATCCGAGGCCAGCCTGGGCTACCAAGTGAGCCCAGGAAAGGCGCAAAGCTACACAGAGAAACCCTGTCTCGAAAAACCAAAAAAAAAAAAAAAAATTTTTAAATGTAAGTATAAAGTACATAAACAATTAGGTAAGCTTATGGAGAGGTTGATCAAGACACATAAATTAGGAGATAAAAGTATCCATCTAGCTGGGCAGTGGTGGTTCATGCCTTTAATCCCAGCACTCAGGAGGCAGAGGCAGGCTTGTAAATTCAAGGTCAGCCTGGTCTACACAGTGATTTCCAGGACAGCCAGGGCTACACAGAG
This sequence comes from Peromyscus eremicus, assembly GCF_949786415.1. NCBI lineage: Eukaryota > Metazoa > Chordata > Mammalia > Rodentia > Cricetidae > Peromyscus > Peromyscus eremicus. The sequence goes on from NC_081420.1 coordinate 102,732,075, forward strand.
AAACCCTGTCTCAAAACAACAACAACGACAAAAAAGTTCATCTAAATTTTCTGTATTTCATTTTTCAAGCTATTTATGTTCAATATACAGTTTTCATTGTTATTTAGGAAGTTCTTTATTGTAAAAACAATTTTTTTGTCTAATGGTAAACAACAGCTACAATAATTATTCTGGATCTCCAAATTGGATGAATTCTATTTCATGAGACAATTCCTTCTGTATTTCTGGGGTAATGTCCTAATACTCCTGCAGTGTCTGTGGGATTCTGATTCATCAGCAGACCTGATGTCTACTTCCTTTAGAATGCTATGAAGTCAGGGAAGAGTTCGATAGTTCTGCTGATCCCAAAGCTTCTGAGGCTCCAAGTTTAGGATTGTCTCCTGCCAGAGAACCTTATTAATGTAGCATGTGGCTTTATTACCTGAATGTCCCTGCTGGTGGACACCATCTTGCTGCCTATTGCCTATGTTACTGTATTTTGATGGCTGGGTTTCTTGACTATCTCTTCCACTGAACCTGACCAGGATCATGGATTGCCCCATAAGCACCATGGCCCTTGTCTGCCACTGCCTAGTGGGCTGATACACTTGTACACATACTACCAGGTAAAGACAGCTGACCTTCAGAGCGGGAAGAGGCCCTACTGGAGACATGAAGAGCTGTCTTGAGGATAGGTGGTAATAGGTGTGGCCAGTTCTCCAGCACCCCTGTCTCAGCAATCCTCCTGCTTCAGTCTCCTGAGCATTGTGATTATGTGTTTCAGCTCATTAGGGCACCTTCTCAACTTACAAGCTGCACCTGTTTAACCTTTTTCAGGCAAAATCTCCAGTAACAGAGGCTGACGAAAAGATCTGGGAGCTGGGCAGTGGTGGCACACCCCTTTAATCCCAGCACTCTGGAGGCAGAGGCAGATGGATCTTTCTGAGTTCGAGGCCAGCCTGGTCTACAGAGCAAGTTCCAGGACAGCTAGGGCTACACAGAAAAGCCTTGTCTCAAAAAAACCCAGTAAATCCATAAGACCTGGGAAAGCACCTCATGGACACTTCATGCAGTGCTGCTCTTGGGCTCCAAGTGATGCAGCTAGGATTATAGCCTGCTTTCTTCTCCCTGTCACTCCAGAGAAGACAAAGTCCTGAAGTGGGGCACCAAACTTCCAGATCAGCTTCCAAACAGGTCTCAATGCCAGGCCTACTCAGCGACAGCCTCATCGACTGCCTACCCAGTGACTGCTTACACTACTCTCAGGGGAGAAGAAAGGGTTGACCCTCGTGCCCTAAAGGGTGAGTTCAGGGACTATTCCTCAAGGGGCTTTTCCCAGCTCCTCATGCCCCCAACCTGGGAAGGAGAAAGTAGACTCAGCTCTGAGGACGGTACCAAGTCACCTGCAGGAGAACACAATGCCAGACCCCAGACACCAGTGTCTGTCTGTGAACAGGCTTGCTATAGGCAGAGCACCTCCTTCCCATGAACCCAAACACTAATTGATGTGGACTCTGGATGAAGGCGGCCAGAGGGCAGTCTGTTGTTTTCACTCCTGCTGGGAAGATTTCCTCAGGCAACCACCTGATCAGGAGAGTGCATATGGACTGGGCTATATACCCTGACAGTTCTTCCATCTTTTCTCATTGCCTTGTGCACTGGGGTCTCCAAGATGATTTAACCTGTATTCCTTTTCCAAATGGGCATGTGGATGATTTTTTTTAAAAAGCCCATCAAGGGGCTAGAGAGTTGTCTCAGACGTTAAGAACATTTGATGCTTTTGCAGAGTACCCAGATTCAGTTCCTATTACCTACATGGTGGTTCACAACTATCCTCAACTCTAGGTCCAGGGGATCCAAAAACCCTCTTCTGACCTCCTTGGGCACCAGGCATGCATGTGGTGCACATACATACATACATACATACATACATACATACATACATACAGGCAAAAACAACAACATCAAAAACCCCACCAAGTGTGGTGGCGAATGCCTTTAATCTCAACACTTAAGAGGTAGAGGCAGGTGTTTTTCCGTAAATTGGAGGCCAGCCCTGTCTCAAACCCAAACCAAACCAACCAAACAAACAAACAAAGGGTCCCATGGGTCCTGCTACATCCACAAATGGGCAGCCCTCACCATGTCCTCAAGCTGATGAGACCAGGCGTGGGCAGAGACCTGACAACACAGGGCGGAAGGGAGCTGCCATTAACACTAATGAAGCAGGCGGGCTGAAAGCTTTTTACTCTGAAGCTGTGTGCCCACCCAGGGAACAGAACGCACTGTTCCCTTGGTTTACAGGAACCCTAAGTGGAAAGGGACTTGGGGACAGGAACAAGAGTGGGGGGTCTTAAAGAAGGGAAAGAGGAGGTAGAGCTGGAGGGCTTGGTTTTAGCTGGGAGAGCTTTTTTGACCTGTCTTCCAAAGAAACCTGGGGTCTAGTTTTTTACTCTACTCCTGCCTGGCGACACTCACTGGCCCTTTGGTGCCCTTGACCAAAGTTCCTGGAAGCGAAGGAAACAACATGCCATGAAGAGGCTAAGTGAACATCTGTGGGGCCAGAAATTAAATTAAGATCACCGGCCGCCTGCCTCATTATTGCTAATGGTTCTAGCCTGACCCACCCCTAGTTTCTGGTCTTATGGAAATTTTGGGGTCTGGACACCCTATCTTGTTCCCAAAGTCTAATTGGTTCCTGGAGGCTTATGCCAAATTGGATAGTCACTTCTCCCAATGGTTCAGGTTTGAGGGAGAAAGCCCAACTGTGTCCCCGTTTTCCAGGGAGGGCCCCTCATGCCTGGCTGCAGGAAGCAGTCACGTGCGGGCCCTTTATTAGACCCTGCCATATAAGCTCAGGACACCAGTGGCCAGGAGCTCTCTAGGCAAGGATCAGCAAGCAAAGGTAAGTGCAAAGGCTAGACAGGAATGCTAACTTTCTGGGGTTAGTTCTCTCGGCATTTGTAGGGTATTCTGAGGATGAGAAGAGACTAAATGGGGGGTTTTCCTGCCGAGCCAGGCCATGCTGACTGTAATGCTGCTGAGTTCTGCCCTGCTGCTGGCACTGCCTCCCACGCTGGGGGTCCAGATGGGCTTGGCACCCCTGGAAGGCATCAGAAGGCCTGACCAGGCCCTGTTCCCAGAGTTCCCAGGTGAGTATGGGCAGGTTGGTGATGTGTGGGGCAAGGGCAACTGCTGGTCACAAATGTGCCTGTATGGGGCTCGAATCTCAATCCCAACCCTGGTGCATGGTGCATGGTACTTAGTGCATGGTGGGTGTGGCCCTCACATCGTCTGCTCCAGGTCTAAGTCTGAAAGGCCCGAAGACGACAACTGCAGACCGGACGGAAGAGGCTCTGCTCAGGAAGGCAGAAGCTCTGGCGGAGGTAACTCCTCAGGGAAAGGGATAAAGTAGCAGGTAGGGAGCATCAGATACCATCCTGGCTCCCCGCTTCCGGACCATCAAAACTGGCAGAACTGTAGACCATCCCTGCCCCACGCTCCACTGCCATCCTACTGGGATCGGGGTGGCAGAGTTTCCTGACGTTCTTGTTCCCCTATGAATGCAGGTGCTAGATCCTCAGAATCGCGAGTCTCGTTCTCCGCGTCGCTGTGTAAGGCTGCACGAGTCCTGCCTGGGACAGCAAGTATCTTGCTGCGACCCGTGCGCCACGTGCTACTGCCGCTTCTTCAACGCCTTTTGCTACTGCCGCAAGCTGGGTACTACTACGAATCTCTGCAGCCGCACCTAACCAATGGATGTTGGGCAAAGGCAGGGACGCGAATAAAGGATGGGACCAATCCTAAAGCTGTGGTTATTTTCAATGTGGCTGTCGAAGGGTCGTTGGGCTCACCGAAGGGTAGGGGGCGTCGCTATGCCGGAACTGCATACACTATAACCTCAGGGTCTAGGTTACTCCATCTTCTGGGTCACGGATCCCGGCGATTTTAACGGCACCAGGCCACTGTTGGGGGGAAAGCAGGGGGCCACACGCCAGCCCCAGAGAATCTAGTGCAACAAATGCAGGGAAGGCGGACGCAGCTTAGCTTATGGGGCGTAAAGTCTAGCTAGTGGCTAAACATTGGTTTCAAAACCCTCCCTTCTCTGGACCTCGGTTTCCGTCTGGTTAGGAGACGGTCGCCGCAGCGTAAGGAACAGCACACAGGCTCCCCTTGACCTGGTTGGCCCCAACGGAGCCAGACGGAAGCGCCTAACTCGGGAAAACTAAATTGAGGGCCCCGCTCGAATCCTGCGGGTATTAGCACCACCACGCGGCCGACTTCCAACATCGCTGTTGCTTTGCTCTCCGCTGGGCGCCCAAGGCCCGCCTTGCCTTAGTGCGCAGGCGCCCAGAGGGCGGCTCCCTCCTGAGCAACGCTTGCGCGCCAGGCGACCCGGAAGCTGGATCCCTCGAAGAGCCGGCCCCGCGGTGGTCACGTGGGACGCTTTGCGTCATCTGACGCACTTGACAGCCCTCTGCGGGCGCCGAGTCAGCTGATCTCGGAGTCGGGTTGCGTGAGCCCCATCAGGGCTCTCTGGTCCCGCCGCCCCCGCCGCCCCCGCCGCAGCCATGTCGTTCTTCCCGGAGCTTTATTTCAATGTGGACAATGGCTATTTGGAGGGATTAGTGCGCGGCCTGAAGGCCGGGGTGCTCAGCCAGGCGGACTACCTCAACCTGGTGCAGTGCGAGACTCTGGAGGGTGAGCCGCGGGTCTGGGCTGTCTGAGGGGCCTTGGAAGGCCAGAATGGAGGCCGCCCTGAGCCGGGAAGCCGGAAACGGAGGGTCTTGAAGGGCCTGCGAGGCCTCTGGGAATCCGCGAGCGGATGGCGGGCATGTCAGGAGGGAGTCTACCTGTAGTTGCGGCTCTGTGAGGGGCCCAGACATAAACAAGACTTTAAAAACCGCAGTGGTTTGCCTCTGCTTGGGTTGCCTCTAACCTCGTTGAGCTAGTCCTGTAATGTAGAAGGCCGAGCTCCTGAGGATTGATTAGTCGGCGCGAAGTGTCCACCTACAAGCCTCTTCACCCTGGCCCAAGCCGGGGCCGGTCGGGTGGCAATGCATAGGGAAGTTGGGTTGGAAAAGCTCTCCCTTCCCCCAAGGTCTTTGGAATCCTTGTGTTTTGGTGTTGGTCTGAGGGTTGAGCCTTCCAGGGGAATTGCTAAGACAGTTTGGTGAGAGGTTCCTCCCAGCTCCGAACCGCTGGCTATGCAGTGTCTTCCAGACTGAATGTTTGGGAAAGCAAGAGGTAGCCCTGTAAATCTGAAGTTCGTGCACAAGTATTTGACCTTAACCCCCCCCCCCCATCCCACCCCAGTGAGAAACGATGCCTTTTGGGACAGCAGTGTCTTACACAAGAGTGACAGAAGCTCAGTTCCCCTTTCATAACACTAGATGCAGAGCAGTGGTTCTCAACATGTGGGTCGTGACCCCCTTTGGGGTCACAAGGGTTGCCTAAGACCATCGGAAAGCACAGATATCTATGTTAACGATTTGTAACAGTAGCAAAATTACTGTTATGAAGTAGCAACGAAAATAATTTTATGGTTGGGGGTCACCACCACATAAGGAGCTGTATTAAAGGGTCGCAGGCATTAGGAAGGTTGAGAACCACTACTCTAAAGTAAGATGACTTTCAGGCCCATCTGTAGCAAAAGTACTAAGTTAGAGATGTCTCTTAATTCCAGACCTTCCAACCTAGTGGTAGTGAAGGATGGGGATGTGAGTTCCCATCTCTTAGTCCTAAATGATTCATTTGAAGAAAGGTACTTATTAGCTGGAGGAGAAGGCTTGGTGGTTCACCCAATTTAGAAACTTCTCATCAAATACTTCTGGAGTTAAACTGAGCTCATTCAGTTATTGTTTACCTTGAAAACTAGACCTGTCAAGTGAAAAAGAGTGTTTCAAATAGGAAACTTACTGAAGTTAAGTGCAGTAGCAGATTTTATGATTTTTATGTTAACCTGCAAGGAAATTTGTTTACCTTCATTATAGGAGTAGAAATGGGGAGGAGAAGCTGGGCAGTGGTGGTACACGCTTTTAATCCCAGCACTCGGGAGGCAGAGGCAGGCGGATCTCTGTGAGTTTGAGGCCAGCCTGGTCTACAGAGCGAGATCCAGGACAGGCACCAAAGCTACACAGAGAAACCCTGTCTCAAAAAACTTAAAAAAAAGAAATGGGGAGGAGAGGATACTTCAAGATGCTGGGTTGTGGGAACTAGCCACAAACCTTAGTTTGACTTCACTGTTGGAAGAGGAGAAATAGAGAGGCTGCCTTGGGCATGGCCTAACACCTAGTTGGCACTTAATGTGAGTTCGGTGGATTGATTGGAACTTGAAGATCCCCCCCCCCTTAAAAGATGTTTAGTTTTTTCTTTTCGGAAGATTCTTATTTGGGTAAATGTAAAGGTGAACACTATTGCCTTTTTTTGGCTTCTCTTCTGGATTTCCTTACTCTAGCTGCTGCCTGCTCCCCTGTAGAATTTCCGGGAAAACGTGTTCCTGTCTTTGCAGCAGACACTACATCATCTACAATAAACATATTAGGACATTCTTCCTGCTGTTTAGCAATGGGCCCCCTTGTGGAGCATCATCCAGACCTTTAGGGCAGTATTTAGAGACCCTTGCTCTTTCACACATACCCTTCTCCTTTGCATAGAGTATACCCCAGCACTCGGTGCACAGAGGCGATAGGACTTCAGAGTCAAGCAAACATAGTTTTGAATCTCAGTCTGCCAGTTACTGGATTCCTGTAGACATATTGTTTAATATCTCTGGACATAGAAGTCTTCATCTGGCATGTAAGCAGCACCTATCTCATAAAGACTGTGAAGATGACCACAGTGCTACTTTGTGTAAAACACTTAGCCCAGCACCAAGAATCCAGTAAGGGCTAAAGACAAAGTCTGAATTCAGTAAATGTTAGCTTGTATTGTCTGTTACTTAACTTGCTGGTCTCTCTGCTTCCTTCTCCACCCATAAGCACTGTCCCACTGCCACTTTCTTCTTTTCTTTTCTTTTTTTTTTTTTTTCCAGTACTATGATTTGAGCCCTGTAGATACTTGGAAAGTGGTCTAAGCACTGAACTATAGCCCCAGCCCTCTTTGTTGTTGTTGTTGTTTTGTTTTTGAGACAGGGTAGCCCTGGCTGTCCAGGAACTTATTCTGTAGACCAGGCTGACCTCAAACTCAGCGATCCACCTGCCTCCGCCTTCCCAGTGCTGGGATTAAAGGCGTGTACCACCATTGCTTGCTTCCAGCCCTCTTTTTAATGTTTTATTTTGAGATAGAGTCTCTCTAAGTTACACTGGCTGGCTTGTACTCTATAGCCTAGGCTGGCTTTGATATTGTGATCCTCCTCCGTAGCCTTCCAAATAGCTGGAATTGTTCTTGTATTTTTGTGCTTATTTTTAAATATGATGTGTATATGTACGTGTGGATATGTTCATGTGAGTTTGGGGACCGTTGGGGGTCATAGAGGAGGAGTTGCGTTCCCTGGAGCTGGAGTTACAGATGGCTGTGAGCCATGTGGGTACTGGGAATTGAGTGGAAGTGCTCTTCAGTCCCTTATTTGTTTGTTTGTTTATTTTTTGGGAAAGGAACTCACTCTGTAGCCCAGGCTGGCTTAGAACTTACCATACAGTACAGGCTTGACAGGAATTAGCAGTAATCCTCCCAAGTGCTGGGTTTACAGGTATGAGTTACCACACCTGGCTGCCAACCTCATCTTTGAAACTCTGGTCATGGTTGACTAGAATGTTGTCTTCTCCATTCAATCATAACTTCTGTGGTATTTGTCAATGATACTTTTCTAGAAGTTTCCTGACTTATATTTGGAATCCCAGGGACTTTGTATGCTGGACATGCCCAGGGCTTTTAAGGGCAGTACATAATCGGAAGCAGCAAAGAGGCCAGTGGGAGTTCAGCAGGTAAAGGCACTTGCTGCCAAGCCAGTTGATCTGAGTTCAATTCTGAGGACCCACATACTGAAAACCCGACTCTCACAGCTTGTCTTCTGACCTCCACAGAGTGGTACTGTTTGTTTGTTTTGAGACAGGGTTTCTCTGTGTAGCCCCCCAGCTGTCCCAGAGCTCACTATGTAGACCAGGCTGTCCTCTGACTCAGATCTGTTTGCCTCTGAAGTGCTAGGATTAAAGGCATAGTTACCACTGCCAGGCTCAGAGTGGTGCTTTTAAAAATCAGGAGGAGCTGGAGATATGCTTCAGCAGTTAAAAGCATTGGGTGCTCTTCCAGAGGACCCAGGTTCAATTCCTAGTACCCTCATGACTCACTGGAATTTGTGACTCTAGTCCCAGGGGATCCTTCTTCTGGCCTTCATGGGTACTGTACCTACATGGTGTACAAGCATACATTCAGACAAACATTCATACAGACATCATTCATAATAGATGTTATTGCCTTCCCCATCTTCAAGGGGAAGAGGGAAAAAGATGAGAAGTGAAGAAACCGAAGAAACTTGTGAGTCCCAGTAAGATCTTTTCTTGGGGGGGGGGGGGGCGCGGCGGTGGGAGTTCAAGACAGGGAGGGTCTCACTGTGTAGCTCTGGCTGTCCTGGAACTCACAGAGATCCACCTGCCTCTGCCTCCCAAGTGCTGGGATTAAAGGTGTGGGCCACTACACCAGCTCCCCAGTAGGAGCTTTAGGCATGCTCTGGGGGTGATACAGATTTTAAAGAGAATATTTCAGGTATTGGGCAGTTCCCAGAAGGCAGAGGGCAGGACTAAAGGTGTTTGTTTGCTTTGCAAGACAGTTTGTAAGTAAAAGACACAGGTGCAATGGTGTGGTTCTGTAATCCCACACTCAAGAAGGTTGGAGAATCATGAGTTCAAGACAGGCTTGAGATCCTGTCTCAAAAAAAAAAAAAAAAAAAAAAAAAAAAAGAACAGAACAGAACAGAAAATAAATGGCAAGTATAGTACCCAAGCCTTCCTGGATTCCACTCCAGCAGGGTATCTTCCCCCGCTGATTCCCCTTCTGATAGAACTGTCTCTTTAAGACTTCCAATAACCATTTATTCCATATTATACATCCTATCTGTCTCTTCAGGAGTATGAAAAAGAACCATTCCTGCCAGGTGGTGGTAGTGCACACCTTTAACCCCAGCACTTGGGAGGCAGAGCCAGGCAGGTCTCTGAGTTCAAGGCCAGCTTGGTCTACTGAACAAGTTCCAGGACAGCCAGGGCTACACAGAGAAACTCTGTCTCAAAACAAACAAACAAAAACTCAAAACAAAAAAGCAAAATGGTGCTTGTGTTAGATTGTATTCTTTTCAAGCAGGTGTGAGGGCTTGAGTTCTGTTCCCTAGAACCCACGTAAAGCCAGGCATAGTAGTGTATGTCTGTAATCTCAGTGCTCCTATGGGGAGATAGGAGACAGAGACAGGAGAATCTCCAGGAGTTTGCAGGCTACTTAGCCTGTTGTACTTAGTAACAAGCAACAAGAATCTGACTCAAACAGTGGAACATGAGTACTGACACCTAAGGTTGTCCACTGACTCCTGTGGGCATGCTATAGCAAGTGTGCAACTGCACTCATACATAAACACACACACACACACAGTCTGAGAATTGAAATAAGGAAGGCATTTTGGCTCCTGGTTTCAGAAGCTTCAGTACATGTTCTGCTGGTTCCATTGTTTCTGGCCTGTGGTAAGGAAGAGCATTAAGGACAGAGAGAACTAGTGCTGTTTGTCTCATGGTGGTCCGGAAGCAAAGAGAGGAAAGGAAGAGGCTCAGACATTGGTTGCGAGTATTGTAGGGGAATTTTAGGGCGAGCATAAGATAAGGAGGCTGAGCAAGAAAGAGTGATGGAGGAAAAAAAAACTAAGTGTGTGTAGTGCTCACCTGTAATCCCAGCACTTGGGATAGCACTTGGGATTCGGAAAGCAGGGGTATAAGGAATTCAAAGTCATCTTCAGCTATATAACAATTTTGAAACCAACTTGGATTATATGAGACTTTGTCTAACAAAATAAAAAAGAAAGAAAAGAAGCAAATAAGGAATTAAGGTTGGTGTGGGTTAGGTAAGCGTGTAAGAGAAAGAACAGGTAGGGAAAAAGTGAGATGAGACTGAGCATCCGTGAGCCCTCTGAATGAAGGCTCCTACCTTGAAAGCTTGAAAGACAGCTTTGGGGACTACAGTAGAGTTGTGACCAAAGTCCCCGAAAGAGTATAGAATCAGAATAGAGACCAGAGATTGGATCCTTCTCCAGAAAGTGCTTCAATTAAGCAAAGTTGGGAGTGGGGTGAAGAAAGAACACTGTTAAATGGCCAAAGGACCTGGAAGTGAAGGGGATGGTGAGTTTCAAACATGGCCAGGAGCTTTATAGGAAGAACTTTCATTTGATTTTACCATTCAGAAGTCATGAGTGACCTTAATGAGAACAGAGGAAGGAAGTGGAAAGAAGCTAATAAAAGTGGATTTGCAGAGATGCTAAATAGATACAATAGACCTTGTTGATGAACAAATCCCAGCTTAACCACTCACTGACTTTGTGACTTTGAGCAAGTAATTTATCCTTAACTGGAAAGTGGAAGTAGGATCCCTTAGCTGGTGATTGGCCCCAGTGGTTCATATCTGTTCTCACAAGGCTGAGGTAGGAAGATCACTTGGGAGCTTGAGAGTTTGAGGCCAACCTGGGGAACATAGTGATACCATCTTTAAAAAGGGGGGTGAGCATGAGTCTTTCGGATGTTTGAGAAGTGCTAAAATGGAGCTTGTTGCTGAGTGAACAGTCAAGCTGGCTGTTCCCATTGGTTATTCTTCTTTTAGTTACTAGGAAGTAGGTGTCATAGTGAGGTCTTAAGTGGATGATGCAAAAATACCACGCAGGCTTCACTTAGTGCATGTGTGCTGAAGATGCTGAGCATTCAAAACAGCATTGAATGCCCAGTAGGCACAGAGTACTTGGGGAGAATATGTGGGTTTCTTTTTAGGATGATAAAAATGTTCTGAAATTGTGATGAGTGAATATACTGAAAACTGTGTACTTGGTTTTTTGTTTTGTTTTTTTGGCTTTTTGAGATAGGGTTTCTCTGTGTAGCTTTGCGCCTTTCCTGGCACTCACTCTGTAGCCCAGGCTGGCCTTGAACTCACAGAGATTCGCCTGGCTCTGCCTCCCGAGTGCTGGGATTAAAGGCATGCGCCACCACCACCCGGCATACTTTACACTTTAAATGGGCATGTTATATGGTAAATGAGTTAATCTCAATAAAGCCATTACCAAAAAAAAAAAAAAGAAAAAAAAAAAAAGGCAAGGAAGTGGGAAGAACATCTTTGGGAGAATTAGTGACATTAGACTTATCAGAACAAAACTACAGAGTATCAGAGAAGCTTTGCAACTGGGGGTAGAACACATGAAGTGTGTGCGGGGCCTGTGTCTAGATAGACGTCCTGCTGGTGACTTCAGAAGTACATACGGTCAAAGGGAATGAGAGTTAAGATTTTTTGAGAAAGATGACTAGCTTTGGTTAAAGTCAGTGTGTAGGAAATGTCTTAAGAGTTGATGGCTTGGATGGAGAGATGGCTGAGCGGTTAAGAGCACTAGCTGATCTTTCATAGGTCCTGAGTTCAATTCCCAGTTACCACATGGTGACTCACAACCATCTATGGGTTCTCATGCCCTCTTCTGGCATAAAGGTGTACATGCAGATTGAGCACTCATATACATAAATAAATAAATCTTTTTAAAAAATGTTGCTGGCTGGGAGCTAGAGAGATGTCTTAACAGTTAAGAGCACTGTTGCTCTTGTGGGGGACCAGGGTCCAACAGTACTCTAGTCACTCTAGTTCCAGGGAATCCAGTGTCACCTTCTGGCTTCTGAAGGCACAGGCATGCACCTGATGCACACATACATGCAGACAAAACACACGCATAAAATAAAAATAAATCTTTACAAAATTTTGTTACCTGGGTGGTGGTGGTGGTACACACCTTTGATCCTTTGAGAGGCAGAGGCAGGTGGATCTCAGTGAGTTCGAGGCCAGCCTAGTCTACAAAGCAGGTTCCAGGACAGCCAGGACTGTTACACAGAGAAACCCTGTCTTGAAAACAAACAAACAAACAAAAGGTTTGTAAACAGTTGCTGGCCAATTTGATGGCTGCAACTCTGCCTGCCTGTGTTCGCTCTCCAGGACTCATATGGTGGAAGAAAAGAACTGACTCCCACTACTCTCCTCTGATCTCCACACATGCTGGTGGGTTGTGCAGACACCATAAATATAAATGTGTGTGGAGAGGTCCTGAGGTCAGGCGTGGTAGCACATACTTTTTATTTCAGCCTAGCACTTGGGATGCTGAGATAGGAAGGAAGATAATGAGTTCAAGGCCAGCCTTGGCTCATAGACACACCTTGTCTCAGACAACAAAACCACAAAAACAAAACAATTTCTTTCTTTTTTTTTTTGTTTTTTTTTTGTTTTGAGACAAGGTTTATCCTTGGCTATCCTGGAACTCTCTCTGTAGACCAGGTTGGCCTTAAACTCAAAAAATTCACCTACCTCTATCTTCCAAATGCTGGGGTTAAAGGTGTAGGCCACCATATCCTGCAATTTCTTTACTTACTTATTTTGTGTGAAAATGCTTACGTGTTTCATTTTGTTTGCCAAAGGAGACTTAACAGGGTTTCCAAAATGAGATGAGCACAGCTTAGACCCAAGATTAGCTAGGTCAGTCCTAATCCATCAGAGTCAGATCTGATCCAAAGGAAGGGATGTCACAGTCCTAACAATCTAGTGACAACAAGAGAGGTGTTCAGGGGGCATTGGAGAAATGTCTGCAGAAGGCAATAACCCAAGGACAGTTTATACTGTGGAAGGAAGGGAATAAATATGAGTCAGTGAGACTGAGCCTCACATATGCCTGAAGTTTTTCCCTCAGTATTTGAGGATCTGCATTGTTCCAATTACTTTGGGCAGTGACGTCATTGTATGAAGAGACCCCCTTGCCCATGGATCAAGGAGCTGGTATGGATCATTGATGACTGTGCCTGATGCCTTGATTGCTTTTTTCTAACTTGCTGCTGTTTCTGCTTCTCAAGAGAATGGACCTCTAAATTGGGGATAGAGACTAGGGAGAGGCAGAAGCTGTTGTGAGCTATCTGGATCTTGATCCTTTTCTGGATGAAGCAGAGGGGAGTTGTGGAGGAGGTAGGGATTGGTTGTAGGATATAAACAGAAACCTGCTCTGGATTCTCAGAAATCAAACTAGAGGCTGGTGGCTTTGGGTGACAGAATGAACTAAGGGGATGAAGGACTGGCTTAGAGATTTTTTAAAAAGACGGGGGGAATGAAATATACTTTTGTTAGATATCAGGTGAGAGGTATTAGAAGTCAGGTTTCTGACTTCAGGAAAGACTTGGATAAACCCTGAAGCTGTTTGTGAGGTGGGGACCCCCTGAGGAAAAAAATGGCATGAGTGTGGATAGAATGGTAGGAGAGGAGGTGTTGCCTCTTAGATGCCAGAGGAAGGAGTCCAGTAGGCATGTGGGAAAGTAGCACTCAATTAAGATACCAATCTGGAAATCATCAGTACACTGGCTGGTAGGAGCCCGACAGCTCAGCTATTTCTAGGCTTGCAGCCCGGGCAGCCTGCCTTAGAAGCCCAGTCCTGCTCCTGAGTTCTGCCAGGTGACTAGAGAAGAGTCGTAATTGTGGGCTAAATGTAGGTAAGTTTGGCCTAACAAGGACGTCTGGCATGGAGCCTAACTTCGAAACAGGGCAGAGTGAGAAAAATACTGGAATTTCCATTTCCTCAGTTGCTGACATCTCTCTGTGTGATTATGGGATGTGGTTGGGTTTGTTTCTTGTTTTCTAAGACATACACGTGGACACACATCTATATCTACACACACAGTTTTTATTGTTGGTCTCTTTTGGATTTTGAGATGGTCTGGTCTCTATGTAGTCCAGACTGGCCTTGAGTTTGCTATGTAGACTAGGTTGACCTTGAACTTCTGATCCTCCTGCCTCCATCTTCAGGTGCTTGGATTACAGATGTGCATCACCAGTCTGGTAGGCAAAATTGTCACCTTCTTGTCAAAACACTGCCTGTATGTGTGCTGTATGACTCTGTAACTCCATTTGTAGGATTATATCCTATAGATGAGCATAGGGTAGTAGGCACAGAGGTATTCATGGCAGCCTTGTTAGTAAGAGCAGACTATTAGAACCAGTGACATATTCACTAGTGTGGCTGCAGTGGTTAGATAAACCATGCAGTGCCCTTACAGTGGGGCACTAGCAGTAAGTTTTCTAAGTGCTGAGTTAGAAATATACTGTTAGGGGGAGGTTGGAAAGCATTTCATATAACATAATCCCACTGTAGTAGATTGGAGACGCTGGGAGGGAGAACATTTTTGAATGCCTAATTTATGTTTTCTTCCACTGTTTGGATATAAACAGAATGAACAGATAATACTTTAAAAACTTAGAACAGGCATAGGAAGACGGATCAATGGTTAAGAGCACTAGCTCCTCTTCTCCAGGACCCAGGTTTGATTCCCAGCATCCACATGGCAGCTCATAATGATCTTTAACTCCAGTCCCCGGGGATTCCCCCACCCCACAAGCACAAGGCAGATGCATGATGCACAGATGGACAAAACACCCTTATATGTAAAATAAGTAAATATTGAAAAAAGTTACAGCATCTGGTGAAGAGTAAGAAAAATTAGGACATACAGGAACCAACACTCAATAGTCATCCAAGTCAAGACTTGTGCTGGTGAGCTTGGAACATATGCGTTCTAGGTTTTCGTTCACAGCATTATAGGGCTAATTTGAGGGATAAGGAGGTTCTGTCAAGCCCTTTTTCTTTGAAACCTTAGAATCTAGGGAATATTTGAAGCCCCCCCACCAGGCCTAGACTCCTCACATATCCCAGGCTAGAGCCCCAGGGTCCCTGACCAAATATAGCTGCCCTGGGCAAGTTCTGTCTTGCCTGGCCATTTTTTTTTCTTTCCTCTGCCTCTCATTCTCCATCCCCATTCCTGATCTCTCTTCATATTACATCTTGCACTAGTATATACTTTCACCTGCTTTTATCTGGGAAGCTATTTATGGTCAAGCCAGTAAGAGTCTGCCATGGAACACAAGCTGTGCTCCAGCATGGACCATTAGAACTTTTGATAGTGAGTGATAATATACTTTTTCTTGGATTTACTCAGCAGTTTCTTGGGCCTGGTTTGTGAGGTAGAACTAGTGTCTAAAGTCTTTTCTGGGAGATTTAAGGTAGCCACTTAAAATAGGCAAATGTCAGCTGTTGAGGACCCTGTAGACTAAGGCTTCTCAGTGGCAGAGAGGGAAATTTTTGTTGGTTTTTGAAACAAGGCCTCACTTTGTAGACTGGGCTGGACTCAGAGTGGTAGTGATCCTCCTGACTCATTCTCCTAAACACTGGGTTTACAGGCATACACCACTAAGCCCTATTAATACCTTATTTTAAATGTTTTTGCATAAAACTCATCTGATAACAATAGTTTACCTTTCCTGGTTTCCTTATTTTGTATTTATTTTCAGACAGGGTCTCATTATGTAGTTCAGATTAGCCTTGAAATTAGCATCTTCCTACTTCAGCCTCCCAAGTACTAAATATGCGCTATGCTACCCAGACTCTGCTTTCTTAGGTAGTCATATGAAACAGCAGAGTGTTTCTTGCATAAGAGCAAGTAGGTGTGAAATAACCAGAACCACAATCCCTGAGGGCCTAGCCTAGGTCTGCCTCTAATGGTTTTGTCTCTGGTCCCCTAGTCACTTCTGTGGTTGCAGGGTGCCTGCTGCAGCATCCTGGCCCCTTCTCAGCTTATAGCTCAAACAACAAAATATAATCCAGTTCATATAAGGGCCTACATTAAGGATAGATAGGTGCAAGGAAATGCTGTAATAGTCTGGTAAGTCATCTGTGCCTGCTTAGTTAGGTTCAGGGCTATAAGACCTCTGATCAGCTGGGCGTGGTGGTACGGTGGTACATGCCTCTAATCCCAGCACTTGAGAGGCAGAGGCAGGCAGATCTCTGAGTTCCAGGCCAGCTTGGTCTACAGAGTGAGATCCAGGATAGGCATCGCTATTATACAGAGAAACCCTGTCTCAAACAACAACAACAACAAAATCCAGCAGTGCAACTCTTAACTAAAATGGATGCTCAATTCTACATTATTTATTTATTTATTTATTTATTTATTTATTTATTTATTTATTTATTTATTTTTGGTTTTTTGAGACAGGCTTTCTCTGTGTAGCTTTGCGCCTTTCCTGGAACTCACTATGTAGCCTAGGCTGGCCTTGAACTCACAGAGATCTGCCTGCCTCTGCCTCCTGAGTGCTGGGATTAAAGGCGTTCGCCACCACCATCTGGCTCAATTTTACATTGTGTGTGTGTGTGTGTGTGTGTGTGAGAGAGAGAGAGAGAGAGAGAGAGAGAGAGAGAGAGGGACTGACTAGATGAATGATAGGCCCATAATGGTACTAGCAGAGTCCTAGGATTTTGAGAGAGAAAGCTAAGGCTACATGCTGAAGGGGGGGGTCACTGTGACACAGATTATCTTATTTCTGAGTAGTAAGTGTCAGTAGAGACAAAACAGTTTGGAGAGTTAAAGGGAATTAGAGATTTGGAAGGGTCTAGCTGAGCTAGAAAACAAGTATGGCAGGCTGAGGGTGCCCAAGCTTCCCTCCACATCCTGTTATGTTAGCCTTGTCTCTCAGGAAACTGTGTCAGTGGAGACCAGTTTCTCATGCCAGACTGATACCACCCTGGTATGTATTCTGGCTTTTCCAGACACATGTTTACTTCTGAGTTAAATTTTCATTGTGTTTTAATTAATTAAATTATTTATTTTTATGTGTATCGATGTTTTGCTTGCATGTCAGTCTGTGCACCACCACATGTTTGCTTAGTTCTTCAGGAGACTAGAAAAGGGCATGCGATCTCCTGGAACTGGAGTTGCAGGTGGTTGTGAACCCCGATGTGGGTGCTGGAAATACAACTCCTCTGGAAGAGCATCCAGATCTCTTAACTGCTGAGTCATCTCTCAAGCCTCTCTTTATTCATTTTATTTATTTATTTATTATTTGTATACAGTGTTCTGCCTGCATGTCTGCTGAAGGTAAGAAGAGGACACCAGATCTCATTACAGATGGTTGTGAGCCAGCATGTGGGTGCTGGGAATTGAACTCAGGACCTCTGGAAGAGCAGTCAGTGCTCTTAACCTCTGAGCCATCTCTCCAGCCCATCTTTATTCATTTTTTTTTAAATGTGTATGAATGTTTTACCTTCGTGTATGTATGTACATATGTGCCCATGTGCACTCTTCGTCGAGAGTATTGGATCCCCTGGAACTGGAGTTATGGATGGTTATAAGCCACCATGTGTGTGCTGGAATTTTAACCTTTGCAAGTGCAGATGCTTTAAGCTGCTCTCCAGCCCCTTAAATTCCCATTCTTCATGACACATTTCTGCACCTCTTTGCAGGTGTCAGCAATCTCATGCCTGCAGGGGCTGATGGCTGGGGGAGATGGAGACCAAGAGTCTGAGGCATGATGAAATTGGAAGGATGTGTTGAGAGGGAACTGGAGCTGGAGCACCCTCTTCTCGCCAAGAACCAATCCCCTCATGGTTGTCCATAGACCCATCCTCCCTTCCGCCACTAGAGGGTGCACTAGGATCACTCTGCTGCTGGGAGAGGCAGCATGCCTCGGCCTGTGCTTCTGCTGTACACAGCACCTCTCCATGGCTGCTGTCCTTTAGGATTCTCTGTTGGGCTCTACTTCTGTCACTCAAGTACTTAATTAGCCTCTCAGATTAGATGTAGGGCTCATGGCTCATTGTCTCCTATTTGTTTGATTCTTTCTGTTCTTTTCTTCCTGTGTCCCATCTTCCAAGGATAGGAAGAAGACCAGAGGACATTCTCTAATATTCTCTGTCCTGATGTCTAGTACAGGATGCTCTAACCTTGACTAATACACTGTCTTCATTTACTTGCATTTAGGTCATTCTGGCAGCTCTCAGAGCTGGGGTAGCAGCCACTGCAGTCAGGGTTTCAAGTAGGAGCTTGAGGCTCTCCAGGGGTCAACACCTTGTCTTTCAGGCTCCCAGAAATATATCTTTCACCAGCTTTCCACCTTGGTTCCACCCAGAATTCATCCATAGTATTTTCCTCTGGGACTCTAAGAAGGACATTTAGGCATGTGTGGCACATACAGATACATATGTGTAAGCAGCTCTGAGAGAGAACTAAGCATGGTACCAAACTCCAAGTAAGCAATGTTGGCACACTAATTCTGCCAAGAATGGGGCTGTTAACAGGTGACTGACAGCTCTTCTTCCTCACCATCTGCTCTGATTTGAGTGCCTTTCCATTGAGGTCACTACTTCTGCCTCAGCCAGTATTCCAAGACTGACTTCCTTCATCTCCTCACTCCCTTTAAGAGACAGAAAAATGAAAGATCACTTTAGCTAGACTACTATTTCATAACCTGGATGCCTTTTCCACCTCTCCATACCCAGCATCCTGCAGCTCCCCTGATGGACTGTGAAGATATGCTCAGGGGCCTGGCCTGGTCTGACATCTAAGGACAGACAGGCATACTTTAGCAAGGGAAGGCTCCTGGGGATAACTTATCCAACCTTCTTATTTTATCTGGGAAATTAGGTCCCAGATAAAACCCATGGACTTAATCATGGTCTCCTAACATCTCTTTTGGCTCTCCAGGTCCAGTCACTGTAGATTCTCACTTTTTCCCTTCATTTACTATTTAATTTGTTTATTCAAGGCTCCCTGGGCTATACCTGTGTATATCTAGCTCCTGACTCACTCAGTAAGGGGTGGTTAGTGGAAAGAATCCCTGCTTCTGGGACCCTTGCCAATCCCTCAGGCCTTGCTACAAGGAATCTAGATTAGAGTTAATGAGTTGGGAGTTGAGGAATTTAGGTGAGATGCAACCCATGATCTGCTGCACAGGTCCCTGAGGCTTCCAGGTCACATGTGGCAGCTTATTCATTTTCTCCACCTACTAAGTTTCAAACTGTATTGCACATAGCCAGGTCTGGGGGAACAGAGAGTCTTGGAGGATCTTTCAATCCTTGCTAAGACTGTATGCTTCCCACATCCTCCAGTAGCTTCCAATATTTGGATCTAGCTTTTGTTTCATTTAAAATATTTTTTATTTGAGAGAGAGAGAATGAATGAGTGTGTGTGTGTGTGTGTGTGTGTGTGAGAGAGAGAGAGAGAGAGAGAGAGAGAGAGAGAGAGAGAGAGAGAGAGAGAAAGAGAGAGAATGAATATGACTCTGTGTGTAGGGGTGTCTGTGCTAGCGTCCAAAGGAGACAAGACCCTAAGCAACTAGAGCTATAGGCAATTATTAACCACCTGATTTGGATGCTGGGAACCAAACTCTGGTTTTTTACAAGAGCAACAAGTGCATTTAACTGCTGAACCATTAGATCTATCTTTTAAACTAAGAAGCTCTCCAAGCGTGGAACCACCACCCTGTCAGAGGCTAGTCCAGGACCACAGTGCTGATGACATCCAGTCTAGTTTTTTATTACTGCCCCCCCCCCCAACATGTCCATTGTGTCCTTGAGTAGAGTTACTGGGGATAACCTAAAGGTGAATGAAGGTTACTGAACAAGACCAGTCTGGATACTGCTGGATGCTGCCACCTTCTTACCTGGTCCAAGTGTTTTGGTTCTGCAAGACATAAATATGATATGCCCTTGGCCTGGGCTGCTCTGTGCAGTTTCCATGAGCTCTAGGGAATGGAGTTTCATACTGAAGGTATGAAGGTATCAAGTCTTCACATATATGAATGAGGCTTGATCCTTTGAGCCTGTCCATAATGTTGAAGCCAAAGCAAAATAAATCTTTTCTTATGTCTCTCTCTCTTGGACTGTCTCTGAGCACCATGGACTTGGCAGGCTGCTCCTGCCAGGATCTTGGTATATAGTCTCACAGAGATCAGAGCCTCTGAAACTACACTTCTCCATCTGAGCAAGCCTTAGCTTTCCTTCATGTCCTTCTTCCAGAGGTCTGTATGTGGAACAGGAGCCAGCATCAAGAACTGACTGGATCACTCAGGTGCTATGGTCCAGCAAACCCAGGACCTAGACATGGACATGAGCCAGCGTTTGAGCACAGCTCACTGCTACTGATGACCTTCATTTGGCTGCCTGGCACCTAGCCAAGTGAGACCTCTTTACCTCTCTTATTCACACCCAGACAGATTCACATCTTTGGGAATGCAAAAACGGTTTTCCTTACAGCCCCAGTTTGCATAAGGCCAAAGTGCATGGTAGCAGCAGAAGAGGTGTAGTTCCCAACTCCCCGGATAAGGTCCCTTGATTGTCAGGCTAGGCTGTGGTTGGGGAACACAAGGAAACTACCCTGGAAGTCTTGTGTCCTTTTGATCATACCAGTCCTTTGAAGCCTTAGGACCAAGGAGGGAACAGCCTTGTGAAGGCTGTCCAGTTGGATTACCTCTCAGGTAGTGGAGGGCTGCTTGGAACTTGCCCTGGGTGCAGCAGTAAACCAGCTCTGCCCCTCCCTTTGGCACATGGAGCCATTGCCTGACTGCACCCTTCCTCATGGATGAGCTGACTTCCTCGTGCGTTATGAGAGATGCTTTCATTGTCCCAGCTACAGGGACGGGATGTTCCTAAGATCACGTGGGTAATTAAATGTTACTCTGCTGCCACCTGCCACCTGTCCCAGAGCTGGGAGTGGGGTGGCTAACCTGGGGCAGACATCCTGATGACTCTTGGACATGATCTTCCCACCAATGTTTGATGTTGGTGGGTGGTGCCACCAGTATCAGCTCAACCACCTCTGCGAGTCAGTCCCACCCCCTGCTGTGAGTGCCTTACCTTAACTTAAAAGCCTCCAGCATGAAATACAATTTGGATCCAGAAACCAAGGAGCGAGAACTCCCTGTCCTTTCCCCGCAGGAGCCCTGCCTCCCACCACCTGAAACCAATAACTGTATAGACTCCAGGTTCTGCTGGCCTGCCAGGTCCCATGGCTTCCCATGCAGCAGGAGCTGCACTTGACTACTCTACCTCCTGTTTGCTCCAAAGACTCTGGGGCTGTAGTTCAGGGCAGCCCAGGGTGTAGTATATGGGGCAGAGTTGGGTCATAACCTCTGTCTAGATCTCTGGGCTGCTCAGAGCTCTGTATAGTCTTGTTGGTAGGTGAAGTAACACATGGACTTTGGGACAGGCATCCTAAATCTTGAGCCAGCTCTATTCTTCCATCTCTAGTAGATAGTAGAGTTGTGCTGGTGTGTTTGCATGCTTATGGGGTATAGGGATCTCCACAGGCAGGGACATGAGGACATGCTAGAGTCCATGTATATATAGAAAGATGCTTTAGACCATGAAAAGGAGGATCAGGGGAATTCTTGGTGGGGCTGAATAGGGCAGCTGGAGTGGAGACTATTGGGCTGAGAATGTTTGTTAGGATGCTTTGTGTGTTCTGTCTGCTAGAAAAGATGGTCTATAGTGTACTGTGTTGATGTTTCTCTTTATACCATTACTTCAATTTAATGTCAGTACAGGTGCCCTGGGGGTAGGGCTGGACACCCAGTGCAAGTGCTGGGCAGCCAGCCAGGAGCCTGGATATAGAGATGTACTATAAAATACTCAGGACCAAGTTACAGGACAAGATTTGAACTCATATTTTATGGCTCCATAGCTCAGATTTTTCTCTCATCTTGAGCCAGGCATGGTGGTAGGTACATGCCTGTAATCCTAGCCCTTAGAGACAGAGGCAGAGGGATTTTAAGTTTGAAGCCATCCTGAGTTACACAGAGAGCCCTGTATTAAACACATGCACACATCCACAGTATTTCCTCTTTCTCTTCCAATGGTTTGGCAGAGTGGGTCTGTAGAGGAACGGAAACTATAGCATAGACCAGCTGGTGGAGGAAGGGTATGCCTTCACTGGCCAGGAGAAGGGGCTTTGCCACTGCAGGGGTGGTAAGGAAGAGCAGGCAATATGTGGGGAGGGAGACAGCTAGCATTTGATAGGAAGAGTTGGAACACGGGGTTTTCAGAGTGACTTCAATAGGCCACAGTGGAGGCTTAAAGATTGCAGTGAAGAGGATACTCAGTCTGTGCTGAGGCTTTAGGTAAGCCCAGGGTTAATGGTTCCCATGCACAGCTCCCACGCTTGTGTTCCAGCTGTGGCACTCTGACCCTGCAGATCCAGCCAGCCAGTGCACACATCTGCTTTAGAGCTGACATGAGCCTGAGACACTCCCCTGAGCCTAGGGAGGAGGTTTTGGTACAGCATATTCACCCAGAAGTGTCAAGGGGGCACAAACTCTATTGCACCACCAGACTGGCCATCTGTCCATCCTGTGTTTTCTCATTTTGAACCTCTAGAAGTAATAGCATTGGAAGGGGATCCTTGTTCCTTCAAAGCAGACCCCTCACCTGGATCTAAGGTAGAAGAACCAAGGTAGAATAGGCTCATGGCCTCGCCACCCTTGCAGGGTTGGTACATTAGGCTCTATGAAACATGTTCTAGCATCTGGTTTCATACAATTCCTGAAAACTCCTGAGCTCCCCAGGAGAGCATCGTTGAGTAAACTCTGGAAAGGCAGAAGTGAAGTCTGGGAACACACTGTCCTCTTACACGTTGCTCTGGCCAGCTGGCCAGCAGGACCCCTCTGTGGACCATGAGGCCATGGATAAGTGTAGACTGGGCCACCCTGCTTAGTGTGTTGCTCCCCTAGGGCATGTGGGACCAACTCCTTGGCATAGGCCATGACCCTCTTTTTCTGCCTGCCTAGGTCCTTGGAGAGCTGCTGTAGGGGCTAGAGGGCTGGAGAGGCCATGTGCTACCTGCCCCTGGGGGCCAGCTGAATGGCCTGAAAGATCCCCTTCAGGGTTGGCAGGCTTAGGGAATGCTTTCAGGAAGAGAGTGGGGGCAGGGTTGCTTAGCTCCACCTCACACAGCCTGGCTGAGTGAGTCACTACCAAACCAATACTTTATCAAACAGAGCAGAGAGCACTAGTCAGGTTGGTGAGGGGCAGGGGGGCATGCCACTGTACTATTTAGGAGCCTGGGGTCAGTCAGTAAGGTCAGTAGTGGCAGCAGGGACCAGAGCCTTCCTACTGAAAGGTCATGACCAGAGGAGACTGGAGATTAGGGATAAGCAAGGGGGTTTTCAGGAAGGTGTAAGCTATGAGGCTAGCCTGAAGCTGGTACAGGCTTATAAGCTAAAATGCCATGCCAGGTGGTTGTTGGTCTGTGGTCTTCCCTGGTACCTCCAAAGAGCTCTGCTAAGCTGGAACAGTAGCCTTTGACACACAGCCTTGAGATGACAGAAGCTGCCCTGTGGAGGAGGGAGGGGGAGGCTCTTGGTTTCTAGGCTTGGGGTGTATCTTCCTTTTTCAGTCTTCCTGCTGGGCTTGAGGAAACAGCTCCATTTCCTCCACTTCAAGGACTTCCGCCTATGGACTTCCCTAGAGAATTCGCTGGGAGCTTAAATAATAGGAAGGGACTCTTGTCAGAATAGTAGCATTGCTAAGTCAGAGTCAAGGGCAAAAGGAGTGTAAGGTTGAGACTTTGGGCCATTGGAAAACAGCTGAAGCTCTAGGGCCACACAGCCTCTTGAGTAAAGGTGACAGTGACATATGGAGATGGATAACTTCACTCTGGGGTTGGTGTGGAGAGTGGACTTGGGAAGTCAGGGCTCAGGAGTGGAGCAGGAAGCCTGCATGGCGCTTGGAGATGGTGCTGGTGGGGGACAGTTGCCAGAACAGCTGAGTCAAGGACTTAGGAGGCATAGGAGATCTGGGGTGGGCCTGGAGTGGGGTGTGGAGGAGCAAGCCCGGGGTTCTGAGTGGAGACCAGGAACATAGAGAAGCTGACTTAGTCTGTTTCCTCTAAGCTAGGTCACACTAAAGCAAGAACTTCCTGATAGCAACAGCATCTTTTTGAACTTGAGAATCAGCCGCTGAGGAGTTCTTTTACTGTGAGAGATCCCAAACTGGCCCGACACTACTGCTGGGCCTGATAGGACTTAGGGTAGACAGCTGGGCTTGTGGGTAGACCAGAGTTGTCCTCAATCTGCGATAACTAGAATATAGCTCATACCTCAGATGAGGCATGTGTGGTCCTCTTAAGGGCCATTACTGATGCTGTTAGGCTGCTGTGCCCAGGCAGGTCTCACAGCAGAGCTAGCCCCTGTTGTCCTCGGGTGCCCTTGAGGGGCTGGGCTAGGGCCCGGTGGCTGGGTCTCCCACAAAGCATCTATAAGTTCCAGGCCTCTTCTGTGTTTGGATCCTATCCCCAGTCACATTCCCTCCTCCATAGCCTTCAGAGAGAGCAGGAAGCTGAGGAGAGAGCGTCCTAACCCAGCTTGTCCTAGCCCTGGCCAGGCCTGTCTGAAGGGCTTGGGGCTGCCAGCCACTGTGTCTGGGTGCCAGGTTTCTCCAGCAGGGTCAGAACTGGTTTAAAAGCCCTGTGTGGTCCCCTCGTGGGCGAGCTGAGAGATCAGCCTGCCTGCCTCCCTCCAAGTTGCCTTCTTGGCTGGCAGGCTGTCCCTTTTCCCTGGGTCACAGGGAAATGTGGGTCTTAGCCAGAGAAAGTGGTCTGGAACAGCCCTTTGACATTGTCTCTGGGGGCTTTTAAAAATGAGTTTCCTGGTAAGGCAGACTCTTCCAGCCTTGGGCAGGATTCTCAGTAGTCTCCTGGGTTTGCTCTGTTCTGACAAACTCCAGCAGAAACCACCCAGCTGCCAGCATTCCAGCAGCGCTCAGAGCCATGGCTTCCCCAGATGCAGCGTCAGCAGAATGCAGCAATGGAGAATCAGGGGTGTTTGCTCTGCAGCCTCTGTGAAGTCCCAGGGGTGGGGCTGTACTAAGGAGAGAACCCCAGCGTTGCCCTGCTCAATCACAAGCATACATGTCTAGCTTCTGTAGTGATAGTTGGTGTCAAAAGTGATGCTAGAGGGATTTGTTAATGAGTCATGAGAGTGTAGACCCATGCCTGCTATTGACAGGTGGGCACTGAGTGTCTAGGGGGCCTGCAAGCCAGCTTCTTGGCCACTGGCCGACTCATCTGCGTCTAAAGGCTATTTGGGCATCTGGTTCCATACCTGAAAGGCCTGCCCTAGACATGGAATATGGAGAATGTGGTCAAGGAGGCTCAGAGAAGAACAAAAGAGGCCCTGAGGTGGGGACTGACAGAGTCAACTAGGCCTGCATGATATCCTAGCCACTGTATACTCTATGAGACTCTGGACAAGGTTCTGGCTCCATGAGACTTTTTATTGATAAGCTTATGAAATGGGCATGGCTGGAAAGTCCAGCACAGAGATTGCTCCTGGCGTAGGAATGAGACCATTGCATGGCCTGTGTGTTTCCAGGTCTTCTGAGGAGAAAACTCTCACCAGAGTACCAGGTATTTGATGGAGAGTCACTGGTTGTTTAAGAGAAGAAAGCGTTTGGCAATGGGGAACTTGCTGAGCCAGCCTTCCCAGAGAGAAGCCATGTGATGCAAGGCAGTCTGGGACAGGAAGTTTCATGCTCCTGGAGAGCTTCTCAGGATCCCCAGTGGGAGGTGACAGCTTGCCTAGGGAATCCTCCCAGAGCATATGCCAGGGCACAGAAGGGCAGAATGTGCAGAGGCCTGGATCCTTAATGCTTTGAGCTTGAGGGATCAAGAGGATTGACTGTGGTTCCAGACTAGGCCTGCTACCCTAGGAACCAATGGGGCCACTGACCAGGAGGCACTCCACTCCAGAGGATTGAGTTATGCCCTGGGGCCTTCCTGTGCCTCTGTCTTGGTCTCTAGACCCAAGCTATGAGCTGAAGAGAAAGTCTTTTGTCTGAAGAGAGCTTTAGGCCAGCTACAGTGGCTGCATGAATAAACGGATAGTTTGGCTTCGCTGATGCTCTGAACCAGAATACCAGTTCTAGCTGCTGTCAGCTCTGGAGCTTCTCTTAGAATTTTGGGCCTGGACCAGAACCCCTTGTCCGTCCTGTCTCCCCCACCCCCCACCCCCCAGTAGCAATGTGTTTATTGGTAGATATAAATATGTAAATCAGGGCATGAACAAGTCCACTTCATTTCAGTACTTATAAGGTGGATAAGGTGGGATTGCTTATATTTTTAACCATTTGTTTCATACCCACAAAAACCATTTCAGAGGCATTAATAACCTTTTTTTTTTGGAAAGTCAAGCAAAACCAAAGTTTGTTATTATTATTGTTGTTCTTTTTCAAGACAGGGTTTCTCTGTGTAATAGCTCTGGCTGTCCTGGAACTTGCTCTGTAGACCAGACTGGCCTTGAACTCATAAAAATCTGCCTGCCTCTGCCTCCCAAATGATGGGATTAAAGGCATGTACCACCACTGTCCAAGCCAAAGTTTAAGAGGTCAATTTTATTAGAGTATCTGGAGAAAAACTCCAGAGCAAGCGAGTTGTAAATCTCAGTAGCTGCCTGGAGGAGGAGACTAGAAAAGGAAAAACAGCTGTGTTCATTTGAGTTAGGCCAGTGTGGGTCAGCCATGTGGCAGCGTACAGCTCCATGGTAGGAAATGGGGCATTAGAAGAATAAAACCCAAAATAGTAATGAAGATGCGCTTACGTAAGAAAGAAGAAAAGGGAAAGTTATGCTTCTCAGAGAACTTCAGAAAGCTGGCAGACTTATGAAACAGCGTGGCTGTGCACTGTAAGAAACTACTAGATACGTGTTCTGAGATATAAGTGTTGTTATGTCTGTTGCTATCATCACCATCCCTGTCCCCCCTCCCCCTACTTCTTTTTTTTTTTTAAAAAAGACAGGGTCTCATAGGCTGGCGTTGAACAACTGATCCTCCTACTTCTGCCCCCAAATGCTGGTGTTATAGACGTGCCATCACACCTGGTTTTGTACAGTACTGGGGATTGAACCTGGGACTTCATTATGTACTTGCCCAGTCTCAAGGTTATTACAATGTGGAGATAGAAATGCAGGCAATATACTGTTACGACAGTAGCCATCAATAGAAGTAGACTTTTTCTGCAAGACCCAACTGAAATACTACAACAATCCAAGCATTTCTGACTTGAATACTTTCTGTTACCTATACCTTATTCTCAAAGTAGCCAGATTGAGAGAATAGGGAAGAACAGAACCCCTTAACAGAGTGATTGCACATGCCCTGGGGCAGAGACATTGGAGCATATGCACACATCACTAGAAGGTAGCTAGCTGGGTTCTCTTTTATCATCTTTAGGGTGACCATGGGAGAAAAGTAGATGTAAGTGGGGGAGTTGAGATGAAGGCAGTGGATCCTCCTGTAGGCTTTTAGAGGTTAAGGTCCACTCTTGTTAATGCTTAAGAACCACAGAAACGTAAGTTCTGTTTGTCACCTGCCCCCAGGCATATAGGTGGAAGGTATTCATTCCAGCACGTTCATACCCCCTCTCCACATTCTGCCACACTTTGCTCTTCCATCTCCTTTTGCATGCTTAACTGCAAGTTGGACATTCTTTGTTGTTGTTCATTTGTTTGTTTTGAGACAGAGTCTAACTGTGGAGCTCTGGCTAGCCTGGAACTGACTATGTAGACCTGGCTGGTCTCAAACTCACAGAGATCCTCCCGCTTCTGTCTCCTGAGTACTGGGATTAAAGGTGTGTGCCACAATGCCAAACACCATTGAGGCATTCTTTTGTTTTGTCTTTTTTTTTTTTTGAGATAAGGTTTCTCTGTGTAACAGCCCAGGCTGTCCTGGAACTCACTTTGTAGACCAGGCTGGCCCCGAACTCAGAGGTCTGCCTGCCTCTGCCTCCCAAGTGCTGAGATTAAAGATGTGTGCCACCACCACTCAGTGAGGCTTTTTTGAAGTGATAAAGTAGGAGGGGCATCAGAGAGGCGCTGAAGACCATGGAGGAGTTATCTGTTCCGCCTGTCATTCTCTCCGAGCAGCTCCGTATGGTGCTCAAGAGCACCTGGGGAGTCCTTGGCCTCATCCCCACTGAATGGATGGATCTTTTTCTCAGCCACTAGCCTTAGTACTTCTGTTGTGACCACAGTGACCCCCATATACCCAGGAGTAATTTTCTTGCCATCTTCACCCAACTTCTCGCAGTTTTTCATTCTTACTGCAGAATTTTCATAGCATAAATAAACACACACCAGTTACAACTCTGTACTAGGCTCTAGAGTACCACATTGGGCCAAAGTCTCTATCCTCCTAGAGTTTATGTGCCCTGAACTGGGTAAGATCAAGTGCTACAAAGAAAAATGACACAGGAATAGTTACCAGATTGCAGAAGAGCCTTTAGAAGAGGGGGTGTTTAAGGAGTAGTCTGAAGGAAGGGGTGGAGTGGACTGTCTTCTTTCAGGCTGGGGAACAGAGAAGGGACCCTGACAGGAGGATGTGACTGGGGTCGAGAGGAGGAGAGAAGCAAGGAGGTGATTGTGGGCAGCTCTATGGAGCCTCATTTCAGCAGAGACGCCCACTTAAATTAAGTGCCACCTGAGAGGATTGAGGCAGGTGAGTGCTTTGTGCTTTAAGAAGATCATTCTCAGCAGGCAAAGGCACTTGCCACCAAGCTTGACAGCCTGAGTTCAATACCTGGAACTCATGTGGTAGAAAGAAGGAACCAACTTCTGCAGGAGTCCTCTGATCTCCGTAGGCACACAGTGACACTGCATGCTGGGGAACCTGTAGGCACATGCACACTCACCCACATCCTCACACACATATAAATGTAATTTTGAAAACAGATCACTCAGAGCTGATTGTGGTGGCTCATGTGGTGGTCTCAGCACTAGTACTTGAAAGGCTGAGGTAGGAGGACTGAAAAGTTTGAGGCCAGCCTGGTCTACGTAGTGAGTTCCAGGCCGACTGTGCTACATAACAAGATCATGTTTTAAAGTGG
The DNA here is from genome assembly GCF_949786415.1 of Peromyscus eremicus. Lineage (NCBI taxonomy): Eukaryota > Metazoa > Chordata > Mammalia > Rodentia > Cricetidae > Peromyscus > Peromyscus eremicus. The sequence continues at coordinate 102,760,943 of NC_081420.1, forward strand.
CCATCGTAGTGGCACATGCTTTTAATCCCAGCACTTGAGAGGCAGGGGCAGGGGGATATCTATGAGTTCAAGGCCAGCCTGGTCCACCTAGTAACCAGCCCAGCCAAGCTGCATAGTGAGACTCTGTCTCAAACAAACAAACAATGAAATAAGGGACTGGGCAGATGGCTCAGTTGGTGAAGCACTTGCTTCACAAGCATTGACAACCTGACCTCAGATGCCTAGAATCCATGTAAAAGCTGGGTGTGGCAGCATGTGCTTTTATACCGGTAATGGGTGAGATGGAAGGCAGGACAGGTGGATACCTATAAGCTCACTGGCTGGCTATTCTAGCCTACTTTGTCAGGGTCCAGGCTAGAGAACAGTCCTGTCTAAAACAAAAGATAGAGCCTGAAAAATGATATTCAAGATTTTCCTCTGATCTCTACAGCCATGTACACACATACATACATATAAAAGAGTAAAGTAAAATAATAAAACAGACTGGGAATATACCTTATGATTGAATACTTGCCTAGCATGAATGAAGCCCCAAGTTCAGTTCCTAGCACTGCAGAGATAGCATAATCACTGGCTGCTGTGTGAGGAATAGACAGGGACAGGGGCAAGTCATAGTCTGTCACCCGTGTCTCTAAAAGCTCAAGAGAGCTCTTACTATTCGCCTGTCTGCCTCCAGCCACTGCTAAGGGAAGCCCATCCCCAAGCCACACCTTCACCCCTCACCCCTTTTCACTCTCTCTGTGTCCTGGTTATGTCTTCATGCTTCCTAGTCCTACCCTTTGCTGTAGCCCAACGTAGCATGGCCTTCTCTGCTCAGCCATATTTTTGTGCCGTTTCTCCCCTCTACCCCCCCAAAGCTTTAGGTATTTCTTTTTTTAATGTGCCTCATGTCTGAATGTTTTTGCCCCTCCAATCCTCATGCCCTAGAGAGCAGGGCCCATGTTATATTCTCTTCTGAGTCAGAGTCTCACAGGCTACAGATTGTAAATGACATCTTGTGTTGACATCTTCCCAGCCTTATCATCTTGTTGTACAATTTATTCTATTTATATTTGTACTCTGGGGCTCAGCATGCTGGCTTCTGGTCCTAGGGTTTGGAGCATCTGGACCCTTAGCCTGGCTGCTTTGTACATTGGCACGGAACCAATAAGGAGGTAGACGTCAGGGTGGCAGCAGAATACAATTTCATGGGAGGAGCTGGGCCCAGAATTGGTTAGGGCTGGAAACTTAGGGCACTGGGTAAGGTTCAGAAAGCCTAGCCCTTTCCATCTCCCCTTGGATTTCAGACTTGAAGCTGCACCTGCAGAGTACAGACTATGGCAACTTCCTGGCCAATGAAGCGTCACCTCTGACAGTGTCAGTCATCGATGACAAGCTCAAGGAGAAGATGGTGGTAGAGTTCCGCCACATGAGAAACCATGCCTATGAGCCGCTTGCCAGCTTCCTGGACTTCATTACGTGAGTGGACCCATAGTGCTGGGCAGGGAGCTATAGACCTGCAGAAGTTGGCACCAGAGTGGCCTAGGCCAGCTGTCGTTAAAGAATGTCTTTAAAGTCTTCTCAAGTGGTATAACTAGACTGGTTGTTCAACAACTCTGGACTTCAGGTCATAAAGTTTTGTTACCAGTCTCTTTCCCTGTCCCGTCATTGTTGTGGAGGTGTTAACGTCGCAGAAGCTGGGAAAATTGGAGTTCCCCTCTTCCCTTATTCTGTAGCACCCACATCAAACACTCATTAGGTTTCCTCCTACTCCCCTCATGCTAGAGTCAAAGGCCCAGGTGTAGACAGAGCTCTGAAGAGCCTGGGATGGGCCATACAGTCCTTCTGCCCCGACTTAGTCTGAGGCCTGTTTTCCATCTTCTCTGACAGGTCAGAGAGACTGGGAATGGGTTTGAGTTGGAGGAGGCTGAATGCCTTGCCCTCCTTCACAGGAGCTAAAGTGGGTAGGTTCCCCATGTTTATAATAACCCTTGGTTGTACCAGCCTTCTTTATTGTGGGACTCTTGCCTATACCAAGCTTTTAGAGAAGCTAAACAGAGAAGACCCTGGACTTCAGGACTAGAAGAGGCTACTTGGGCTAGTCCTATGTACCTGGGACCCTGAAAGGTAGAGAGATCGCCTCTGAAGGAATGACCTAGGAGTCGTGAGCCAGGGCTATGGCTCTAGCCCAGATGGCTCCCTCCTGCAAGTGGTGAGCTGAAGTGTGATCACTGGCCAGCCTCTGAGTGTGCTGTGCAGTGTATGTTGTTAGGAAATGTATCCCCATGTTCTTCTGAGTGTCTTGTTTTTCCCATTCCCACCCTCTTGCTTGGGACCAGACACATTACTCCACTTGTTTCTTCTGAGACAGGGTTTTGTGCTGGCTGCCTAGCCTGACTCCCCTTCTTAGCCAAGAGCAGCCAGCTGCACAGAATCCGTCTACTCAAATGGAGTTTTTAGGCAGAGGGCTCCATCCTCAGGTAAAGCTAATAGGCGGGGGCACCTGAAAGGTGCAGGGTACTCCTGTAAGCTGGAAAGCAAGCCTTTTCCTGCCTATAGATCTCCTCCCCTAGGTGCCTCTTTGCTAGGGAGTTCAAAATGGGCTCATGCTCAAACCACCTTTCTCCTCGTCAAGGTATGCCAATGTGGACCTTGTGGGACAGGGCAGATGGAGTGTATCACATGCTGCCACTTTGGGTATGTGTGTGTCACACATCACTCTACCATGTTACCTAACCCCTAGCCTGGGCCTGTATCCCCTCCCCCAAGGCCAGAGCCAGGGACATACCAGGAAACTAAATTTATTGCCAGAGCTCAGCCTTCACCTTCAACTTGTTTGCACAAGGCTCTTTCAGCTTCTTAGTGAATGTTCTGGTCTTGCCAGCTAGGCTGGCTGGAGGAAGACTGACCCCATGCCAGTGGTCAGAGAGTAGATGTTATCCATATTGCTGCCAACTTGCCCACCTGCCTGTGCATCTACCCTGGCCTGTTTGGGTGTCAGCCTGCCAGGCTGTGAAACTGGAGAGGGCTCTGAGTGTGATTGAGACAGAGCAGCCGCCAGCTCTTTGCTGGAGATTGGCTCCAAGCACCAAGTGTGCTTAAAGCAGCCAAGTGCTGTCCTGTGGCAAGCTGTCTGAATCCACCACTTCCGCGCCTCTTCCATTCATGGGTGATTGTGGCTTATAGTCTTCCCATCTACCCCCACTAAGGAACAGCTCAGCAGCCACGTGTTGGCTAGTCTGAGCCTGTGGCTGCTTGTCTTTGACCCTTTCATTTCCAATGCCTGCTCCTCGGCTCTCCACATCAGCCACCCCTCACTGATGACTGCTGTGTCACCACCTGGAACTACTACACTCCTGAAATCGCTGAGTCAGGCAGCCAGCCTCCACCCACAGCCTTCAGGCTTTCCAGCCCACTTTTAGTCCCTTGCAGGTCATGGGTTCTGGATTCAACAAGACACCAGGCCTTGCTTCCTTCCCTGCTATCCCTCTGTCTTCATTTCCCCACCTCCCTAGCTGAGGTTCCCTGGCCTATCATTTGAGCTGTCTTCTGCCAACATCTGCAATGCTCTTGGCTGCCCAACTCATGGTCCCACCCGACTGGCAGCCCCCCAGCCCTGGAGGAATCCCAGAGCCTCCAGCCTGGAGCTGTCCTCTCTCCACCTCCACTGCTGGGAGCAAAGCTGGGGAAGCCCGCTATATGGTGGGGTGTGGGGAGTGTCATTCCTACTAACACATACATGCTTACCTACTCAGCTAGCCTCAGCTTGTTTCTGCCCAGCAACTTTTTGCTGTCCCTACTCAGCACCCTGCAGTTCCCATCAAGAGTAGGATGACCCCTACCCATCCCAAACATCTTTCCTCTCCTACCTCCAGCCTCCTCATCTCTGGGCAGATGGCCCACGTACTCCTCTACAATGTAATCAGAAGCCAGTACACCTTCCAACACTGCATCTGCATCCCGCTCCCTAAGTCCATTCCAACCCTCCTTTCCTTGAGATCCCTCTACCACCTTTCAGAATCCCTTCACCCTTTCCTGGACCTGAATGGCCACTCCTCTTTACTTATGTGTTACCACCTTCCCTTTCAGATCCCTCCCATGTACTTCTAGCACCGTACCTGAATCTTTATTATAATTAACCACCCTTAAGAACTCAATTCATGGTGCCTTATCTTTTCCTTCACCTCCCCTATCACTCATGCCTGCAGTCATTTCCCAGAAGTTCTGTCACTCCACAACAAAGCCCTGGCTGTGGTCACTCTTGGCTTTAATGTGACCCAGGTCTCCAGGACTGGCCACTGATGGTGTCCGGCCTCCCGCCGTTTCTTTTCTCCCGTCTGACTAACTGAACTCGTGTTTCCTTAGCTGCTCTTTCTCTTCCACTGCCGTAGCAGATCATTCAAGTGTGAATACAATTTTGGAAAGAGATGAGTGAAACTTTCCTTTGGGCTCTACGCTGGGGGTGGGGTAGGGCTCCCCCAGACTGGGGACTCATGACTGGTTTCCCCCAAGGAATGGCTACTTGGCTGAGGAGAAAGGTGTTTGAGGGAAGAACTAGGGGTAGGAATCCAGGCTGAAGGACTCTGGCTGAGTCCAGAGCCAGTGCCAGGAGGAAGCAAGGTGGATGCAGAGCGATAGGGTGCTGAGGGGACAGAGGTGACAGTAGATGTGGCTGTCTGGCATCCTGCAGACAGTCAGAGTGAAGTAGACTGCACGCTGTGTCTTAAGTGACCCAGCGCAATGTTATAGTGCTAACACACTTGGTGTGCCTTATACAACGGGCTCTTGCCAGGCCTGGCCATTAACTTGCCGTGTGACTTGGGATAGAGCTTGTTGTATTCAGGGTTTGGGGTTTTGTTTGTTTGTTTGTTTGTGCACCGAAGGAGACCTTTATCTGGCCTGTTCCATAGTGTTTTCCCATAGGAGAGCCAGTCCTGGAAGAGAAGTTGGGAAAGTTGTTTTGGGAGAGTAAGCTTGGTCTCTGGGACATCTTCAGGTAGACCCTAATGCCCTTGTTTTTAAATGAGTGAGCCTCTAGCAGGGGCCATCCCCAGTGTATAACACCTGCCTGTAGCCTACATGCCCACTGGCAGAAACTGTGGTTAACCTGTACCACCTGGGAGAATTGCATCTGCTGAAGTGAGCACCTGGAAGGAAGCTTTGCCCCAGGACAATGGCCCCAAGCATCCACTAGGCCCACCAAAGCATCTGTTATCCTCTTCAGGACATGTTGCCCCCACCTTGGCCCTGCTTGGTCATAGGGCAGTCGTCAGGGTTTCCCAGGACTTTTTATCCTGACTGTTCCCAGTAAGCTGAGTGTGTGGGTGGACCACAGGTCTCTGCTAACTGAGGCTTTGGGGCTGCTGTGGGTTCTGTTTCCTTGTCTCTCCCTGTCATGGAAAGAGAGCCAGTACTGACCCTGTTCTTCTGACTTGGGGGAAAGCACCACTGTGAGGGGCTCTTCAGGGCCCCTAAGGCTCAAATCAGATGAGGTAATCCAACTGGGCCTTGGAGGAGGGTCAGGATTTTAATGAAGAGATGGTCAGAGCCACTAACTCTTCTGTGGACCACATCTCATTCATTCTGGTTGCAGAGGGGAACTTGAGGTTTAAGAGGAGATGTGCTGAGGCCATAGCAGAAACTTCTGTTCATTTTCAATCCTGGGTGGGCCTCTTCAGGACCTAGATGTAATTGAATACAGATACTGTCACTAGCAGCAAATGAGGACCCTTGGTGGGGACCTGCAGGTGGCAAGTTGGCAGAAGTGCTGAGAAGCTATGTTGCTCCAGCAGGTGGCACTAAAGGGCACAGTGGAGGGACAGGGTCGGCTAGGGACTCCAAAGGCTTCTTTGAAGGAAGTAGCTTCCTAAACTCCAGCCTGAGACTTCTCCCAGACCAAGCTATTTGGAGGCACAGGGCAAGCAGGGGAGGGCCTCAGGGCAGGGAATTATAGACTGCCCTACCCCCACCCCAAAAGGGCCTCTTTGGCCTGGCGGGCAACGGGCCATCCACTCCCCAGCTGTCTTCCTCTGGAGGGAGATGCTGACCAGCTGGAACTTCATTCTCTCTTTTGAGGCCAAATGAGGGGAGACATGGCAGAGCAGCTCTCTGGGGGCAGGGAGCCACTGCTGAAGCGCCAGGCAGAGAGGAGGAAGGTTCCCTACTTGCTGAAGGTAGGAAGGCGTATGGCTGGATCTTATCATCTCTGCCAGGCCTGTCCTGCCTTCCATCTCCCAGGAAAGAGGATTCTGAACCTTCCTGTGCAGCAAGGGAAAGCAGGGGCCTCCACTGAAGCCTCCTTACAGTTGGCCCAGGGGGAGGGGAGTGCTCAGCCTGGCACAGGACGGAGATGGCCTGGCCTGTGGAGGAGGAGGAGGAGTGGAAGGGGCTGAGTGCTACGATTTGAGTGGCCCTGACTTGGCCCAGCATTCTCCTCTGTGCTCAGCTAAAGCTTGTAGCAAAGAGAGGCTTGGGAAAGCTAGAAAGGAGGGAGAGCCACTACTAGCTTCTCCATTCACTGTCCTAGCTGGACGTGAAGTCAGGTGACAGTGTCTCCCTACAGGGCCCACAGGGTTTTCTTCTGAGGATGGGCCAGGACCCTCAGAAATACTCAGACACCTTCTCTGGGCTCTTTTCCAGCCTTGCTCCTAGCCTAAATGGATAAAAGAGACCCTGGATTGTGGGCACCAGGAGGGGGTAAGTTTAGAGTGAGGAAACTGGTGTGGGGTCGCTCTGAGAAGACGGAGGTGGGCGTTTAGGACTAGAACATCAGGTGCCGGCGGTAGGTAGGTAGGTGGGTTGTGTGTGGACAGTGGCTGTAGGAATAGAGCTCCTCTGCCTTATGCTGAGTTAGGGCCTGGTAATAGCCCACTCTGGGTTTATCTGCCATGGTGCTAAGGCCACATGGGATCATTTGAATAATGTAAGTCCAAGGATGTGCTGTTCTTTAGCTTACCTAAAGGGTATAAGAGGAAAAAGGACATTCTTAAGCTCTAGAGTGGGGTCTTTGTGGCTGTCTCTAGAGGTACATAGATTTTAGTGAGGCTGGATTGGGTGCAGGTTAAATAATGAAGGGTGGTATGTGTGTCCTGGGATATATGAGATATAGAAGATGTTAGAGGCAGGAGATATCTAGAGTGGAGGAGATACAGGTTGAGGCCAAAGCACAAAGCTCTGGCAGGCTCACTCTCTCTGCTGTACCCCCACTCTGCCAGTTCTGTGGGGTCAGGGATGGGAGGCTGGCCATATGGGCCTCTTGGCTTGCAACTACAAATGGGCCTTGCCTGAGGCCCTTGGTTTTGGAAGGGGAACCCTGTCTCTTCTCAGTGCATATGCTATAATGACCCAGCCAGATTGGGTATGGAAAGAGGGCTGCTGCCTGGCCCCAGGCCCAGGAGACCAGAGTTTGTAATGGTACTGAACTGGGTGGGAACTGGGCGAGTGTTCAGCAAGCCAAGGAGTATGGGTTGGGCTGAGACAGGAGCTGGGACATTTTCCTGCACCTTCCTTGAGGGCCTTAGAGGAACACCCAGTGGCTGTCTCTTTAAGCTGAGGTATGGGCTCTAGGCCGCCACCTTTTCCCTTTATTCCCTTGGTACTGGGTACTACCTCCTACCAAAGCCTTCCCTAAAGAGTCTCAGCATTAGGTACTCAAGATTTGTCACAGGGATGGAGCCCAGCTCTAGCCCACCTAGAAACAGAACAAGACCTGTGCTCAGGGCCCAATTCACAGTAGCCTCCATCTTAATCCTTACCCTTTCATGGCCCAGACTGGCCTTTAAGGACATTCTCCTGAGGCCTAATCCAGCTCCTTTATACTCCAAGTTTATTACTTGTAACAGGATGGGTTCCACTTGGGCCTGCTGCAGCCTGACTGTAACTGGGTCTTCTCTCTCCCCTTCTTTCCTGTCTCTCCTTCCCATAGGTGGTTACACAAAACTCTGCCCCAGCTCCTCTGTGGCTATGTTTTTCAGTTGGAGACAAGTTGTCTTGGTTGTCCCTTGCCAAGTCTTAACTAGGCAGCCCCACCCTCCACAGCTCCACAGCTCCCTCTGCTGCCCGTGGCAAACAGAGCTGTCCTCTTGCAGGGCCAGCCTAAGAGACGAAGCCTAGAACTGACTTGAGTCAGACTAGCCTCTGGATCTCATACAGGCCCTCCTGAGTAGTTGCTTAAACTGGCATCTGGCTGTAAGGAGGCATTTTTTCTGTCTTCAAGGTGGGGCTGTGCAGTCCGCCTGACCTAGTCCTTCGTTCTTACATGGGGCCTCTATAACTCTTCTCTGGCCTTTCTTGGAGAAGCCTCTCCCCAACCCAGCCCATTCCTTAGCCTTTCCCCTCTCTCTCTTCTGTCCCCCTCAACTTAAAGGAGCCAGAGTAGCCCTAACTGTACTGTGGTATCCTGTTTTCAGCCCTAGTGTTTGAGGTGAAGTGGAAACCCTCTGCCTGGCCTGGGCTCAGTCTCCAGGCAGCCCTCTGCTGACAGCCCTGCCTCACCAGCAGCTCTGCCTCCCTTTCCCTTGGCCAGTCTCGACAGTACTTGGTCCCTAAGTCCACTCTCACTCAGTGTGTGCCACTAGGCCTTCGGATACTAGTCTGTCTTTCCAGAACACACTTTCATCTCCAAGTCTTTTTACCTGTCAAGCTCCCGACCACCCTGCCTCTAGGATGGGTTGTGTACCTCACCTGCATATTCCTGTGGTTCTTGTGTACTGTTGGAACACTGTTCACACTGTAGGAGAGCTACTTGTGTTCCCATCTTTTGTGAGGCATAAACCTACCATCCTTTCAAAGGAGAGGCTGCCTTTACCCTATGTTCCTGTTCCTGGGGGTAGGGAGGTAGTGGTGGTCATGGTGACAGGAACCTGGGTGAAGAGATACCAAAGGACAATGCCTCTGGAGCCTATCATAGCATCCATGAGCCAGCACTTATGCTTAGGAGGTGCTGACCCATGCGTTGTGTGGGCAAGGGTATTGGGCCAGGCCTTTTACCCTAATAGTCTGCCCTGTTGTTGTCTGCTTCTCACAGTTATAGCTACATGATTGACAACGTGATCCTGCTCATCACTGGCACATTGCACCAGCGTTCAATCGCTGAACTTGTGCCCAAGTGCCACCCACTAGGCAGCTTTGAGCAGATGGAGGCCGTGAACATCGCACAGACACCTGCAGAGCTCTACAATGCCATTCTGGTGGACACGCCCCTGGGTGAGCCACTGTGGTGGAAACAGCTGCTGGACAGTGGTCTTAGCACTGGAGCCTCAGTGTGGTTGTAGATTGTAGAGGTGGGGCAACCCCAAAGCAGAAAGTGAGAATCTGCCTGCTGCTGCTGACCTTGCCCTTCCCTCAACTTCCCATTCTCATTATTTCCCAGCCCACTTCTTCTCCTTTCCCTTTGGTTTTTCTAGGTCAGACAGGCAACCCACAGGGCAGACTGAGACTGTCTGACTTTGGAAATAGTCTAGTTTTTCAGAATTCAGAGGAGGGCTGAATGAACTTATGGAAGAGTAAGGGGTGCTTGTGTCCCTTGGAGTCCTGAGAGGTCTGGCAGACTGTGACCCTAAGCAGAGATGCTCAGGCTGGCTCCTTATGAGGTGGGAAAGAGAAGCAAACAGCTTCATTTGACTCCACTGAGCAGGTCCTAGAGGTCAGGTCAGACAGTGTCCAGTAGGACGCAGGGTTCATGTCAGAGGCCAAGGAAGGGGGTGGAGTCAGGGAAGCTTCCTGTTAGCTCTGCCTCACTGGTGTTGGCTCCTGTCTGCCTGAATGCTGGAGACAAGACATGAGGTTCATGACTAGTTAGTACTCTCATAGCCGAAGTCTAAGCCCTGGGGAACTATTCCAGGAAGCCATGAGAGTTGAGTCAGAAGGTTCTAGGTTGAAAAACCCTGTCTGTCCACCTAGTTTGCCTTTGAGTCTCCCATTATCTCTGAGCTAGCTCTGGGATGTTTTGTGGCTTCTGCAGTTTCTTCATCTTTAAAGGAGAGACATCAGGTAAGTCTTCAGGCCCTCCTTGGGAGTGAGGTTTCTTGATCCTGCCCTGGCCTCTCCTCTTAGTCCTGCAGTAGATCATTAGTCCATGTCTAGCTCCTCAGTCTTACCTAAAGGAGGAGGCTAGAATCCCATGGATTTCAGCCCCCAAATCCATAGCTGCCCCTGGAGAAAGAGAATCTCATGGCCGATTATGCAAGCCTGTCTTTGGCATGGTCTGATCTTGGGTCTGCCCCAGCAGCGATTAGATCATGTTATGGCTGGCCGCCTCCTTTATAAATCAATTTTAGGAGCAAGGAGGCAGGAAAAGCTCAGGTCAGTGCACATGGCCCAGAGAATTGCTTCTCCCACTTCCAAGGCCACATCCCAGGCTGTACTGGGGGTCCCCAGTACCTAGCCTAATGGGCCTTGTAACGTGGCCCTCTCACTTAGGCTGCTTACCCACTCTTCACATCCTTGTCTTCCCTCCCCAGCGGCTTTTTTCCAGGATTGCATCTCAGAGCAGGACCTTGATGAGATGAACATCGAGATAATCCGAAATACGCTTTACAAGGTAGTGTTCTTTAGAAGCATGGGGGCTGGGGGTTGACTTGTCAGTGGGTGGGTCTGTGGGCCTGATAGTGGGTGAGATGCTGGGCCAGGATTCATGTGCATCAGGCTCCTGTCCTGGGGGCCTAGCCTCTCACTCTCAGGCTCCTGTGTTGGTTACAAAGTTGCATGGAACAGGTTATCCGTTCTGTGGTGTCTGCAGTGGGCTCAGATAACATCAGCAGGAGCGGCTGGTGCTCTGTCACTTGGCCTGTCAGACCTGGCTTCTGGACAGCCGCTCCTGTAGCATCCATGAGGGTCATGGGCCACCACCCGGGCCACAGCCCTCAGATTTACACCATATGAGCTTTTGCCAGCCAGGACAGGCACTTAGGACAAGGCAATACTATATGCTTAGTTATGTGGGAGAGGGATCCAGCCAAGCACAGCCAGGTCATTATGACCGTTTCAGGTTCCCAGACTCTGAGCCAGTTCCTTATATCTCACTGTCTTCAGCTTCTACTCGCCTTTTGCTTCCACTAGGCTGTGGCATAGACTGGCTAGCCTCTGGGGATAGGGTGAGCTTGGGATTCCTGGGTTCCCGCAGTCATGGCAGAGATTAAGAGGTAGCTATCAGATCTTCTGGTCTTTCTGTGGAGCCGGGGCCAACGTACAGCAATGATCTGGTGGTAGATGGTAGAAGCTATGATAATGCAGGCAGAGGGTGGTATAAACAAAAAGGAAGCCAGGAGCAGGGCCAGGCCAGACGGCAAGGGCTGTACTGTGAAAGTGCAGCTTTTCCATGGAGAGCGGGGAGGAGGTCTGAGTCTTGAATGCCAGATCAAAAGTTTGAATTTAGTTGGGAGTGGTGTTGCATACCTCAAAATGCTCAGAAAGCTCAAGCAGGAGAATTTTTACTAAGTTCAAGATTACCTTATATATGTCGTGAATTCCAGGTCAGTCAGGTCTCCATAGTAAGAAAAAAAAGTCTCAAGAAAAAAAAGTAAGCCAGTCATAGTGACACATGCCTTCAATCCTAATACTCAGGAGCAGAGGCAGGCAAATCTCTGTGAGTTTGAGTCCATGTATTAAGTTTCAGAACAGCCAGGGCTATATAGTGAGACCCTGTCACAAAACAAATAAACTACAACAATAAGCAAAAAAAGGTAAGTTTGAAGTTTGGGCTGACAAGATGGCTCAGGAAATGAAGATGCTTACTGCCAAGCTAGACAGCCTGAGTTTAATCCCTGGGACCCACATGGTGGAAGGAGAGAGATGACTCCCACTAATTGTCTTCTGACCTTCACGTGTACATGTACACAAAATAAGTAAAATGTGGAAAAAAACAACAGCAACAACTTTAGGTGTGAGCCCTAAGTCTAACAGAGCAAAGTATTCTTAGAAGGCCCTCTATGACTGCAGGGTGGAAGGCAGTGTAGAGGTCAGGGGTACATGCAAACATACACACATGTGCGCACACACACAAATACACATATACATACAAAATTTTATATTGTCCCACACACTCACCTGGCTTATTGACAAATTCCCTGCCCTAGACAGGATGAGGGGTGTGGCTGTCCCCCCAGCCTTACCCACACCCTCACTGGGCCTGACTGGTTTTAGCTGGAGTCACTGGCAAGGACTGCCCAGGAACCAGCTCATAAACACCAACCCAGCTCTATGGACCCCATGCCAGAACTGCCTGCCTGTCAGGCAGTGAATGTCCCAGCCCAGTGGCCCCAGATGGGAGATTAGGTGGACCCTCAGTGTCTGGCAGGTAAACTGTAGTCAGCTGGTGCAGAACCATGGGCTGGCAGGCTCCAGGGTACAGGGTGGGGCTGGGGAGGTGACCTTGGTACCTGGTTCTTGCCAGTTTCTTTGCTGCTGTAGCCTCTGGAGGAAAGTATAGACCTTAACCCAAGGGTCAGCTTCTCTGGGGATCAGTACAGCTTGGCTAAGCAAACAGGTTAGGTAACAGGGCATGGAACCTAAAGTCTGGCTAGTGGTTTCCCCTACAGATAGGAACTGCAGGCTCCACCAGGGTAGGTCCTAAGATTTCAGCATAACCAGCTTGGCTGGCCATAAGGAAGGCTATGGAGCACTGACTCCTGGAGGGATTGAGAAGTACCACCAAGCCCTGGTGGGAGCTGGGAACCATTTCTGCTGCAGGCTTTTGATTCTCTGAGATCCTCTGTGTTGGGCTCTGTTTGTTCTTTCCTTCCTTTTTTTTTTTTTTTTAAGTTTTTTGTTTGTTTGTTTGTTTTGTGGTTTCTTGAGACAGGGTTTCTCTATGTAGTCCTGGCTGTCCTGACATCTGCTTTGTAAACTAGGCTGGTCTGAAACTCAGAGATCCGGCTGCCTCTGCCTCTCAAGTGCTGGGATTAAAGGCATGCTCCACCACTGCCCGGCCTCCAGGCTTTTTCTTACTGCTGACCTACACTGGCTTTTTATTTCCTGTGATCTCGGTGGTCACCTGCAGGTTTTGCACTGAGCATAGTATCACTGTGCTTATGGGGCTCTGGGGCTCATCTCGTCTCTCTTGGAATAGCAGGTCCTGTGGGTCCAAGCCGGCTCAGAAGGCACACCTGAATGTGGAAAGTTTTTCATTCCTTACAAGCCCCCCAACCCCAACTCAGAATCATCCTTAATATGTGGATCCAGAGTCTCTGACCCTGTTACGTATGGAACCTTAGGTGATATCTAAGTGAAGTTTCATGAAAGATTGTTACCCAAGGAGTCTGCCAGATCATGATGAGGGGGAAGGTATTGGAAAGAAACCTGTGTGACTTTATGAATTAGAGTCAGGAAAGACCTTGTATCTGGGGTGACCTGTCCTCTCCTCATGCCCAGCAGATCCAATTTGCCTGGACAAAAAGTACTTATTTCCGCCGGCAGCCCATGTACCTAGTTATTGACGGTGAGACCTACATTCACATAGGCGATAACCATCCTTCACCAGGAACTGACCTGATAATTTGGTTCCTGCTGTTTGCTGATGCCAAGGGGCTGCCTGGGGCTGGGAGGAGTAGTGTTCTGCAAGGTGGCTTCTTGCAAGGGAGGGATTCAGTCCAGACCATTTGTGAATTCTGAGGACAACTTTCCCTCACTAGCCCTTGGATACCTGGTTTTATGAGGCTAGGGAAGGGGAGGTTTCTGGAGACTAGGAGAAAAGGAAGGCAGAGCTCCTGTAAGGTTGGCTATCCAAGAGAAAGGGGTGGGAACATGTACCCTGAAGCAGACAGTGGGTCAGAAACTGTTCTGTCACCCCTAGTTAGAAGACAGCAAGCTACTACTGTTTGGGTGATTAATTGTTGACATTGGTAGATGTTTTGGTACAGGGAAATTGTCATAGCATGAGCTGGCCCATCCCTACCATAAAAGGCTTAGATGAAGAAGTAAACTGACTAGGTTTCTCTTTGTTTTTTTCTTTTTCTTTAATGTTTGTGGGTTTTTGTTTGTTTTTTAATGTGCATTGGTGTTTTGCCTGTGTAAGGGTGTCAGGTCTCCTGGAAATATAGTCACAGACAGTGTGAGCCACCGTATGGGTGCTGGGAATTGAACCCCGGTCTTCTGGAAGAGCAGTCAGTGCTTGTAACCTCTGAGCCATTCTCCAGCCCCTGACTAGGTTTCCAATAAGTCTCCCAATATTGCTCTCCTTGCTCTAAGCAAACACTGTCCTCTCCCCAGGCCTATCTGGAGTCCTTCTACAAGTTCTGCACTCTGTTGGGTGGGACCACAGCTGATGCCATGTGTCCTATCCTAGAGGTGAGTGCCTGCCTACCTCTCTGCCTTTTGTTCCCACTGATCCTGCCACTGACTGGCTGTGGTCTCCCTGTCTGTCTTCCCTCTCTCCTCACCTGTGCACTGGCCCTGCAGTTTGAAGCCGACCGCCGCGCCTTCATCATCACCATCAACTCTTTCGGCACAGAGCTGTCCAAGGAGGACCGTGCCAAGCTCTTTCCACACTGTGGCCGACTCTACCCTGAGGGCTTGGCTCAGCTGGCTCGGGCTGATGACTATGAACAGGTCAAGAATGTTGCTGATTACTACCCGGTGAGTGCTCTGACTGATAAGATTTAGGTGACCATGTTGGCACCCCCAGCACCCAGCAGTACTCATACTTGTACTTCTCCCCATTTCCTGGCCAGGAATACAAACTGCTTTTTGAGGGTGCAGGTAGCAATCCTGGAGACAAGACCCTGGAGGACCGATTCTTTGAACATGAGGTGAGTACAGGGCCCTTGTGGAACTTGCCCAGTATGGGGAGGGTTGTGACTTAGGACTTAATGACTGCTGGCCACAACCACCTGTGCATCACACCTGCCTCTGTCCACAGGTGAAGCTGAACAAGTTGGCCTTCCTGAACCAGTTCCACTTTGGTGTCTTTTATGCCTTTGTGAAGCTTAAGGAACAGGAGTGTCGCAACATTGTGTGGATTGCTGAGTGTATCGCCCAGCGCCATCGCGCCAAGATCGACAACTATATCCCCATCTTCTAGCATTCCAACCCAAGGTTCCCAAATGCACTGTGTGTGTCTTTGTATGCTGTGTGAAGCCCATGGCTCACTAAGTGTCTGACCTGGTGAGGTGTAGCACGTTGTCCTGGGGTTGCCCAGCTCCCATGACCCCCTCTGGGACTACTCTTAGGCCTAAAAAGGGGTTAGGGACCTCTCCCCTGATAAAGAATGGACCAAGATCCCCTCCAGAGCAAAGAGCCCCCCAGCCCTATGTTTACAGCCGCTGACATGTCTAAGAAACTTGTGTCACTTTCATGCCCCTCCCTAACCTAAGAACCCCTGGGGCAGTGTGAGCCTTCTCCTTCTGTGGGTCATCCCCAGAGCCATGGCCCATGGAAGATTAGAGTGTGTGTCTCGGGGGTATGGGGGAAGTAGCTTTGCAGCCCCCCTCTCTAACTCAGCTCTGCCCCTCTGAGACAATAAAATACCCCTCTTTAAAAAGTCTACTGTCTGCTACCTCCTTTGGGACCTAGTACCTCTCCTTGACTCCCCGCTCTCTTCAACACTGCACCCTTGATTGACAGCCTCTGCTGTGGTGGGCAACCACAAGGAGGAGGCTCTTTCTGCTGGAGCTCAGGCACAAAGACAGGCTGAGACGGGGGTTGTTGGAGAGGTGGGTCTTGGGTCTGGGGGCCCCAGACCTCACTAACTGCTCACATGCCCCGTAACTCTCCAAAACAGCCATTGTCTTCATCTCACTGGGTAGAAACCCAGTTCTAGTATTTGCCTGAGGTCAGTAGAAGAGAATGTGAACCACAGAGTGCCTGGGATGCCCAGTCAGCCCCTCTGCTGGTCCCAGGATATCCCTGGCAGTATCATGTAATCACACCCTGTCACCCAGGCAACCAGGCGGTCACCTCCTTGAAACACTGATCTCCCCCATTCTAGGAGAAATAAAAATGTGTCTTTATTTTAAAATGCCAACAACCAGACAAGTGCAATGTGCAGCTTCCCTGTGGTTTGGGAGCAGGTAGTTGGGGACCTAATTCTTGAGCCGGTCAAGAGGCAATTGGGATTTACTCTGGACTTGCAGCCCTTAGGCACTGGTGCCGAGAGAATCCTGAGGAGGTGCCCACCTGCCTAATCACTCTTCAGTTTGCAGAGAAATGATCTGTAGAATCTATCAAAGGCTACAGATCATCTCTCACCAAACTCTCCATCCAGCTGGGTTCTCCAGGCTGCAGTGTGGAGCATTGTATCTGGTAGGGTATGTGTGGGTTCATGAAGCAGTGGAGAGGTCCAGAGGTTCACTAGCAACCTTCAGCTTCCCAGGCCTGGACTAGGCATCAGCAGTAGAGTCTGGGCTTTTCTTAACATAGACTCTAGGGCAGTGGTTCTCAACCTTCCTAATGCTGTGACCCTTTAATACAGTTCCTCATGATACGGAACCAGATCATAAAATTATTTTTGTTGCTACTTCATAACGAATTTTGCTACTGTTATGAATTATAATGTAAATATTTTTGGAGATAGAAATTTGTCAAAGGGGTCATGACCCACAGGTTAAAAACTGTTGTTCTAGGGCAAGGTTGAGGGGTTTATAATAACTAGGAAAAAGGGCCAAGGGCTCATGGAGCCTCTTTTGCTGGAGCACTTAGGCCATTTGTGGCTCACCGAGCTGCCACTAGGGAAGGGTTTGGGTCCTGGGGTGTGTCCTAAGCAGGAGCAGGGCCAGGTTGGCCAGACCTCAGTGCTCGGGGCAGACGGTGACTGATGAAGAAGTTCTGCAGGAAGCGGCGTCGTAGGCTCTCCGGCAGGTAGTGGTGGATGAAATACATGAGCATCAGGCCACGGCCTGGGTAATAGCGGCGGCGTGGCTGAGCTGCTAGCAGTGCATCAATGATGGCGTCTACAACTGGGCTGAGGTCAGACACTGCCATTCTGAGCGAATGCAGGAACTGCCCATGCAAGTGCTCGATGTAGTCTTCGCCATAGGCCTGCAGCAGCTCTCCAGGCAGGTTGGCCAGCAGCAGTTGCTTGCGCTTCTCCCAGAGGTTCAAATTGGTCACCGACTCTGAAGAAGGGACGGCAAGGTCAGCAGGCAGCAGCTGGAGGAGCCAGAGGCTACTGATCTATTTAATGTGAACTACGTCTATAACCCAAGTCATACTAGATCCTCAGACCACACACCCAGGCCACATGCATGCCCCACCCCAAACCTGAACCCTCACCTGTCTTGAAGCAGCCAGGCTGGATAATGCTGACCTTGATACCCCAGGGAAGCAGTTCACAGCCAAATGTGTCCATAAGCAGTGCCACAGCTGCCTTAGAGGTTCCATAGGCTGCCAAGCAGGGATACGGCATGTCTCCTGGGGATAGGAAGGGGAAGAGGCTGCTGTCAGCCTTGGCCAGGAGTTCCCCAGATCATTCCTCACCTCATAGCTTCTCCTTTACTACTCTGCCTCAGAGCACTTACCTGCTGGGCTGCCAATGGTCACAATACGTCCCCTTGAGTGACGCAGGAGTGGCAGGAGGCCCTTGGTCAGCTCAAGTGCACCAAAGAAGTTCACCTCCATGCAGTTTCGGAAAGTTGCCACTGGAGACAGCTCCACATCGGCCACTATGCCGTTGAGGCCAGCATTGTTAACCAGACCCCACAGGCCTGAGGGCACAAAGGCAGGAGGGAAGGTCCAGTTCAGCTGACCGCAGACATGCAATCCCTGCCTCCCTCACACTCGCCCAGCCGTGCCCAGCCCTAATGGAGCCACGTCTGCTGACCAGTGCCTGTGGTGTGAGCCTTGGTGAATTCCAGCACTCGATTGATGTCCTCTGGCTTGGTCAGGTCCAACTCCAGCAGCTTTAAGCGAGGGGAACAGCAGGCACGCAGTTCTAGGGCACCAGGGCTATCCAAATCCAACACAGTGGCCAGCACCGTGAAGCCCATGGCATCCAGTTTCTTAGCTGTCTCCTTGCCAAAACCAGTGTCACAACCTAACCAGGGTAAGATAGCCAATGAATTCCCACAATGGCCCAGCCCAGCCTAAGACAAGCCAAGGATCACCAGTATCTGGGTAGAATCTAGGGTCTTGAACACCCAGCCCTCCCTCCTTCCTTACAAATAAATGTATGTTATAAGTTTGTCCTCTTGGCTGAGCTGTGAGCATCAATTCTGTGACAGCTGTCTTCTCCCTGATTTCCTATAACCCATCAAATGTGAGTGATAAACCTTACTTTATAGGAGAATCAGAGACCTAGTCTGGTCCCATCTTATCTCATGAATCTACTTCCTAAGCCAGAGGGATATTTTAAAAAAAATGGCACTATCACTCTGCTGCTGCTAATTCCCAGAGGCGTTGTCTTCCTTAGGATCCTGTGGGCCTTAGAATAAAGCCACGATCTCTGATGATATCATCCTGGGCACTCCTCTCAGCCTCAACACCCCCTACTATTTTTCCAGGTGCAATTGGAGCTCCATTCCCAACTTCCCCTTGAAATCTGCTCTTGGAATTCCAATCACTGACTTTGGGGCATATATGTTTGCTGAGCCCCAGACCATTTCCTTCTCAGGACAGGAGCCATGCATGGTAAGTGAAGAAAACAGACCTGCGCTGGAATCCCTTCCCACCACCAAGTGTGACCTGAGGTCAGCTACCACTCGTGGAGGCTTCATTTTCTTGTCCTTGGTATGCAGAGATAAGAACCACCAGGCAAGGCCCCAGTGTGGGGGTCCCTGGTACTGATAAGCCCTTGCTTCCTTGATGGTTTCCATTCTGATCCTGGCTCTGTGGGTGGCCAGTGAAGGAGGAGGAGGGCCAGTGAAGGAGGAGGTGCTGTGGAGCCCGCCAGCCCTGAGGTCCTGCTAAGCAGAAAAGCTGCTTTGCAGCTCGCCTTCCCCTCTCCTGGACAAACAGCACCCCTCCTGTCTCAGCCCCGCCCCCTATGCTGAAAGAGAACAAAGCTGGGCAGGGGGCTGCAAACGGGGCTTTGTGTGGCTGGGGCCTGCCAGCCAGAGTTGAGGGTCCTTCTCAGGCAACTCTGACTGGGGGAGGGGAACGTGTGTGCACAAATACACACACTTGCCTCTGCTCCCTTCTGCAGCAGAGAGCACTCCACTAAAGCCTGCCAGAGCTTCAGCTCTGGGGTCCCCACAGTCACCCACATCTGACCCTCTTGCTCACCTGCAAACATCCCTAACCTGCCTGGATGTTCACACGTGAGCTTGACTCCTGTCACCAATCAGCACAAAGATATACACGTGCATGCACACAAGGTACCATGATACGCGGCCCAGACTCGACTCCAGGGCTGAGCTTGTGGAGTAGATTTGACAAACGGCTCTTGGGCATTCTTGGGGAGGAATGAGTGACAGCTCTGCAGGTGTAAGGTGAGGTGGTGTTGGCAGGTGGGGCAGGACCCGGTTACTTAAGTGCCTTGCTGCCTGGGAAAACCCCAAAATTTGCAGGCATTGGGAAGCTAGAAGCCAACTTCCGGCCTTAGACAGGAGTAGGCTGGGCAATCCTCACTCCCAAACTCGGAGCTCTAAGGAGATAAAGGAAGCTCAGGTCACCTCTTGCTCAGGCTCAAGACTAGAAGTAACAGCAGTACCAAAGACCTGAGGTGAGATCTTAGGAACCACTGCCCAACTGGGCCAATAGAACCGGAAATGGCCTAGGACCTGGTGAAGTAGCTCACAGAGCAGAGGGCCGGAAGGGATCTGTTCTGCCCTATAACCTAGTCCCGGTTTCATTCC
Source organism: Peromyscus eremicus (assembly GCF_949786415.1). NCBI lineage: Eukaryota > Metazoa > Chordata > Mammalia > Rodentia > Cricetidae > Peromyscus > Peromyscus eremicus. Next base: position 102,780,646 of record NC_081420.1, read on the forward strand.
AAGAGAGTTTGGTAGCTTTCCTTCCTGAACCTCCTGAAACTGGGGTTCCCTGAGGCTTCACACTCACCCTGGAAATCTCTTCCATCTTGCTTGATCCCCACCCCCTCTGTTGAAGCCAGATGCCTCTATGCCACCCTCCTCTACCTTAGTACAATCTGGTTTCTCACCTGACATTCAGGTTTCCTCCGGAGGAAACTTCACATCCCACCACACCCCCACAGCCAGACTGGTTATTGACTATCCCCTTCCCAAATCATGTGCTTATTCCTGTCTTAAGCCTTTGTCCCACACCCTTTCTGTGATCCAAGACATCTTCCATATTCCACCTGTCTCCACCCAGCTCTCTCCAAGGATTTCCTCCTAAATTCTCCAGCCCCATCCGATCACACAGACCACCCATAAAGGACCAAGATCTCTGAGAAGCCATGGTAGTTGGGGGAAAAACAAGCCTGCCCCTCCTCCCATGTAATGGACCAATGCCCCCTGGCCTTCCTCCCCCTCCCCATTTCCTGCTGGGTCTGCAGCCCCCCTCCCCCCTCCCCTCCCTCTGATGACAGATTTATTCCCTGCTCCAGACAAAGAGAGCTCAGCCAGGCACCAGAGACACCTGAGTCCAGATCTCCAACGCTCTTTCCCGGGCACCCAGGACTAGGCAGGATGAAGTACTGGGAGCAGAATGCTGCAGTTTTGGCAATGGGTAGCTGGATCTAAGCAGCAGCTACTATCCAGCTGCTGTGACCTCAGGCGGTTCTGAACTCCAGGGATTCCGGCCAGTGGAGGTCAGGGGTTGCAGAACTCACATCTAAGCTCTGTCTCCACAGAACAGCAGACAGTGTATTCCGGTGATGTGGAGATGCCAGGCAGAGTTCAAGGGATGGCATTCTCCCTTCTCAGGTCTCCTGTAAAAGTACTGTCCTCTCTCTGCTCCACACCTGGTCTCTTAGGGAAGAGCACAGGATACACTCCGTCTCTCCTCCTTAGTCACTAGTTTTCTTTGAGCACCTGCCCACTCTCTACCTAACTTTCCCTTCAACACAACCCCGCGGCCGCAGGTAGTTAACCCGGACTTGGTGAGGTGCCCAGAGCTTCCTACTTGGCTCTCTCTCTTGCATCTCGGAGAGAAGGACTCTCACTTCTGAGCTGCGGAGTCCGCCTTGATGGTGCCCAAGGGAAACCCTCTAGGTGTGCGGTCCCGCCCTCCAGCCTGGAGTCCCTGCGCTCCGCGCACTCACCGGTGATGAGCACCGCGCGAGTGGCCACGGGCAGGCGAGGAGGGCGCGCCAGGCGGGACAACGCGATCCAGCCGGCAGCAGCTAGCACCACGAGTGCCGCCGGCGGGGGCAGCAGGCGCTGGCACAGCCAGTCCAGCGCGGCCAGCAGCGCCAGAGCCGCCAACAACGGGCGGCCCAGATGCAGGTCTGAGCGCAGCAGCTGCAGCAGCGCGCGGGCCGCCACTAGCAGCCAGGCGCCGCCCGACGGCCAAGGCCAGCGCTCCATGACTGCGGGCCGGGCCGGGGCTGGGGCGGGGCGGGGTCCGGGTTGGGGAGCGCGGAGAGGGACTCAGGGCCAGGACACGGAGTGCAGAGAAATCACGGCCTGGGGTGGGAGGGATGCTCGCTTTCTTTGCGGGCCCTCGGACCCAGCTTATAAAGCTCCCCGAGGGCGGGGTGGGGGCGGGGCGGAGGCGGGGCTGGGGTGGGCTTTCCTGCACTTCTATCTCGGCACCCCCCGCCAGGCAGGTGCCCCCCCCCGCCCCGCCCCCTCGGCTAGATCCGCTTTCGAAGAAGCCGGAACAAAGTCCCAAGTTGTTGCACGAGGCGGAGCCGTCAGCCGCCGGCTTCGCCAGGGGAAAGGGCCAGGCTGCCCAACCCTGTGCCCTGCATCTCATTCACTCCTGCGCGCCTGCTGGCACGCCAACGGCTCTGAGCCTCCGCGCTCAGGTGTGCACACTCTGCTCACGCTTCCTCAGAATACCTACCTACACACACACACACACAGAAACACGCACGCACGCGCGCGCGCACACACACACACACACACACAGAAACACGCACACGCACACACACACAGAAACACGCACGCACGCGCGCGCACACACACATGCACCAACACCAACTTTCATTCAAGTATTCCACATTGATATCGCCACGACTTCCAGAACATCGCAGGGAACCAGCCAGAGTCTGCTCCGGGCCACACCTGCGGTGCCATGGCCTTAGGTTCCTGGTGCACACACCCAAATGTGCACTCACATCTGGGCAGTTCGCAGCCATAGCTAGGGGAGAGGGGTGACCGCCAGGCCGGGATTCTTGGGAGCTTTCTGTTTCATCCCCCATTCTGCCCCCACTTTCTTCCAGAGTCCAGAACTGGGGAAGCCACACAAGTGTATGTGTGTGGGTACGAATGAGACGTCAAAGGAACATCAAAGTCTTCTTCTACTTTTACTTCACCCACCCCCTCCCCAAGAACCAAGCTAATGGGAACACCTGGAAGAAACGTCAGGACAGGGTGGTCCCTGACCTGCTACCCTGAGTCCCCAGGGCATGAAATAAGTAGTGTGTGGGTGCACTTCCCTCCCTGTGTGTGTGAAGGTCCTTGTTTGTGTGTGGCCTGGCACCCCCTGCCACCCCCGTGTCTGGCACTCTGTGCCTAACATGCATGCCAGGGCTCTGGCAGGCATTGGGGGTTAGTGCCAATAGCTGGGTGCCAGGCCCTATGCGGAGAGTAGGCACAAATCATGGTAGTGGAGATCCCTGCTTCTGTGAATCTCCAGACCTTGCCCAATACCTCATCTCTGTCTTTTCTGGGTCCTGAGAGGCCATGGACTCCTTATCACAGTTCTCTGTCCTGTGGCTCATTCTCTCTCCTGTATCTGGACTCTGTCCCAAAGTTTCATGAAAACACCCTTTCCAAAGCCACTCTTCCATCCAGGCATGGGTTCCTGATGGGTCAGAAAAATCTCCGAGAAGGAGCTGGAGTCCAGACCCCCTTGCGGAGAGGAACTCTGGGTGGAGACCCCATCTCCACTCAGCCATTCATACGCTTCCATGTACTCTTCCCTCTGTAAATATAGATGATGGTCCAACCCTGGCCTGGGTGGCAGGATTTGCCTGAGTAAGGTGTGTGTGCCTGACCTTGGGTATGTGGCCTTGTGTGGTTGTAGTTGTTGTTGTTGTTTGTTTTGGTTTCGATGCACTTGTGTCCGTGGGGTTCTGTGCCCTGTGTCATGACCTTATATGTTCACGTGTGTAGGTGTGCATGTGGTATGCGTGTTTCCTATAACTCTCCTTCTGTCTGGGTCACCTTGCTTCTAGAAATTCAGAGAGACAATCCTTTTCCAAAACCACGGACTTGTGTTGTCCCGAGTCAATTGTCCAGGGCCGGAAGAGAGTTGTCCCTTACTTTAACTGTGAAAGTTGCGCTCCTCAGCTCTCCCAGATCTGGCTACCCTCCTTAGACTCCAGCTACAGTGTCTCCAGTCTCAGGCCCTCTAAGTACCTCCCCTGGGAAGGGAAGTCCTGGGGGACTGTCCAGCTTCTCACAGAACCAGCACCTAGAACAAGGGGAGAAAGAGAACAGAAAGAGAAGCAAGACAGCAAGATGAAGAGGAGACCGGGAAGCCGGCTCTACCCTGGTCCTGTAAAGCACACGGGAAGCCCAGGCCTGGGTGGGAGAGAGACTGGCCTGAGAGGATGGGGTAGAGGAAATTGCCTTTGGCTGTGGCGTACAGGACGGCTAAGCTGCTTCTCGTCAGTGTACCACTTCAGGGGGAACTATTCTGAGTCTTGATGAGATTGGACTACCTGCCCTATTTATTTGACACCTGATACCCCCGCCACCCCCCCCCCCCCAGCCCAAACATCCCATTTCCTAGGTCAAGAGACCACAGCACCTCCCTCCTAGGATCTGTACTCTAACTCGCTGTGGCCTCCTCAGCCGCTGACCCTTTCCCCTCGTCAGGTGGAGGTACTGCAGAAGTGGCAAGTGTTTCAGAGAGTCATAAACTGGGAGGGGCCGGCCCAGCCCTGTCTGAGGCCTGGTGCCAGGTCAAGCCTGTCTTGGGGTAGAAAACCAACCTGGTGCCAGGATCAGGAATCTGGCCTGCTAGGGGCCTCCATGGGAGAGGAGTGGGGGTGGGTGGAATGGGCAGAGGGCAGGAACCCTGGTAGATAAGGCAGGACCCAGAAGGGCAGGTTAGTGGAGGGTAACCAGGAGTGGACTACCAGAGCCATCGGGTCCCACGCACTCAGGCCACAGTCTTAATCTTTTGTCCCATCTCCCAGCCCCAATCTCACCCCTTTGATCAGAAACCTGGTTAGCCAAGCATTGCATGCCCTGGGCTCTGGACGACCAAGGGTCTGTAACTAGAAGGCAGGCTGCTCTCTGCTTTGGTGACCAGTGACTCACTAGCACCATCTGCTGGCTTTCTGGGAGGGTGCAGCTGTAAAAGCGATACTCCTGGAGTCAGACATTCACTTAGAACTTATTTTTCCTCTGCGGTCTGACTCAGAAGCAGCCCAGTCCTAGGGAGCCCTACCCTATAAGACACTCATGCATTCTTTCTCTTCTCTGGCACAGTGGCAGAGTACTCCATTTCCTGCCAATGACTAGTTCTTTTATCATGTTCTAGACCTCACCTCACACTATTGTCAAAGACAGCAAGTTTCTTTCCACAGGGGGTATTTCCATTCTGAGCCTTGTGCATACGACGCATGCACTCTAATACTGAGCAACATTCTCGGTCCCTTGTGTGTACATGTGGAGGCCAGAGGTCAACACTAGATGTCATCCTCTATGTCTCTCCACTTTATTCTCCCAGACAGGGTCTCTCACTGAACCTGGAGTGCACCAATTCAGCTAGACTGGCTGGTCAGAAAGCCCCTGGGACCCACCACTATGTTTCTACCACTCTGAGCACTGGAGTTCCAGATGGCACTACCAATCCTAGCCTTTGTGTGGGTTCTCGAAAACTAAACTTGGGTCTTCTTGCTTGCACAGTGAACACTTTACCCACAGAGCCATCTCCCCAACCCCAATATAGCATTTTTTTCTTTTTTCTTTTCTTTTCTTTTCTTTTTTTTCTAGAGCTGAGGACCGAACTCGGGGCCTTGCGCTCTACCACTGAGCTAAATCCCCAACCCTATAGCAATTTTGTATTGGCTTCCTACTGGGTGCCAGGTCCTGTGCTTGGACCACAGACCGACCCATGACCAGTGGTCACTTCCCAGAAGCCTCTCTGACTGGCAGCCTCAGTCCTGCATCCTTTACTCGGGCGTTGTTCTCATGTGCCCTCCTCTCTTCTCAGCCACTCTTAGCTGAAGTTATTTTAGTTGCCACTGTTCCTTTCCATTCCCCCGGGTTAGCCCAGGGTCAGTTTCCACTCCTGACCTCATCAGACCACCTAAGAATCTGCCTTCTGCTGTCTCGGTTCTTCTGGCCTCTCTTGACTACCCAGCTCTGTCTCTCTTTGATCCTGGTTTTCCTCCCAGCTCTCTGCCCTTCAGCCTTCTTCATAAACTTGTCTTCCGTGTGCATGAGCGTCTGGTTGTGGAGGCCTCACACTTACCTCCTCCACCCATGAGCTCATCTCCTACTCACATGCTGGCGACACCCACACTCTGGCTCTCCAGCCAAGGCCTCCCTCTTGACTCCAGGCCCACGCATCCAGCTGCCCTGGATGCCTCCCTTGGACACCATAAGCCACTTGCACTCAACATGTCCAAAGTTGGTCTCATCATCTTCCTAAGTCCTGGCAGACATCTTCTTCCCAGAATGTTCTTCACTCCACGCACTGGCCTCCAGACTTCCTGTGTTCTGAGCTCTGAGTTGGGTGCAGAAGCCTCGTGACAACTCCTTTTAGTAGGTCTGATTATTACCATTTAACCTTCAAGGGAACGGGGACTAAGAGTCTTCTCAGGCCCAGCCTCAACACTTAAACTCAGGCTTAAATGCAAAATCAGTGCTTTGGAGAACAGTGTCAATCCAGAGCTGCGTTTACCGCACGTGGCCTCGTGGACTTAATTTTATGGGCAAAAGAGAACATGGTGTGGGTCTTGAGCAAATAAGACCTCTGTCCCAGCTGGCCAGGAAGTAGATTTAGGAAGAAGATGTAGGTCTGGAGTCTTGTTGCTACAGCCAGGTAAGGGAACAGAGGTCTTATGCCAACAAACCGAGCCTAGGGTATCTGTAGATACGCAAAGGGCTGAGGCCAGAGGCAGTTGGATACTTGTGGGTAATGTGGCATAGGGCCCTGGAGATTACTAACTCACTTCTAAATACCCTGCATGTGAGCCAAAAACCCTCTCATCTTTCAGAGGTGCCCTATTTGGTATGAGCACCTGGAGGTTTTGCCCCTTGGTTACCTGGGGGGAGGGGCAGTGAGATCCAGGATACCATGAGCGTCACCTAGATTCCCAGGCTGTTTCTGTGGCTCTCTCTTGAGTAATTTTATGGCCTCCAAGATTGAAGGCAGATGTTTAGGGAGTAGGGTACCAGAAGGTGGGAAACATTTTGTGCTCTGCAGAATTTTCTGGATCAGCCCCAGGGGGGAAGCAAGGTCCAGCTGAGAGGTCTGCAGAGAGACTACCAGCAGACTCTGAGTCCAATCCCTTTCTGGGTCCTCAAATGTGACTGAGAGTCGTAATCTTTTCACACTTACTTTGTGTTTTCTACATGCCTGTGTTCTGCTGGACTTCACTGTTCTCCCAGCTTCTCTCTGAAGCAGACACTGTCATTGGCCTCTTGATATACATAAGGACGTGGACTCAGGAGTTAAGTGCTATGCCCTCACCAGGGTTCTTAATCTTTCCCACTGACAGCCCCCTTTACCCAAGGACAAAAAAGTCTTTTTTTGTGTGTGTGTGTGGGGGAGGCGGAGGGTACAATGTCACACTACGTAGCCTGGGTTGGTCTGCAGCTTGTTACGTAGACCAGGCTGGCCTAGGACTCAGAAATTCACCAGTCTCAGCTTCACAAGTGCTGGGATTAAAGGTGTGGACCACCATGCCCAGCTGCTTAACAATTTTTATGTGATCCCAGCTATAGTTATATAAAATAAGTGTACTTGCCAGGTGTGGTGGCACACACCTTTAATGCCAGCACTTAGGAGGCAGAGGCAGGTGGATCTCTTGAGTTTGAGGCCAGCCTGGTCTACAGAGCTAGTTCCAGGACAGCCAGGGCTACACAGAGAAACTCTTTGTCTTGGAAAAAAAGACAAGAAAATAATAAGTAAAACAGGTATACAAATCAAACATTTACTGATAATAAGTCATTAAAATTAACCTTAGAATAATTATTTGGTATATATAATAATTTTATCATTATTAAAGAGAAGTGAAAATTTGTATGCTAATGAAGTATAAATACTTGTTAATTTTTACATAAAGAATTAAATCTTGGTTGAATTATTATTATTAATTATTATTTTGGTTTTTCAGGACAGATTTTCTCTGTGTAATAGCTCTGTCTATCCTGGAACTCAATTTGTAGACCAGGCTGGCCTCAAATTCACAGAGATCTGCCTCTACCTCCTGAGTGCTGGAATCAGAGGTGTGCGCCACCACTTCCAGCTGAATTTTTCTGATTTTAAAAATTTTATCTTTGTGTGTGTGCGCATGCGTGATATCTGGAAGTGTGTGAGTCAGAGGACATTTTTGAGGACTCAGTTTTAACCCTTTATGTGGGTTCTGAAGATCAAACTCAAGACACCAGACTTGTGCATCTGAGCCATTGTGCCTGCTCTGTTTTTTTTGTTGTTGTTTTTTTTTTCATTGTATGTGCATTGGTGAGTGTGTCAGATCCTTTGGAACTGGAGTTACAGACAGTTGTGAGCTGCCATCATGGGTGCTGGGAATTGAACCCAGGTCCTCTGGAAGAGCAGCCAGTGCTCCTAACCCCTGAGCCATCTTTCCAGCCCCTGTTTTTGTGTTTTTTGAGATAGGATCTTACTGTATAGCAGCTCACGCTGGCCTTGTTTTTATGGCAATCCTCTTTCTTCAGCTTCCAAGTCCTAGGATTACAGGTGTGGGCCACCATGCTCATGTCGGTTAAATGTTTGATACTGTATGATGTAGAACATCCGCTGTGAGCCTCAGAGTTGATAAGCATTTTAATTTTATGTGTCAATGCCGAGAAAACTGTTCTGCATAACTATGTATGTTTCAGAAATTATTGGAAATTCTGTACTAATCCCAAAGCAAAGTTCATTTAATGATTTTGCTGTTGTTCTTTTTTTTTTTTTTTTTTAGTTTTTTTGAGACAGGGTTTCACTATGTTTTCCTGGCAGGCCTGGAGCTTTCTATGTAGACCAGGCTGGCCTCAAACTCACAGAGATCCACCTGTCTCTACCTCTCAAGTACTGGAATTAAAGGTGTGTGCCAACACACTCGGCCTTGTTATGTTTTTTCTTGAGATAAGGTCTCACATAGACCAACCTGGCTTCAAACTCTCAATCCTCCTGTCTCAGTTTCTGAAATACTGGAATTATAGACATGTGTCACCCTGCCCAATGTTCATTTAATGACTTTTTTTTTGCTTTTTGGTTTTTCAAGACAGGGTTGCTCTGTGTAGTTTTGGTGCCTGTCCTGTATCTCACTCTGTAGACCAGGCTGGCCTCGAACTCACAGAGATCCGCCTGGCTCTGCCTCCCAAGTCTGGGATTAAACAACTAAAATAGCATTTTAAAAAATAAGACACTCTAATGTAATACAATCCAAAAATCTATGAATTTGAAACACGCTGAGGAATGTCAGTAAAAACATTAAAAGTCTTTTCTTTCCTAAAACCAAACCATTTTGTTTCCATAAGAACAACAAACCCTGTATGGATAGAAAAACACCCCAATCTCTAATACACAAAGTCTTAAATCTGAAGAGAGGCATTTCAGGCATCTTTTGTTGCTGTTGCATTTATAACTAATATTAAGTCTCTGAATAGTTAGTTATTTGGGAACTGGCAGGCGGGAGAGAAACTTCCAAGTACAGTTGCATGGCATGATGATGTACACAGTACAGGTCTGCATGTCAAGTGTTCAGAAGCAAGTCTGTGGTAAATAAGCAGGTTATAACACAGGCAAGGGCTGCCAGAAACACCTCAGATTCATTACGTGGTTGATTTTGAACTAATTGTGTGTGTGTGTGTGTGTGTGTGTGTGTGTGTGTATTAAAAAACATTTTATGCCGGTTGGTGGTGGCGCACGCCTGTAATCCTAGCACTCAGGAGGCAGAGGCAGGTGGATCTCTGTGAGTTCGAGGCCAGCCTGGTCTACAGAGCTAGTCCAGGACAGGCTCCAAAACTACAGAGAAACCCTGTCTCGAAACACCCCCCCAACCCCCCACCCCACCCCACCCCCCGCAAAAAAAAATTTTACTATTGTCAGATTTTTCTCAGCCCTTCCATTCAGCGAACCTATATGGGGTTTCGACCTATAGTTTAAGAAGCTGGGCCCTAGGGCTGAAGAGATGGCTCAGTGGTTAGAGCACCGACTGCTCTTCCCTTAAGTTTCATAAAGGGTAACGTGGGTGTTCTTGTTAAGGAAATGCAGCCCACTGCTTCCCCTCTCCTAGGCTGCACCTTGACCTAGTGTTTTTATAGTTATTCTTTTGCTTACTGTTGCTCCTTTTTAGGGTTTGCTGAAGATGGCGGTTTATAGGCTGAATTAGCAAGGGACGGTCAGGTATAATGGGGTTTAGGACCTGGGTTCAATTCCCACACACATGGCAGCTCATAACTGTCTGTAACTCCAGTTCCAGGGGACCCAACACCCTAACACAGACATACATGCAGGCAAAACACTAATGCTTACAAAATAAAAATAAATAAAATTTTAAAATAGTTTAAAAAAAAAGAAAAAAAAAAAAGACGCTGGACCCTAGGTCATACAGTCGTCTAGACTCTGTGCCCTTAACCAGGAGACCACACTGCCCTGGCCTTTAGTTAAAGGAGGTGGGCATGCTCAGGGAGCAGTCCCCAGGAGAAAGGCTATCAACTTTTTTTCCCTTCTGGATCAGGAACAAGCCTCCCCAAGGCAGAATTAAGGCCACTGGATGTTTACACTAATTCCAAAGCCTTGCTTCTCCGCAGCTGCCATGGCCCCTTAGTTAGGCCTTTTCTTGGTAGAACAACTGCTGGGAAATACAAAACTCGTTGCTTGTGGCTGGTGTCATTTATTTGCATATACATAATTCCGCCCCACCCTTGATGGCTAATAGACCCTGGGGAAGCACGGGCTGTCTTCTAACTGCTGGTGGGGAGCCCTGTATGTGCTTTTTTGTGTTTTTTTTTTTTTTTAAACAAACTGAAACCAGATGGAGGGGGGTTTGTTCACAGTCTTGCCTCTAATTCTCTCCAGCGAATTCCACGAGAAGGCAACCAACCACCTGTGAGCGGTGCCGTTCTCTCTGGAGGTCTCTCGCCACTGGTATGCAAATAATGAGTGGGACTGGGGTTTCTAAACGCAAAAACAGGGGTGGGGGTGCTCTGGGGCCCCGGGTTTTCTGGAATGCAAGGTCAGCTGCTGGAGTCCCAACTGTACTCTAATCTCACCTTCTGGGCCCTCCCTCCTATTCCCTTCCCTTGAGCTTGGGATCATTTGAGGGAGGAAGTGTGGGGCTAAGTTTGAGTTAGAATGGTGCCAGCCAAACATTTGCTAAAAACATGAACTCAGCCAGGCCTTGATGGCTCACGCCTTTAATCCCAGCATTAGGAGGCAGAAGCAGGCAGATCTCTGTGACTTTGAGACAGCCTGGTCTACAGAGAGAGTTCTAGGACAGCCAGGGCTATACAGAGGAACCCTGTCTTGAAAAGCAAAAACAAAACAAAACAAAACTCCATGAACTCCAGATAGCATGAACTCCTGTTTAGCCTCAAACCCTAACTCCCTGGATGGGTTGATTTTTGTAGCTTGGGACCCCTAATTGAGTTCAAAACCACTCTCGCTTCTAGTCCCAAGAAGGCCAGGCATCAAGGTGATTATTAAAAGTTTGTTTGTTTGTTTATTTTTGAGACAGGGTCTCAAAATATCATCCCAGTTAGCCTGAAACTCACTATGTAAATCAGACTGGCTTCAAATCTGTGATTCTCCTGCCTCTGCCTTCTTAGTGCTTGGGAGTGCAGTTGAAGGGGTGTGTGTGTGTGTGTGTGTGTGTGTGTGTGTGACAGTCAGAGGGCAACCTTGGGTGTTGGTCCTCCACTTCCGTCTGGTTTAAGACAGGGTCCCTTTTGCTCCCTCCCCCCCTGTACATGTCACACACTAGCAGGCTAGCCAGCTTACAGGCTGTCTTCAGCCTCCACCTCCTGTCTCTCCACAGGACTCGGATTCCATGTGCTTGTGCTGTGTGTTCAACTTTTATGTAGGTTCTGGGGATTCAAACTTAGGTCCTCATGCTTGTGCAGATCTTTTATCCACTGAGCCATTTCCCCAGCCCTATTGAAGTATTTTTAACTGCC